>NC_064824.1:14332197-14635228 GCF_024166365.1 Elephas maximus indicus | reverse complement strand
TCCCTGCCCACCATACCTGGTGGCTGACGGGTTCAGGATGGCATATCCATGCCACATTAGCTGGTGTATGTGACCTCCACTCCATGGCTCTCCTTGTTCTGCCTGTTTCTTATTCCCTTAGGTGCTTCACTGAGTCCTTTATCCCTTCACTCGATGCTTAGATTCCAGGATTGACATTTGTATATGTTTTACTTAGTTCTTCAGGTCTTGCTGTAGAAAGCTGGCATGGTGTTTTTTTCTATACCGCCATGTTGGATCTGCCCTTCCTCCTTCCCACACAATATATTCATTTTTAAGCTATTTTATTCCTGGGTGATTTTTTTTGTTTCTGTTTTTAAATTGCTCCCCCAGTCTTATATTTTGTGTAAGTGTTCATTTCTTGTTACATCCTTTCATTGTTGGATACGGTGACTTTGAAAATGGAACATCTTAGGTTTTGAAAAATTATTCATATACTTTCATATATAGCACAAACTTATCTATATTTTAAAAAGAAAAAAAAAATCAACCAAGTGGGAGAGAAAGGGTTTTAATATTAGCTTTAGAATTTCCTCAGTGCAATTCCCCTCAGATTATAACCAAGATAATACAGCTACTCTCCTATCAGCATGATAAATGAGCCAGTTTCTCCCTAATGGAGTTAGTTAATGCTTTAGGGCAGAGCAACACAATCTATGAGTTCAGAACCCTTTTTTGCTATTTTTCAAAAGTCAGACATGACACAGCATTTATCTTACAGACCTTTGAGGATACCTTTGACATTGCCCACCTGGCCCACTTCCTCCTGGCAGGAGCCTTGCTAAACCTGTGGCCTCAGCATGGCTGTTTGGATTCTTTCTTATAGCAATGGGCACTGAGACGGAGCTCAGCATGGTGCCTGTGGTGGCCACACTCTGCCACAGGCACACAGAGGCCAGAAATGGAACTCTGCCTCCTGAGGCACTGGGATACAGATGGGGACACTCTGATACCCTCTGGGAATGCAAAGTCAGTGGCTCTTCTTGCTTCTTTCTTCAGGACTAGCTTCTAGTCTCGTGTTGTCATTCCTCTTCTATTTCTTGCAACTTCTCTTTTGGTGTGAGAGCTACAGCCAGTATCATTTAGGCTGGCTCTGAATTGTGATTCCCTATCTTTAATGTCATCCTATCTAGAACCTGTTAATGGGCACCCATCTGCCTGCAGGTTGAATTCTCAGCTTCCTAACCTGACTTACTAGACCTTTGATAATCTGACCTGGAGCCTACTTTTTCTGCCTCATCTCTTGCTACTTCCCCTCACAGGCAAATACTTTTGGTCATTTCTGGCTTTGAAGTAACTCAGCCAGTCTCAGACTCCTTCACCTAGCTCACTCCTATTTAATCTCCAGGTTTCAATTTAAATGATACTTTCTCAGAGAAGCCCTTGATATTCCATTAAGAATGGGTTTGCTGCCCTTCCTATGTGCCCCCCAAATAACCTGTCCTGACTCCATCTTAGTGTACTAACAGCTCTAACTATGAAGATTTTAAAATTCAAACTAGAATCAGACTGGAAAATGCACTTAAATCCTTGCACATTCTTTAAGAGAATCACCCCAGAGAGAAAGTCGGGTGTCCAAGCAGCTAAGCAATCTGTCTTTCACGCCACAGCCACCTACTAGCAGCAGACATCCACTCAAACTTCTGAGTAAGTTATGGGTAATCACTTTCAAGAGTCTTTAGCCAAAAAAGGTAGTTTTTCATTGTTTCAGCAACTATCTTGACAACATTGTCAGGCTCAAACTCCACAAAGCCATAGCCTTTGCTATTTCTAGTCTGTAATGGAAAATTCACCACAAGCTGTAGACAAAGTAAATTCTGAAACATCATTAAACTCCTAAAATGCCATTAAATTGAATAATGTGCATTATTCAGGAGATGTTAACTTTATCTCAGTTATCAAATAACATGCCATCTTTTCATTCCAGCTCCAAATCACATATCCCAGGGCCTGCTATGGGAAAAGAAAAGATCCTGCATTTGAATAGTCTGAACATGCAGCTGAATTTCACACATCCTTTGTATTGCATTAAATGTGATACACGATGCCTACTGCTGTGATTTATTTAATAGCAGCACCTTTTATCCATTTATACGATTGTATTGATAGTCATATTATTCACAATACTTCATAATATCACTCTCATATGATTTATATGTAAAAATTGAGATGAAACAAAAACAACTCCTCTGCATCTCCCAGGTAAAATAGAACATTGTGCTCATTTTCACCTTTATGTGACTGGCCACCTTCCCAGGTGGGAGCACAGGGAAGTACAGCACTTGGAAGTGCTTGTCCTGGCCTCTGGCCTCAGCCCATGCTGTAAAGTGGATTTTCTCACCCATCTTTGTAAAAAATGTGTGGGCTCTGGAGTCCGAATGCCCAGATTTAGATCTGGACTCTGACACTTACTTGGATAAGTAATGTTTAAGTTCCCTGAGCCTCAGTTATAAAATAGGGATGATAAAATAATCACTGTCATAGGGCTGCTGTTAAGATAGGAAATAATCCACAAGAGCTTGACATGATGTCATTTAAGTACTCAATAAATGTTACCAATTATTAGTAGTAATAACTAGAAAGATTTTCCAATCTTGCATCAAAAAACACCTTTTTGCATACAGATCAGAATTGGTGATGTGATTCTGGAGATACAAAACCACTTAAAAGTTGCATGATTTAACAGGCTGGGGATCAGCAGGCTCATTTCTAGCACTGGCCATGCCACTAACTTACAACTTGGACATGCCCACAATTGTGAGTCCCAATGTGCTTATCAATGACAGGAGGACTTTGGCAAAAATTAAAATGCTCAAAGACCTATTTTACAGTCCTAACTCTCAGCAGGGAGGGGAAAGATGGTGGGGAATGAAAGAAACTCGAGCTATCACCACCGTAAATTGATATAAGCCTTTTGAAAAGTGATGTGAAAATATGAGTCAAGAGTCAAGAAAAAATTCATATCTTTATCCAGTAATCCTAGAATCCTGAAAATAAGAAGGAAATAGTCAAGATTAGGGTGGGATAGGAGATGGGGACACTGCAATCCTATGGTGCAGGAAATAGTGTTATTTAGTGCACTTCTTTAAATAGAATATTAAACGGCCATTGAAAGTAATTAATATGCTATCTATATAAAGTTCTTGTTAAAGGCATTTAAGTTGATTCTAATTGTGAGGAAACAGCCAAATAAATCTAGAGTGTGGAAGTTTCTATAAAACAGCTGACTTAGACATTTCAAAAAAGTCAACGTCATGAAAAACAAAACCAGGCTGAGACTGTTGTAGGTTAGGTGACAGCCAGCAGGGGGGAAAAAGCAAGAAGACATTTTTGGGAAAAGTGGGGAATTTTGAAGATGAATGTATGTACATATTATGGAATTATTATTAACGTTTCTAGTTATAGCAATATTGTGATTATGTAGCAGAATATTCTTACTTTTAGGTGACACATCCTGAAGTATTTTGGGGTAAAGCATTATGATGACTGAAAATTTCTTACAAATGGTTTAGCAAACAAAACAAGCAAAAAACAACTGCGTGTGGGTTTCTATATACATGAAGAGAGATGAAACATATGTGTCAGGACGTTAACTATGGTGGCTCCAGGTGAGGGTTGTGAGGATGTTCATCCCACTGCTTTTTCAGCTTCTCTGTAGACTTGAACAGCTTCAAAATCCAAAGTTGGGAAAAACAATTACGACTGTATGGTAATATGGGAAAATTTTACAAAATGTCACAGAAAAGGCAGAGGATGTAGAAGACTAAGAAGCCAGCAAAAAAGAAAAAGGAATACCCAGGAAAATGGGAAAATGATGTGAACAAGCAATTCAAACAAAAGGCAATCCCAATGGCCAATAAACAGAAAGTACTCAATCTCACTAAGATCATCCTATACTCAGGGGGACTGAATATATGAACACTCCACAACCTGGGTATATACTGTAAAGCACTATTTTTGAAACTCAGGATTTTACATGCAGAAGGAGAGAAGTGGGGTGGGGGGACCAGAGCGGGGCCTGGGTTGGGGATGGGGGGGTCGACTGGGGGCAGGACTTTGAGGAAGAGGGCTTGGTTGTGCCTCCCTTTGGGGCTTTGCCAGGCTTGGGGTGGGTTCAGGGTGGGACTGAGCTGGGGTGGGGTGGGGCCTTGGTGTCTGGGGGTAGGGCCAGCACTGGCCCCCCACATCTCACTCTCACATCTCCTACCAACTGTGTAAATAGCAATGTGTTGCCAGGTGATTTCAAGGAGGACTCAAAGTAAAACCCTTCATTTGTTTATTCTTTCCTACTTCCACTCTTTTTTCTTTTTTGAGCCCCTAGTACGTGTTCCTGGGCTGCTGCCTCAAGGAGCTTGCGGGGGGGGGGGGTGTTAAGGGGTGGTGGGAATGGGGTAGATAAAGCCACCTGTGAGGGGACAGGGTCTCCGAAAGACAGGGTGGCTGGGGCCGGCGAGCTGAGACTGAGGCTGGTGGAAAGCTGCGTAATGACCTGGGGCCAGCACTTCAAGGCCACGCAGTGACCTCAGGTCTCCTGCATGTACACAGGGGCGGCCACTTGCCACTCCTCGGCACCCCTCAGACCATAGAAATCAACCTTAACTGGGGGCAGAGACCCTGACCTCCTCGCTGCCCAGATCTGGCCTGTTCTTTGCTTCCCCTCTGAGCCTCCGTCAATAGGACTTCCAGTTACGGGGGCTCTGCCAGGTCACCTCTCATTCTCTCAGGGCACACGGCTCATGCCGAGGCTGGGTGGGTGGTCACAGCAGCTGATGTGGCCTCCCAGTCAGCGAGTCCAGGCATTTCTCATGCTCAGGTGACAGGCCAGCACTTCCCTCTCTCCCTCTTCCTTTCTTCTTTCCGTGAGTGGAAGGGGAGGCTCCTGACACCTTGGGTGGGGCAGCTCTTCATGAGCTGGTCTGTTCCAGCACATTGTTTTTGCACCTATCCCTAGAGCTAAATGCCAGGGGTGGGATGTCCCCCCAAGTCATCATCCCAACAATCAAATGCCTTCAGGAATTCCCACACAGCCCTGCTGGGTGGGTGCCATCCTCTTCCCTTCCTCCCCTACCTCTGTCTCCTCTGAGACAGAATGATGACATTTCAACCCCACAGTGCCATCTTCATCACATACGGTGGGGGCCGTGGCTGGGGGTACCAGGTGACTGCTCCTTGGTCCTGCCCTTTAGGGCAGATGGCAGAGCTGGATAAGCAGCAGGCCCAGTCAGGGTGTCCAGGGAGTGGGCCTTAGAGAAGAGGGCTCTGGAGACCACAGCTGAAGGCTGGCAGGAGAAGAGGCACAGGTGGATGCTCTCATCCCTTCCCCCCCCACCACTCTGCTCGCCCCTGAAAAGTCACCTGAGGAGCCACCGTGGGGAAGGGACCCGGCTATTGGGGTCACCTTCACCCTGCTCAGTTGCCCCTTGCTCAGTCACAGGGGTTCTTGGGTAGGTCTCAGAGGGGCAGCTCCATGAGAAGAATGAGGAGGGGAGGAAGATTCCTGTCTGTGTCGCCAGCCACCACAGTGCAGCTCAGCACACAGTACCTCTTGCTGTCGAGTTGATTCTGACTCATAGCGACCCTATAGAACAGCGTAGAGCTGCCCTGTAGGGTTTCCAAGGAGCCGCTGATGGATTCGAACTGATCTTTCGGTTAGCAGCTGAGCTTTTAACCACTGTGCTAATAGGCACTCAAAAATGTCAGCTGCCAACCTAAAAGCTGAGATTGCAGAATGTTTAGGTACATGTTGTAGAATCTGGGGGGGGAGCGGGAAAGGGGTCATGAAATGCTGATGTGAGGCCCTTGAAAGAAATTTTCTTCCTCTCCTGACAGGAATGCTGTCATCTCTGTCACACCCCACCCCATTCCACATTTAATGTCATAAAAAACCAAAACCAAACCCATTACCGTCAAGTCGATTCTGACTCATAGTTACCCTATAGGATGTGTAGAACTGCCCCATACAGTTTCCAAAGAGCAGCTCTTGGAAAGCCTAACTCTTAACCACTGTGCAACCAGGGCTCCTACAGAACCCCAAATCCAGACCTTGAGGCTGGTGGTGTCCCAGGTAAGGGTGGATGGATACCCAAGAGGGACTGCAAAGAAAGTGGAGTCCTGATTTCCTCTGAAGGCCTCTGGGCTGACTCACCTGGTGCCCTCCTTTTGCCCCAGGGTCCTTCCAGCCCTCCTGAGGCAGGCCCTGTTCAGGCCCAAGAAGGCCTGGCTGTACAGCAGGTCTGGTCTCTTCCCCAGGGCCCAGGCCCAGGTCCCCAAGGCCCAGGGAGGGTGGTTCCTTCTCAGTTCCCAATTCCTTCTCTGCTAGCCCTGACCTGGGTAAAGGGGAGTCACAGGCCTGGCTGATGGGCTCAGGCCAATGCCCATGTGATCTGGGCAGAAGGCTCCTCAAGGGCTCCAGGCTCCCAGTAGGCGGGTGGCACAGCCAGGCTGGCAGTAAGGGTCCTAAAGAGCACACCATAAGATAAATAAACCAGGAACTCGCTGCTCGGGGCTCCTGAAGGGAATAAAGGGGTCAAGCCCCAGGCTTAGTTCCAGCAGGTGGGTTGGGAGCGGGCTGAGTGTCTGCCCAGGGTCCCATGCGGAGAAGATGGTCTGGAGAACTCTGCTGAGTGACCCTCAGAGCATATCATTCCTCACAGGGCCAGCCTATGGCTCTGCTTGACTTCTTTCTGAAGAGGCCTGACTTTCTAGGACCTGGGATGATTGACAGGTTTGGGGTGATGACCTGGGTAGTATGGGCCCTGGGTGTGGGCCTGGGGTGTGTGGGCCCTGGGTGTGGGTGTAGGGTGTGTGGGTCCTGGGCGTGGGACTGGGGTGTGTGGGCCTGGGGTGTGTGGGCCTGAGGTATGTGGGCCTTAGGCGTGTGGGCCTGGGGTGTGTGGGCCTGGGGTTTGTGGGCCCTGGGGTGTATGGGCCTTGGGTGTGGGCCTGCAGTGTGTGGGTCTGGGCTGTGTGGGCCTGTGGTATAGGTCCTGCACAGTGGGTCCTGGCTGTGGGCCTGGGGTGTGTGGGTCTGGGCTATGTGGGCCTGGGATGTGTGGGCCTGGGATATAGGTCCTGCAGAATGGGTCCTGGCCTGTGGGTCTGGGGTGTGTGGGCCTGGGATGTGTGGGCTTGGTGTGTGTGGGCCTGGGGTGTGTGGGCCTGGGGTGTGTGGGCCTGGGGTGTGTGGGCCTGGGGTATGTGGGCCTGGGGTGTATGGGCCTGGGGTGTGTGGGCCTAGGGTATGGGTCCTGCAGAGTGGGTCCTGTCTGTGGGCCTGGGGTGTGTGGGCCTGGGGTATGGGGCCTGTAGAGTGGGTCCTGCCTGTCGGCCTGGGGTATATGGGTCTAGGGTGTGTGGGCCATGGGTATAGGTCCTGGGTGGGGGCCTGGGATGTATGGACCTGGGATGCGTGGACCTAGGGTGTGTGAACCCTGGATGTGGATCCTGGGTGAGGGCATGGGGTATGTGGATCCTGGGTGGGGTCCTAGGATATGTGGGACTGGGGTATGTGGGCCCTGGGTATGGACCCTGGTTGAGGGGCCTGGGGTGGGTGGTCTTCAATCTGTGTTGTGACTCCCCCTTCCCAGCCCGAGGCCTGTCTCCTTTTCTTCCCTTTTTATCCTGGGTCCTTAGCCCTGTATTTTCTTTCCAGCGCTGCGGACCTCAGCTCCCAACTAGTCTGTCTGTTTCCCCCTCAGAGGTGCTGGAATCTTTAAGGAATCTTACACCACTGCAGCACTGGACCCCACTGCGCTGTTCAAACCAGCTGCTACTCTCACTCCTAAGTGACCCCTGAATGTCTTTAGTGTTAATATTCGGGTCAGGGAGGGTGCAGCCACGTGGGCTGGTGGGCAGGGAAGTGGGAATTGGCATAACCTCTCTGGGTAGTGATTTGGAAAAATGTATCAAGAACTGTAAAATTACCTTTGGGCTTGATATGTCCTTATCTAAAAAAACCCAGTGCCGTGGAGTCGATTCCCACTCATAGTGTCCTTATCTACCAGTTAGGATTTATCAAAAGGAAACTGTCTGAAATGCTGATAAAGGCACACAAAAAGCCTCATCACAGCACTATTTAGAAAAGAAAAATATCGGAAACAACTTAAATAGCCAACATCATGTCTTCTAAGGGGCTCCACTTTCTGGTGCATTTGTTACATCCACTCTACCTTGCCCACTCCAGATCCATGGTCCATTCTTTCATCTTTGGCATGCGTTCACTCAGAGGCTTGGCCTGACTTCGTCTTTCAGAACTTGTTCCGTATCGGCTTAGCGTTTTCTAATGCCTTATTCTGATTAGTAAGCTCACTCTTCCTTTCCATCCTCAACTCTTTGTGCGAGCAGCTTTATGCCACCCTGAAGACAGAATTTTCCTACAAAGCTCCTTTTATGTGCTGCCTATTTTTTTTTTTATAGTTGCTCCGTCCTCTCGTGTACTCTGAGGGCTATTTTGGCTGGAGCTACTTGATATAGGCTATGTTTTGAGGCATCTTCTAAGGAGTGAATCTTTTTAATGTCAGCCATCAGTGCAGCTTGTCCAGTGCGTTTGGATTTCTCTTCTCTTATTCTTTTCTAGAAGTCTCTAGTTTAACCCTAAGCAAAGAATTGGAGCTTTCTGAGTCTTTGTTAATGGCCACCAGTTTGTGTATTTCTGGAACACTGTCCTCCAATCTGGCTTCCATTAGAGTTGGTTCAACGCCTGCAAATTCTTTTCGAATGATGCTAAGTGTGTCAAAAATTGATGTTTTTCTTCCAGAAGAGCAGAACCCCCAGGGACCAGTACTTTGTCTCATCTTGCATAAAGTAGACTTTGAACAATTATAAATCCCACATCTCATCCAGCCATCTGTGGGGGCCATGGCGTGTTCCAAGATCCGGCAGTACTGCCATCGCCGGGAGCAAAGTCTCCAGGACCAGAGATGAGAACCTCGCAACTATCAGTGGACCGACCCTCCATGGCCCAGAGGCCGTGACTGGGCCACCACAGGTGACCAGGGCCCTGCTGTCCACAACAGACTCAGAGAACACAGGGCATATTCCTCCCAGAATCTCAGTGGAAGTGGGGAAGGAAGGACAGTGCACTAAACACTATCCTCACATTCCACAGACACTGATAAAATATCTCATATGATCCCCAACCAAGGGGACAAGGACAGGCTACTGCAGGCTGAGCTGGTAGGCTGGAACATGGGCTACTCCAGGCTCTGGTCAACTCAGCTGCCTTGAGGACTGAGGGAATCGATGTGTTGTCACAACTATAACACATTCAAGGCTCAAAAGTTAGGAAATCCCTCAGTGAAAATCTTGTAGGCTTCCAACACTGGCCAGTGTTCTTTCTTCTCTTGGGTCAGCTTCTTTTTCCCGTGGCCCTGGAGGCCTCATGGTAGTCTCCTGTCCAGGGTGAGGAGAAGGGGCCACTTTGTGCCCTCATTGGAGATGATTTATAAATTTGGGGGCACTGGCGTTGTGTGCATAGATACTTACAATTGTTATGTCTTCTTGGTGAATTGACCCTTTCATCATTATGTAGTGGCCTTCTTTATCTCTTATAATAGATTTTAGTTAAAGTCTATTTTGTCAGATACTAATATTGGCACTCTTGCACTCTTTAGGTAGCTATTTGCTTGGTATGTTTTTTTCCATCCTTTTATTTTTAACTTATTTATGTCTTTAAGAGACCTACAAGGTGTGTCCCTTGTAGGCAACATATTAGTGGGTTATGTTTTTTTAATCCATCCTGTCACTGTCTGTCTCTTGACCGGTGTATTTAATCCATTTACATTCAGTGTGATTTTTGATAGGGGTGAATTTACTGCAGCCATTTTGCTTTATTTTTGTTTGTTTGTTTCTAAAGGTATATTTTCTCTTCTTTACTTCCTGTGCTGATTTCTTTTCATACATGGATTCTTTTTCTTTCAGTTATTGTTGATTTTTTTGAATTCTGAGTCTCTTTTTTTTTTTCTTTTCCTATGTTTTGGTGAGCTGTTGTTAGGTGCCGTCGAGTCTGTTCTGACTCGTAGTGACTCTATGTACAAAAGAACAAAACACTGGCCAGGTCCTGTGCCATCCTCATGATTGTTATGCTTGAGCCCATTGCTGCAGCCACTGTGTCAATCCATCTCATTTAAGGTCTTCCTCTTTTTTGCTGACCATCTACTTTACCAGTATGATGTTCTTCTCCGGAGATTGATCCCTCCTGATAACACGTCCAAAGTATATGAGACACTGTCTCACCATCCTTGATTCTAATGTGCATCCTGGTTGTACTTTGTCCAAGACAGATTTGTTCTTTCTTCTGGCAGTCCATGGTATATTCAGTATTCTTCGCTAACACCACAATTCAAAGGCATCAATTCTTCTTTGGTTTTTCTTATTCATCGTCCAGCTTTCACATGTGTATGAGGAGATTGAAAATACCATAACTTGGGTCAGGTGCACCTTAGTCTTCAAGGTGGTATATTTGCTTTTTGACACTTTAAAGAGATCTTTTGAAGCAGATTTGTCAAATGCTATGCGTCTTTTGATTTCTAGACTACTGCTTCCACGTGTGTTGGCTTGTGAATCTAAGAAAAATGAAATGCTTCACAACTACCTTTTCTCCGTTTTTCATGATGTTCCTTATTGGTCCAGTTGTGAGGATTTTGTTTTCTTTACGTTGACGTGTAATCCATACTGAAGTCTCTGGTCTTTGATCTTCATCAGTAAGTGCTTCAAGTTCTCTTCACAAGCAAGGTTGTGTCATCTGCATAACACAGGCTGTTAATGAGTCTTCCTCCAATCCTGATGCCCCGTTCTTCTTTATATAGTCCAGTTTCTGGGATTATCTGCTCAGCATCCAGATTGAATAGGTATGGTGAAAAGATACAACCCTGATGCACACCCTTCCTGACTTTAAACCACACAGTAATCCTGACGCACACCTTTCCTAACTTTAAACCGTGCGGTATCCCTTGTTCTGTTTGAATGACTGCCTCTTGATCTATGTACAGGTTCTTCATGATTCAATTAAGTGTTCTGAAATTCCCATTCTTCACAATGTTATCCATAATTTGTTATGATCCACACAGTTGAATGCCTTTGCATAGTCAATAAACAGGTAAATACCTTTCTGTAATTCTCTACTTTCAGCCAGGATTCACCCTCTTTCCATGTCCTCTTCTGAATCCAGCCTGAATTTCTGACAGTTCCCTGTTGATATACTGCTGCAGATGCTTTTGAACGACCTTCAGCAAAATTTTACTTTTGTGTGATATTAATGGTTTTATTCAATAATTTCCACATTCAGTTTGATCACCTTTCTTTGGAATAGGCATAAATATGAATCTCTTCCTGTCTATTGGCCAGGTAGCTGTCTTCTAAAGTTCTTGGCATAGACAAATGAGCACTTCCAGCACTGCACTCCCTTGTTGAAACATCTCGTTTGGTATTCCCTAAATTCCTGGAGCCTTGTTTTTTTTTGCCAACGTCTTCAGTGCAGCTTGGACTTCTTCCTTTGTACCATAGGTTCTTGATCGCCTGCTACCTCCAGAGATTGTTGAAGGTTGACCAATTCTTTTTGGTATGGTGACTCCATGTATTCCATCTTCTTTGAAGCTTCCTCCATCATTCAATATTTTCCCCATAGAATCCTTCCACATTGCAACTCGAGGTTTGAATTTTTTCTTCAGTTCTTTCAGCTTGAGAAATGGCAAGTGTGTTCTTCCTTTTTGTTTTCTAACTCCAGGTCTTCGCACATTTCATTACAATGCTTCACTTTGTCTTCTTGAGCCACCCTTTGAAATCTTCTGCTCAGCTCTTTTACTTCATCATTTCTTCCGTTTGCTTTAGCTAATCTACGTTCAAGAGCATGGTTCAGAGTCTTTTCTGACATCCATTCTGATCTTTTCTTTCTTTCCTGTCTTTTTAATGACCTTTTGCTTTCTTCATGTATGATGTCCTTGATGTCTGCCCACAACTCGTCGGGTCTTCAGTCATCAGTGTTCAATGCATCAAATCTATTCTTGGTATGGTCTCTAAATTCTGGTGGGATATACTCAAGGTCATACCTTGGCTCTCGTGGACTTGTTTTAATTTTCTTCAGTTTCAACCTGAACTTGCAAATGAGGAGTTGATGGTCTGTTCCACAGTCGGCCCCTGGCCTTATTCTGACTGACAATATTGAGTTTCTCCATCATCTCTTTCTGCAGATGTAGTCGATTTGATTTCTGTGTATTCCATCTGATGAGATCCCCATGTATAGTCACTGCTTATGTTGTCGAAAAAAGCTATTTGCAATGAAGAAGATGTTGGTCTTGCAATATTCTGTTATGTGATCTCTGATGTCATTTCTGTCACCAAGGCCATATTTTCCAACTACCGATCCTTCTTCTCTGTTTCCAACTTTCACATTCCAATCACCAGTAATTATCAATGCATCCCTATTGCCTGTTCGATCAATTTCTGACTGCAGAAGTTGGTAAAAAATTTCAATATCTTCATCTTTGGCCTTAGTGGTTGGTGCGTAAATTTGATGAGCAGACGTACTAATTTTCTTTGTGGTTACCATGAGGATTACATTGGCCATCTTACAATGAAAACAGTCTGTTATATCTTAAAATCACTCAAACTTCCTCATCATATGGAAATTCTATAACTACACCATTTGTTCCCCCTTTCGTTTTGACGTTGTCGTCAATTACAACTTTGTATCTCAGATTCCTTGTAGTCATTTTGTTAACTTTATTTCACTGTTGTAACGTCTTTTCACTTGGCTTGGTATCAAGGTGGTGGTGTCATGTGCCTTACCTCTGGTTGTTGTTTGTTGTCGATAGTTTCTGTCTTTAGGATTTCCTTTAATATGTTTTGCATTGTTAGTCTGGTGGTTACAAATTCCTTTAATTTCTGCTTTTCCGAGAATGACTTAATTTCTCCCTTGTTTTAGAATGATAATTTTGCTGGATATATAATTTTTGGCTGACAGTTCTTTTCTTTTGGGTTTTTTTTTTTTTTTTTTTTTTTTGTATATCACCCAGTTGTCTTTTTGCCTGCATGGTGTTTTTTTTTTTTTTTTGGTCAGAGAAAATTCTTTTATTTTTACTTTTAATTCCCTTCATTTGAGTACTATTTCCATTTACTGCTTCCTTCTTATTTTTCCACTTTCTCCTCTTTTAGGTGTCAAACTGTTTGGGGGAAGGGGGTGGAGAAGTTAAGAATGATCTGGATCTATAGGATGAAAAATCCATACAGCTATAATATGTAGCTATAAATGTTAAACCAGGTTTTAGATAACAAAAATGAAAATAAAAGGACACATCTAACACCAATAATTTTGCTGGAAATAAATTACAAAACGACAAAGATCAAGAAAATGGACAGAAAAGCATTTTTTGTTTTTTAAGTGTGCTTACTGGAAACATTGTGTATTTTGCCACTTTTTTTTTTTAATTTTTATTGTGCTTTAAGTGAAAGTTTACAAATCAAGTCAGTCTCTCCTACAAAAATTTATACACACTTTGCTATATATTCCTAGTTGCTCTCCCCCTAATGAGACAGCACACTCCTTCTCTCCACTATTTTCATGTCCATTCAGCCATGTCCTCCTCTGCCCTCTTGTCTCCCTTCCAGACAGGAGCTGCCCACATAGTCTCATGTGTCTACTTGATCCAAGATGCTCACTCCTCACCAGCATCATTTTCTATCTTATACTCTGGTCCAATCCCTGTCTGAAGAATTGGCTTTGGGAATGGTTCCTGTCTTGGGCTAACAGAAGGTCTGGGGACCATGACCTCTGGGGTCCTTCTAGTCTCAGTCAGACCATTAAGTCTGGTCTTTTTAATGAGAATTTGAGTTACACATCCCACTGATCTCCTGCTTCCTCAGGGGTTCTCTGTTATGTTCCCTGTCAGGGCAGTCATGGGTTGTAGCTGGGCACCATCTAGTTCTTCTGGTCTTAGGCTGATGTAGTGTCTGATTTATGTGGCCCTTTCTGTGTCTTGGGCTCATAATTACCTTGTGTCTTTGGTGTTCTTCATTCTCCTTTGCTCCAGGTGGGTTGAGACAAATTAATGCATCTTAGATGGTCGCTTGCTAGTGTTTAAGACCCCAGACACCACTCTCCAAAGTGGAATGCAGAATGTTTACTTATTAGATTTTATTATGCCAATTGACCTAGATGTCCCCTGAAACCATGGTCCCCAAACCCCTGTCCGTGTTACACTGGCCTTCAAAGCATTCAGTTAATTCAGGAAACTTTTTTGTTTTAGTCCAGTTGTGCTGACCTCTGCTGTATTGTGTGCTGTCTTTCCCTTCCCCTAAAATAGTTCTTTTCTACTATCTAATTAGTAAATACCCCTCTCCCTCTCTCCCTCCCCCCCATAACCATCAAAGAATATTTTCTTCTCTGTTTAAACTATTTCTCGAGTTCTTATAGTAGTGGTCTCATACAATATTTGTCCTTTTGCAACTGACTAATTTCAGTCAGCATAATGCCTTCCAGATTCCTTCATGTTATGAAATGTTTCACAGATTCATCTTTGTTCTTTATTAATGTGTAGTATTCCAATGTGTGAATAGACCATAATTTATTTATCCATTCATCCCTTGATGGGCACCTTGGTTGCTTCCATCTTTTTGCTATTGTAAACAGTGCTGCAGTGAACATGGGTGTGCATGTATCTGTTCATGTAAAGGCTCTTATTTCTCTATAATATATTCCAAGAAGTGGGATTGCTGGATCGTATGATACTCCTATTTCTAGCTTTTAAAAAAAACACCAAAGCCCAGTGCCGTCGAGTCGATTCCAACTGATAGCAACCCTATGTGACCCTATGTGAGCCTAGTTTTTTAAGGAAGTGCCAAATCAATTTCCAAAGTGGTTGTACCATTTTACATTCCCACCAGCAGTGTATAAGTGTTCCAGTCTCTCCATAACCTCTCCAACGTTGATTATTTTGTTTTTTGGATTAATGCCAATCTTGTTGGAGTGAGATGGAATCTCATTGTCGTCTTTTTTTTTTTTTTATTAATTTTTATTAAGCTTCAAGTGAACGTTTACAAATCCAATAAGTCTGTCACATATAAGTTTACATACATCTTACTCCGTACTCCCACTTGCTCTTCCCCTATTGAGTCAGCCCTTTCAGTCTCTCCTTTCGTGACAATTTTGCCAGCTTCCCTCTCTCTCTATCCTCCCATCCCCCCCCAGACAAGAGTTGCCGACACACTCTCAAGTGTCCACCTGATATAATTAGCTCACTCTTCATCAGCATCTCTCTCCCATCCACTGACCAGTCCCTTTCATGTCTGATGAGCTGTCTTCGGGGATGGTTCCTGTCCTGTGCCGACAGAAGGTCTGGGGACCATGGCCGCCGGGATTCCTCTAGTCTCAGTCAGACCATTAAGTTTGGTCTTTTTATGAGAATTTGGGGTCTGCATCCCACTGATCTTCTGTTCCCTCAGGGGTTCTCTGTTGTGCTCCCTGTCAGGGCAGTCATCGATTGTGGCCGGGCACCAACTAGTTCTTCTGGTCTCAGGATGATGTAGGTCTCTGGTTCATGTGGCCCTTTCTGTCTCTTGAGCTCTTAGTTGTCGTGTGACCTTGGTGTTCTTCATTTTCCTTTGCTCCAGGTGGGTTGAGACCAATTGATGCATCTTAGATGGCCGCTTGTTAGCATTTAAGACCTCAGACGTCACACTTCAAAGTGGGATGCAGAATGTTTTCATAATAGAATTATTTTGCCAATTGACTTAGAAGTCCCCTCAAACCATGTTCCCCAGACCCCCGCCCCTGCTCCGCTGACCTTTGAAGCATTCATTTTATCCCGGAAACTTCTTTGCCTTTGGTCCAGTCCAATTGAGCTGACCTTCCATGTATTGAGTGTTGTCTTTCCCTTCACCCAAAGCAGTTCTTATCTACTGATTAATCAATAAAAAACCCTCTCCCTCCCTCCCTCCCTCCCCCCTTCGTAACCACAAAAGTATGTGTTCTTCTCAGTTTTTACTATTTCTCAAGATCTTATAGTAGTTGTCTTATACAACATTTGTCCTTTTGCCTCTGACTAATTTCACGCAGCATAATGCCTTCCAGGTTCCTCCATGTTATGAAATGTTTCACAGATTCGTCACTGTTCTTTATCGATGCGTAGTATTCCATTGTGTGAATATACCACAATTTATTTACCCATTCATCCGTTGATGGACACCTTGGTTGCTTCCAACTTTTTGCTATTGTAAACAGAGCTGCAATAAACATGGGTGTGCATATATCTGTTTGTGTGAAGGCTCTTGTATCTCTAGGGTATATTCCTAGGAGTGGGATTTCTGGGTTGTATGGTAGTTCTATTTCTAACTGTTTAAGATAACGCCAGATAGATTTCCAAAGTGGTTGTACCATTTTACATTCCCACCAGCAGTGTATAAGAGTTCCAATCTCTCCGCAGCCTCTCCAACATTTATTATTTTGTGTTTTTTGGATTAATGCCAGCCTTGTTGGTGTGAGATGGAATCTCATCGTAGTTTTAATTTGCATTTCTCTAATGGCTAATGATCGAGAGCATTTTCTCATGTATCTGTTGGCTGCCTGAATATCTTCTTTAGTGAAATGTGTGTTCATATCCTTTGCCCACTTCTTGATTGGGTTGTTTGTCTTTTTGTGGTTGAGTTTTGACAGAATCATGTAGATTTTAGAGATCAGGCGCTGGTCGGAGATGTCATAGCTGAAAATTCTTTCCCAGTCTGTAGGTGGTCTTTTTACTCTTTTCGTGAAGTCTTTAGATGAGCATAGGTGTTTGATTTTTAGGAGCTCCCAGTTATCGGGTTTCTCTTCATCATTTTTGGTAATGTTTTGTATTCTGTTTATGCCTTGTATTAGGGCTCCTTGGGTTGATCCTATTTTTTCTTCCATGATCTTTACCTTTATGTTTAGGTCCTTGATCCACTTGGAGTTAGTTTTTGTGCATGGTGTGAGGTATGGGTCCTGTTTCATTTTTTTGCAAATGGATATCCAGTTATGCCAGCACCATTTGTTCAAAAGACTATCTTTTCCCCAATTAACTGACACTGGTCCTTTGTCAAATATCAGCTGCTCATATGTGGATGGATTTATATCTGGGTTCTCCATTCTGTTCCATTGGTCTATGTGCCTGTTGTTGTACCAATACCAGGCTGTTTTGACTACTGTAGCTGTATAATAGGTTCTGAAATCAGGTAGAGTGAGGCCTCCCACTTCTTCTTTTTCAGTAATGCTTTGCTTATCCGGGGCTTCTTTCCCTTCCATACGAAATTGGTGATTTGTTTCTCTATCCCCTTAAAATATGACATTGGAATTTGGATCGGAAGTGCGTTATATGTATAGATGGCTTTTGGTAGAATAGACATTTTTACTATGTTAAGTCTTCCTATCCATGAGCAAGGTATGTTTTTCCACTTAAGTATGTCCTTTTGAATTTCTTATAGTAGAGCTTTGTAGTTTTCTTTGTATAAGTCTTTTACATCCTTGGTAAGATTTATTCCTAAGTATTTTATCTTCTTGGGGGCTACTGTGAATGGTATTGATTTGGTTATTTCCTCTTCGGTGTTCTTTTTGTTGATGTAGAGGAATCCAAGTGATTTTTGTATGTTTATTTTATAACCTGAGACTCTGCCAAACTCTTCTATTAGTTTCAGTAGTTTTCTGGAGGATTCCTTGGGGTTTTCTGTGTATAAGATCATGTCATCTGCAAATAGTGATAACTTTACTTCCTCCTTGCCAATCCGGATACCCTTTATTTCTTTGTGTAGCCTAATCGCTCTGGCTAGGACTTCAAGTACGATGTTGAATAAGAGCGGTGATAAAGGGCATCCTTGTCTGGTTCCCGTTCTCAAGGGAAATGCTTTCAGGTTCTCTCCATTTAGAGTGATATTGGCTGTTCGCTTTGCATAGATGCCCTTTATTATGTTGAGGAATTTTCCTTCAATTCCTATTTTGGTAAGAGTTTTTATCATAAATGGGTGTTGGACTTTGTCAAATGCCTTTTCTGCATCAATTGATAAGATCATGTGGTTTTTATCTTTTGTTTTATTTATGTGATGGATTACATTAATGGTTTTTCTGATATTAAACCAGCCTTGCATACCTGGTATAAATCCCACTTGATCATGGTGAATTATTTTTTTGATGTGTTGTTGGATTCTATTGGCTAGAATTTTGTTGAGGATTTTTGCATCTATGTTCATGAGGGATATAGGTCTATAATTTTCTTTTTTTGTAATGTCTTTACCTGGTTTTGGTATCAGGGAGATGGTGGCTTCATAGAATGAGTTGGGTAGTATTCTGTCATTTTCTATGCTTTGAAATACCTTCAGTAGTAGTGGTGTTAACTCTTCTCTGAAAGTTTGGTAGGACTCTGCAGTGAAGCTGTCCGGGCCAGGGCTTTTTTTTTGTTGGGAATTTTTTGATTACCGTTTCAATCTCTTTTTTTGTTATGGGTCTATTTAGTTGTTCTACTTCTGAATGTGTTAGTTTAGGTAGGTAGTGTTTTTCCAGGAATTCATCCATTTCTTCTAGGTTTTCAAATTTGTTAGAGTATAATTTTTCATAATAATCTGAAATGATTCTTTTAATTTCATTTGGTTCTGTTGTGATGTGGTCCTTCTCGTTTCTTATTCGGGTTATTTGTTTCCTTTCCTGTATTTCTTTAGTCAGTCTAGGCAATGGTTTATCAATTTTGTTAATTTTTTTGAAGAAGCAGCTTTTGGCCTTGTTAATTCTTTCAATTGTTTTTCTGTTCTCTAATTCATTTAGTTCAGCTCTAATTTTTATTATTTGTTTTCTTCTGGTGCCTGATGGGTTCTTTTGTTGCTCATTTTCTATTTGTTCAAGTTGTAGGGACAGTTCCCTGCTTTTGGCTCTTTCTTCTTTTTGTATGTGTGCATTTATCGATATAAATTGACCTCTGAGCACTGCTTTTGCTGTGTCCCAGAGGTTTTGATAGGAAGTATTTTCATTCTCGTTGCTTTCTAAGAATTTCCTTATTCCCTCCTTCATGTCTTCTATAACCCAGTCTTTTTTCAGGAGGGTATTGTTCAGTTTCCAAGTATTTGATTTCTTTTCCCTAGTTTTTCTGTTATTGATTTCTGGTTTTATTGCCTTGTGGTCTGAGAAGATGCTTTGTAATATTTTGATGTTTTGGACTCTGCAAAGGTTTGTTTTATGACCTAATATGTGGTCTATTCTAGAGAATGTTCCATGTGCGCTAGAAAAAAAGGTATACTTTGCAGCAGTTGGGTGGAGAGTTCTGTATAAGTCAATGAGGTCAAGTTGGTTGATTGTTGTAAGTAGGTCTTCTGTGTCTCTATTGAGCTTCTTACTGGATGTCCTGTCCTTCTCCCAAAGTGGTGTGTTGAAGTCTCCTACTATAATTGTGGAGGTGTCTATCTCACTTTTCAATTCTGTTAAAATTTGATTTATGTATCTTGCAGCCCTGTCATTGGGTACATAAATATTTAATATGGTTATGTCTTCCTGATCAATTGTCCCTTTTATCATTATGTAGTGTCCTTCTTTATCCTTTGTGGTGGATTTAAGTCTAAAGTCTATTTTGTTAGAAATTAATATTGCTACTCCTCTTCTTTTTTGCTTATTGTTTGCTTGATATATTTTTTTCCATCCTTTGAGTTTTAGTTTGTTTGTGTCTCTAAGGTGTGTCTCTTGTAGGCAGCATATAGATGGATCGTGTTTCTTTATCCAGTCCGTGACTCTCTGTCTCTTTATTGGTGCATTTAGTCCATTTACATTCAGCGTAATTATAGATAAATAAGTGTTTAGTGTTGTCATTTTGATGCCTTTTCATGTGTGTTGTTGACAATTTCATTTTTCCACATACTTTTTTGTGCTGAGGCGTTTTTCTTAGTAAATTGTGAGATCCTCATTTTCATAGTGTTTGACTTTATGTTAGTTGAGTCGTTACGTTTTTCTTGGCTTTTATCTTGAGTTATGGAGTTGTTATACCTTTTTGTGGTTACCTTATTATTTACCCCTATTTTTCTAAGTAAAAACCTAACTTGTATCGTTCTATATAGCCTTGTATCACTCTCCATCTGGCAGTTCAATGCCTCCTGTATTTAGTCCCTCTTTTTGATTATTGTGATCTTTTACCTATTGACTTCCATGATTCCCTGTTATGTGTATTATTATTATTTTTTTAATTAATCTTAATTTGTTTGTTTTTGTGATTTCCCTATTTGAGTTGATATCAGGACGTTCTGTTTTGTGACCTTGTATTGTGCTGGTATCTGATATTATTGGTTTTCTGACCAAACAATATCCTTTAGTATTTCTTGTAGCTTTGGTTTGGTTTTTGCAAATTCTCTAAACTTGTGTTTATCCATAAATATCTTAATTTCACCTTCACATTTCAGAGAGAGTTTTGCTGGATATATGATCCTTGGCTGGCAGTTTTTCTCCTTCAGTGCTCTGTATACGTCGTCCCATTCCCTTCTTGCCTGCATGGTTTCTGCTGAGTAGTCTGAACTTATTCTTATTGATTCTCCCTTGAAGGAAACCTTTCTTTTCTCCCTGGCTGCTTTTAAAATTTTCTGTTTATATTTGGTTTTGGTGAGTTTGATGATAATATGTCTTGGTGTTTTTCTTTTTGGATCAATCTTAAATGGGGTTCGATGAGCATCTTGGATAGATATCCTTTCGTCTTTCATGATGTCAGGGAAGTTTTGTGTCAGGAGTTCTTCAACTATTTTCTCTGTGTTTCCTGTCCCCCCTCCCTGTTCTGGGACTCCAATCACCTGCAAGTTATCCTTCTTGATAGAGTCCCACATGATTCTTAGGGTTTCTTCATTTTTTTTAATTCTTTTATCTGATTTTTTTTTTCAGCTGTGTTGGTGTTGATTTCCTGGTCCTCCAGATGTCCCAGTCTGCATTCTAATTGCTCGAGTCTGCTCCTCTGACTTCCTATTGCGTTGTCTAATTCTGTAATTTTATTGTTAATCTTTTGGATTTCTACATGCTGTCTCTCTATGGATTCTTGCAACTTATTAATTTTTCTACTATGTTCTTGAATAATCTTTTTGAGTTCTTCAACAGTTTTATCAGTGTGTTCCTTGGCTTTTTCTGCAGTTTGCCTTATTTCGTTTGTGATGTCTTGAAGCATTCTGTAAATTAGTTTTTTATATTCTGTATCTGATAATTCCCGGATTGTATCTTCATTTGGGAAAGATTTTGATTCTTTTGTTTGGCGGGTTGGAGAAGCTGTCATGGTCTGCTTCTTTATGTGGTTTGATATGGACTGCTGTCTCCGAGCCATCACTGGGAAACTAGTTTTTCCAGAAAATCCGCTGACTGGCACGCTGGCTCCAGGCTCTGAAAACAATCGCTGCCTCCCCGTATTTGTTCGTTCTCCATCTCTAAATCTGTGTTTGTTGTTCAGGGTTAGTAGATTGTTATGTATGTGATCGATTCACTTGTTTTTCCGAGTCTTTGTTGCAAGAGGGATCTGCGGTAGCGTCCACCTAGTCTGCCATCTTGGCCCCCACCTCCCTCTCATTGTCTTCTTGATTTGCATTTGTCTAATTTGCCTGCATAGTTTTTGATGAGAAGTCAGTGCTTAATCTTATTGAGACTCCTTTGTAGGTGATATTTTGTTTTTTTTCATGCTGCTCTTAAAATTCTTTCTCTGTCTTTGGATTTGGTAAGTTTGATTATGATATGTCTTGGTGGCTTTCTCTTGGAGTCTCTTCTATATGGTGTTCATTGAGCTTCTTGGATGATCACCTTTTCATCTTTCATGATATATGGGGCGTTTTCTGCAATTAATTCTTCAGATTCTTTCTGTACTTTTTTCCTCTTCCTCTTCTGGGATTCCTAATATGCATATGTTATTCGTCTTGTTGGTGTCCCACATAACCTGTAGGCTTTCTTCTGTTTCCCTCCATTTTTTCTGATTTGTTCCTCATTCAGAATGATTTCAAAGATTTTGTCCTCTATTTCACTGATTCTTCCTTCCGTTGTTTCAATTCAAACTCTTTGTCCTTCCATTGAATGATTTCTGTTATTTTGAAATTAAGCTTCTGAATTTCTGGTTCTTGTTTTCTTAAGGATTCTACTTCTCTATTTAATTTCTTCTTGTATTGTTTTCCTGAATTCTTCAGGTCTTTTTTTCTGTGTTTTCCTTGATCTCTTTGAGGCGTAGTAATACTAGTTTTTTAAAAATTTTTGTCTAGTAGATCTATTATTTTTTTTTCCTCATTGACCATTCCTGTCACTTTATTTTTTTCATTTGCTTCAGCTATCTTTTCCTTCCTCTTTACGTATTTGTAATTGACTTTTGTCTTTGAGCCTTTAAGGATTATATATATATATATATATTTAGAGTTTATGTTTCTTTGACTTTGCTTTTTGTTCATTTGTTTTGCTTTTGTTTTTATATATTAGCAGCTTGAACTCTTTTCTTTGGTTGCTTCCTTTTATTTGTATTAATTGTTGTTGCTTTGTGTTATTGGTCTATGTATGACTTTGGTACTATCAGTTGGCTGAGTGTGCTTCCTCTCACTGATGAGTGTGGTGTGTTGCACACACCTGGGGATCGTATGTTGTTAGGCATGTGTGACTCCCCTTAGAGGTTTGTGTGGAGGTGCAAAAGCAGGTCCCTTCCCCGATGTGAGGCACTAGATGTCAAGTTGTCAGGGTTCCTTCACAGCTCTTGAAGGATAGTGTGGTCCCTCTGTTTGGCACAAGTGGCTAATGTGATCCCTGTAGAGCAGGATGGACCCTGGGCTGGGAAGGTACAGGTGAAGGTTGGGCTGGAGGGGCTCAGTGCTGGGGCGTGTGTGGGAAGACTGGTCCAGGGCATGTGGAAATTGGACCAGGGCAAGGGGAGCAGAGTGCCAGAGCCCATGTGGGTAGGCTGGGTTGGTGCAGGTGGAGGTTGGGCTGGGGCAGGGAATTGGAGTACTGGGGTGCATTCGAGCAGGCCAGATAGAAGCAAGTGGAGGTCAGCCTGGGGTGAAGCATTGGAGCATGCATGAGAAGACCAAGCAAGGGTGATTGGAGGTTGGGCTGGTAGGGGACCGAAGTAACAGGAACGCATGGGTAGGCAGTGGAGGGGAGTGAAGGGTGAGCTGGGGTTGGGGGGATCGAGCACTGGATACAGATGGTTAGGTGAGGAGTGGGTGGAGCTCAAGCAGGAATGGGGTAGAGGTCAGGCTGGGGCAGGGTGGGGATTAGTTAGGGACAGGGGTAAGTGAGATGTGTGCAAGTGGATCAGGCAGGGGTGGGTGTGGGTCAAGCAGTGGAGGGATGATGGGGTTATAAAAGTAGCCTTGGTGGGGTAGGGTAAGCATGGGAGAGGTATGGAGACCTGTGCAGGGGGGAACCACTCAAAGGGAGTGGAAAGGGAGGTGGACCAGGGCAGTTTAGGTGAGGCCTCTAGTTATTACTCTGTAGGTTACTATTCAAAGGGTGTCTCCATTCTAAATGGATGGACACTGCTGCTGACTGGCAATCCCAGCCTTGTTTCCTAGTTCTCTCCCTTCTCTGCACTCTCCAGGGAAAATGGGTCTCTCTCCTTCACCCTCCTGTTGTTTCCCTTTGCCCCTCTGCAGATTTACACTCCCTGTTCTATGTATTCCCCGGAGTGAGAGTCTGATGATTCAGACTACCTTAGTTTGTACCAGTAGTACTTCCTTGTGTTTCCCTAATTTCATTGCCACACATTGCCCTCTCATGCTTGGTTGGAACTGGGGAAAGTCCTGCACACCTCGTTTTCCTTCCAAGTTTGTTTACTCAGTATCTCTGCCTTTGGATGTGTTTTCCATCCAGTTATCTTCCTGGGCTAGTCACTCAAGTATGAAGCTGCACCAGGCTGGCAGGCAGGTCACAGATGATCCGTGGTTCTCTGTGTTCCTGCTGCTTTAGTTCTATCTTTCCTTACAATTGATGTTCCATCTGATTCTTCAGCCCTTCATTTGATGTTTGGGGCTCTAAGGTCATTATTTGTGTCTCTTTTACTTAATTTCTCGAGTCTTTATTGTAGGGGAACGTTACAGTGAATGTGTTTTACATGGCCAATATCCACAATCTGAAGGGCAGAACCATTGTCCAGAGAAGAGAGGGTTATTTTCAAGCCTTGAGAGCTAATGAAATTTACTCTGCTGGGTTTTGGACTTGCTTGGTGCCTATTATCCCTTCTTTCCCTCCAATTTCTCCCATTTTTAATAGAGATGTCTACCTTGTGCCTGTTCCATCATTGTACTTTGGAAACAGACAACTTGTATTCTAGATTTCACAGATTCACAGATGAAGAGGAATTTTGTCCCAGGGCGGAATATGCCTGAAGTCTCACCCATATTTGATTTGGATTATTCAGAAGATGTAATTTTGGATTTGGAGTTGATTTAATACTTTTCAGATGATGTAATGGGGTGAATGTGTTTTACATGTGGTAAGAACATGAATTTTGGGCCACAAAGAGTGGAATGTTGTGGATTGAATTGTGTACTCCCAAAATATGTGTTGTAAATCTTTACCTCTATGCCTGTGGTTGTAATCTCATTTGGGAATAGGTTATGTTTATTATGTTAATGAGGCAAGATTAGTGTAGGGTGTATCTTGAGTCAAGCTAGAAGTAGAGATCGGGGGAGAGAGATGCCAAGCCACGAGAAGATTGCCCAGTAGAAGAAACTCAAAGAGACAAGGATCTTTCTCCAGATCCCAGAGAGAGGGAGAAAGCCTTCCCCTAGAGTTGGTACCCTGAATTTGGACTTCTACCCTCCTAAACTGTGAGGAAACAAATATCTGTTTCTTAAAGCCATCCACTTGTGGTATTTCTGTTACAGCAGCACTAGATAAATAAGACAGTTACAAAGCTCTTTAGCTCTGCCAATAAGTTCTTGGAGGCACCCCACTCCTCCAGTAAACCACAGCCCAAAGGTGCCGAACTCTCTTGCTCTGTGGTTCAGCACACCCACTGTAACTGCCATGCTCCCTGGGCTGGGAATCCCACTGCACTATGTTGCACCTGTCTTGTGGTTCTGCTATCACCACTCCTCACCATCTTATACTGTCTCCTGGGTCTAGTAGGTTCTCATGTCAGGGTGCCAGGTCCAAAGGACATGCTCCACTCTTGGCACTTCTTGGTGGTAGTGAGGTCCCCTCGCGTTTCTGGAATTAACTCCCTTTAGGCCTAGTGGAATGGCAAAACTGATCAATCTCCTCCTTATGGTTCCATACACATTATTTGCTTGACCCCAACACCTATTTGCATAGTCCCACCTAATCATTTTGTGGGAGTCAACAGACCGTGTCTAGAAGGGCCATATTAAGTTGCTGCACTGCATTATCATTAAAAAAAAAATTACATCTCATAGTTTTGTTCCTGTGTTTTCTTCCAAGAACTATTTGGTTTTGGTTTTAGCATTTAGGTCTTTAATCCATTTTGAGTTAGTTTTTGTGTATGATGTTAGCTATGGTTCCTGTTTCAGGATTCAGCATGTGGTTATCCAATTTTGCCAGCACATTTGTTGAAAAGAGCGTTCCTTCCTCAATGAATAGACTTTGACCATTTGTTGAAAATCAGTTTCCATAAATGGATGGATTTATTTCTGGGTTCTTAATTCTATTCCACTGGTCTACGTGCCTATCATTGAACCAGTACCAGGCCATTTTGATTACTGTAGTTGTAAAACATGTTTTGAGGTTGAAAGTGTGAGGCCTCCTATTTTGTTCTTTTTCTTCAATATTGCTTTGGCTATTCAGGCCTCTTTTCTTTTTATATAAAGTTGGTGATTAGTTTTTCATTACAATAAAGAATACTGTTAGAATTTGGATCAGGATTACATTATCTCTATAGATTGTTTTGGGTAGTACTGCCATTTTCACTGTATTATGTTTTCCATCCATGTGCAGGAAATGTTCTTCCGTTTATGTAGGCTTTGTTTAGTCTCTTGTAGTACTGTTTTATAATTTTTGTTGTATAAGTCTTTTACATATCTGGTTAGGCTTATTCCTATGTATTTTATCATTTTGGGGGCTATTGTAAAGATATTTTTTAATTGATTTCCTTTTAGGTTTCCTCCCTGTTAGTATAAGAAGCCCAGCTGATGTTTGTGTGTTGATCTTCCATCCTGCAACATTGTTGAATTCTTTTATTAGATCCAGAAGCTTTTTTGTGGAGTCTTTGGGGTTTTCTATGTATAGGATCATGTTATGTGTGAATAAAACCAAAACCAAACCAACTGTCTTTGAGTTGATTCTGACTCACAGCGACCCTATAGGACAGAGTAGAACTGCCCCATAGGGTTTCCAAGGCTATAAATCTTTATGGAAACAGACTGCCACAGCTGTCTCCTGCAGAGTGGCTGGTGGGTTTGAAATGCTGACCTTTTGGTTAACAGCCAAGTGCTTTAACCACTGGCCACCAGAGCTCCTAGGGACAGTTTTATTTCTTCCTTTTGGGTTTGGTTATCCTTCATTTCTCTTTCTTGCCTTATTGCTCTGGCTAGGACTTCCAGTACAATATTGAATAAAGTGGTGATAGAGGGCATCCTTGTCTTATTCCTCTTTTCAATGAGAAGGCTCTCAGTCTTTCTCCACTGAGGTTAATATTGGCTGTTGGTTTTGCATATACGCCCCTGAGGATCTGTTCAGATTTTCTTCCTACTCTTGAGTCCATTTAGGTAGGTTACGTGCTTCTAGAAATTTGTCCATTTCATCTAAGTTATCAAGTTTGTTGAAGTAGAACTGATTATAGTATTCTGTTATGATCCTTTTTATTTCATTCAGTCAGTCGTAATGTCTCCACTTTTGTTTTTTATTTTGGATAGTTCAATCTTCTCTCTTTTTTTCTTTGTTAACCTAGCTAAAGATCGGTCAATTTTATTGGCCTTTTCAAAGAATCAACTTCTGGTTTTGCTGATTTTATCTACTGTTTTTCTATTCTCTATTTCATTTATTTCTTCTCTGATCTTTGTCATTTCCTTACTTCTAGTAGCTTTGTTTAGTTTGCTCTGCTTTTTCTTGTTCCTCAAGTTGTAGAGTTAGACAATTTCTTTGAGATCTCTATTCTTTTGTTATTTAGGCATTTATTGCTAATTTCCCCTTGAGTACCACCATTGATGTGTCCCATAAGTTTGGGCATGTTGTGTTTTTTACTTTTGTTTAACTTCAGGTATATTAAAAAAATATTATTTCTTGATTTCTTCCTTGACCCATTGGTTGTTTACTGGTGTCTTGTTTCATTTCCATGTATTTGTGTGTTTCCTAGTTTTCCTTCTGCTGTTAATATCTGACATTACTCTTTTGTGGTCAGAGAAGATACTTTGCATAATTTCAATTTAAAAAATATTTGTTAAGACTTGTTTTGTGGCATACCATATGGTATATCCTAGAGTATGACTCATGTGTACAGGAGAAAAATGTGTATTGTTCTGATGTTAGGAGACATGTTCTATATATGTCCACTGGGTCTAATTTCCTTATGGTGTTGGTCAAATCCTCTCTGTCCTCACTCATCTTCTTTTTTAGACGTTCTGCCGATATTGAAAGTGGTGTATTGAAGTCCCCAACTATTGTTGTGGAGTTATATATTACTCCTTTCATTTCTGTCAGTATTTGTTTCATGTGTTTTGAGGCACTGATGTTAGGTCATATATATTCATAATTATTATGTTTTCTTGATGAATTTACCTTTTTATTATTATGTCATTTCTTATAATGGATATTGATTTAAAATCAATTTTGTCCAATATCGTTATGGTCACCCCTGCTCTCTTTTGGTTTCTATTTGCATGGAATATTCTTCTGCTTTTAGTCCGTTTGTGCTCCTAGGCCTAAGATGTGTCTCTTGTAGACAGCATAAAGATGGATCATGTTTTCATATCCATTCCACCACTCTCTGCATTTTGAGTAGGAAGTTTAAACCATTTACGTTTAAGGTAATTACAGAAAATGAAGGACCTGCTTCTTTCATTTTGCCAATTATTTTTTGCATCTCTTGTTTCTTCTTTGTCCCACAATTCCTACATTTTTATCTTTTTGTGTGTTTAGTTGCTTTTTTATGTGTCTTGATTTCTTCATTCTTCCCTTCTGTGTATATAATGCTTGTAGAACTTAACACTAAATTTATCCACTGGAAATAACATACAACTGGCCCCTTCATTTGCCCATGCCATTACCTTTATTGGAGAGCTCTCTTTTATTTTTTAATCTTCTTTCCCATGTGCAGCTTCGAGTGTTCTTTTCTTTTTCCATCTGAAGGACTCAATAATTCTTGCAAAGTACGTCTAGTGGTAAGAAATTCCCATAATTTTTGTTTACCTGAGAATGTCTTGATTTGGCCCTCACTTTTGAAGGACAACTTTGCTGAGTAAAAAATTCTTGGTTGAAAATTCTTTCCTTTCAGTACATTATACATATTGTTTCATCACCTCCTGGCCTCCAAGTTTTCTAAGGAAAAATCAGCACTTAGTCTTACTAAGGACTCCTTATAAGTTATACTCTGCTTTTCTCTCACTACTTTCAGAACTCACTCCTAGGCTTGGGTTTTCAATAATTTAATTACAGTGTGTCTTGGTGTAAACCTCTTTGGATTCATTCTGCTTGGAGTTTGCCTAGCTTTCTGGATTTGCAGGTTCCACTCTTTATTTATGTCTGGAAAATTTTGTCATTGTATCTTGGAATATTCTTTCTATCCTTTTCCTCCGCTCCTCCTCTTATAGGGTCCCCATGATCCTTATGTTGGATTTCTTGTTTGTGTCCACAATTCATTTGGCTCTGTTCACTTTTCTTTGTTCTTTTCTCTTATATCCCTTGAGACTTGATAAGTTCAGTTACCATATCCTGTAGTTCACTTATTCTGTCTTCTGTCTGCTCAAATGTATTGTCAAATTACTCCCTGCCATTTTCTAAATTAGTTATTTTATTCCACAATTTCAGCATTTCTATTTGGTTCTTTTTATGGTTTTTATCTCTTTACTGAGTTTGTCATTTTGTTTCCTGATCTTCACTAATTTGTTGTGTGTGTGTTGCAGTCTTTGAACATATTTAACATTGTTTGAAAGTTCTCTATTTTTCCAATTATCCTGGCCTCTATAGGACTAATTCCAGCCTCTTCGTAATGTTCTATTAATTGGGCCATCTTCTCCATGTCCTTGTAAGCCTTATAATTTTTTTGTTGAACCTGAGGCATTTGAGTATTTTACTGTGGTAATTATGAAACTCAGAATCTTCTTTTTCTCCAGGGATTATGTCCCCCACCCCCCGTTTTTCCACTCCACCAAAATACCACTAAAGGGTGATCTGGCCCTTTGGTTCTTATAGCACTGATTCAGCTGCTCTGTGGATGTGTGCCCTCTGCTCTCTACTGTTGTGGAGCCTCAGGTATTGCCTTGGTTAATAAAAGGTTCTGATATGGTTCTACAGGTCTTAGGTGTTTCAGAAATTTTTAAATCTCTGGGAATCGGCTCACAGAATCACCCTATTGTTTATATCTATTTTAATGGATTGAATTTGTGTCCCCTCAAAATATGTGTCAACTTGTCTAGGCTATGATCCCTGGTATTGTCTGGTTGTCCACCATTTTGTGATCTGATTATCTTATGTGTTGAAAATCCTAATTACTGCCTGTGGTTAATGAGGCAAGATTAAAAAACCAAAAAAATCTGTTGCTGTTGAGATGATTCCAACTCATAGTGATCCTATAGGACAGAGTAGAACTGCCCCACGGGTTTTCCAAGGAGTGACTGGGGGATTCAAACTGCTGACCTTTTGGTTAGCAGCCGAGCTCTTAACCACTATACCACCAGGGCTCCTGAGACAAGATTAGGTTGTATTAAAGAAAATCAAAGTGGGATGCAATAACTTTACTCAGGTCACAGCCCTGATCCTATGTAAGGGGAGTTTCTCTGGGGTGTGACCTGCATCACCTTTTATCTTACTAGAGATAAAAGGAGAGAGAAGCTAGCAGAGATGGGAACCTCATACCACCAAGAAAGTAGTACTAGGAGCACAGCACATCCTTTGGACCCAGGGTTCCTAGGCTCAGAAGCTCCTAGATCAGGGTAAGACTGATGACAAGGACCTTCCTCCAGAGCTGACAAAGACAGAAAACCTCCCCCTAGAGCTGGCACAATGAATTGGGACTTCTAGCCTACTAGACTGTAGAGAATAAATTTCTGTTTGTTAAAGCCATCCACTTGTAGTGTTTTTGTTATAGCAGCACTAGATAACTAAGACATCTGTTAAGCTCCATTACACCAAAAACTAAACTCATTGCCGTTGAATCAATTCTGGTTTCAAGCTCCAATAAAAACCAAAAAATACCCGTTGCCATCAAGTTGATTCCGAGTCATAGCAACCCTGTAGGACGGAGTAGAGCTGCCCCATAGAGTTTCCTAGGAGTGCCTGGTGGATTCAAACTGCCAACCTTTCAGTTAGCAGCCGTAGCACTTAACCAAGCTCCAATGGGTCTCTTTTATTATGGCATCTGGAGGCAATATAAATTTTCTATTCCTGTTGGATTGGGAGAGCACTGATTTCTCCCTGTGGGTCTGTTTTCCTGGATGTTACCAGAAAGATATTGAGTCTTTGGAGTAGCAGACTGTTAGCAAAAGTTCCTGTACCACTCTCCTAGCACACTAGGAGGCTGGTTCATTGTTTGTATTTTTCAGCATACCTCCTCCCACCCGTCACTGTGTTTGTGGCTCATGGTTTGCATGGGGGCTGGGTGGAAGAGGCTTTCATAAGCAATGGTGAGAAACATTTTCCTAACTTTTAGTCTTGCTCTTCTTTCTGCCTTCAGCCAAGTGCTTTATTTCTTGGACTAGTTGCTAGAGCCCTGAGTCCATCAGTTCTTTTTCATCATTTGTGCAGTTTTGTTTCTTTTTTTCTTAAATTGTTGTGGAGGAATGGAGACCCTCAACTACATAGTAGTTTCTTAAAGGTTGGCTTCAATGTGGAATCTGAAACCATCAATGAAAATTTTATGCTCTGCCCTTAGGCCATTGGTCTAACATGCACTTTGAATGAATCTTTTACCTATGCATGATTTTGTGTATCATGTATAGGTTACTGGTTCCTGAGTTATGCAGTTTTCCCCAGTGTTGATACTTCTTATTTGATAATAGTGTCACAGCTCCCATCAGAAAAGCCTTCAAATATTTGGAGGCTGTCAGGCTCAGGAAGACAGATACATGTTTTGCAAAATTCTAATTTTTTGCCTGAATGCTCAAATTTTATCATTGGCAGCAAATACTGTCAGTTGTTTCCCTAGAAATGACAGGCTCACTTTGTTCACTTTTGAAGAAATGCCTGTCAAATGCCTAAGTCTGAATAACCATTGTTTGTTTGTCATACTTTCAAGTAAAAATGGTGTTGCACAAAAAATGTGACTAGATCAGTTTGAAACTCAAACAATCCCACAAGTGCTTTCCTTGAGACAACCATGATACTTGGATGTGCAATAGAGGTTCAATGGGAACTTTCCAAGTTGTCATGCAACTTCCATTTTGGCATGCTATAAACGAAGGGTTGAGATTTAATGAAATTAATATTTTTTACTGCTTCATCAAGGACATTCTTAAGTGAGGCTTGCAGTTTGAAATGTGTGTGTGTGCTAGGAAGGAATATGGTGACACAGCTTGGTGCCACTCCCTTGAAGTGGCTGGCAGATTTACCCACCACTGTCTTTGCACCACCACTGCAAATGTCACTATTAGGAAAGGCAAGTAACATTTTGGTAATATTATGAAAATACTTTTGACATTGTGGACCCCTCAAGGATGCCCAAGTCCCTAGGCTCTACTCTGAAATACTCTAGGTTGAACATCTCAAATCCAGTGACTGAATTGTTCTCTCAGTTTCTCCCTAGCATGTCTCCTAAGTCCCCAAGTCTGGGCACCTAGCAGAAGTGCAATGAATGACCACTGGATGAATGGTTGCCTTGTTGCCATGCCAGTCTTAGGGAATAGAGCCTGTTACAGGCCCTTGACATTGGAAATTTCATGTTCAGAGCCTGAGACTGCATCTGGAGTTTCATTTGGGGTGGTGCCCAGCCATAAGCATTTTTAAATATTTTAAAATTTTGCCAGAGGGAACTGGCTGGCATGAACTAACTGCAAGACTGTCAGACAAGAGCAAAAAGGTGGCAGAACTAAAAGGACGAACATCATGGAGCATCTCTCCCCCTCCCTGTGAAACAATCAAGATGGGGCATCCTGATCTTGGCCTACAGGTCTGGGGTATGCTTCTGGGTGGTTTCCAGGACCCTCCTGCAGAATGGGACAGGAAGGGAAGGGAGAGGGGTGAGTTCTCTGAGGGCCTTGGAGGGGATTGGGGACTCTGGTGCCTCTGGGTGCCATTGAATTCATGGGCCTTGAGGAATCACCATCTGAAGCAGGAAGGGATTGAGCCACCAAGCAGGTGCCCCTGTCTGCTACAGAGTGTTGGAGCCTCAGTGGATGAGATGAGGAGGCCAAGTTGCCTGTTAGCACAACACTGCCCTCAGGCCCTCCACCATAGTGTCCTCATTCTTTTCACTCTGAGAGGCCTCTAAAACCTCTGAGAATCCTAAATTAACAGAAAAATTTCAAAGTTAATTTACACACTGTGGAAAACAATTTTGTGGTTCCTCAAAAAGTCAAACATAGAATTATCAACAATTACACTCTTAGGTTTATCCCTAAAAGAATTGAAAACGGGAACACAAACAGGTACTTGTATACCAAAGTTAATTCCAGTATTATTCACAATAACCAAAAGATGTAAACAACCTAAATGACCATCAGCAAATTAATGGATAAACAAAATGCGGACTATTACTCAGACATAAAGAGAAATAAAGTCCTGATACATGGATGTACTTTGAAAATATTATGCAGAGTGAATAAATCAGTCCCGAAAGGACAAATTTTGTATGCTCCCGCTTAAATGAAATACAGAAATGTATAGAGACCAAAGATTATTAGTGGTTACCAAGGGTGGGAGGCAGGGGGAAAAGAGGACTCAGTATTTAGGGGGCACTGACTTTCTGTTAAGGGTGAAGGAAGGGTTTGGAAACAGATAGTGATGATGGTTTCACAATATGATGAATGTAGCCAATGTCACTGAATTATATATGTAAAAAATGTTGAATAGGCAAATGTTATACATATTTTTAACACAATAAAACAATTTTTCAAAAAGTTAATTTGCAGGAGGTTCTGGGAAGATGGTGGCATAAACAGACCATTGTTCTGACCTTACCCCACAAATACAACAAGAATTACAACAAGGAAACGGAGCCGGGCTTTGAGGGATTCTGAACTGGGGAGCAGAGGAAAGCAGTGTAGAACTGCAGATAGGCAAGAATCAATGAATCAACAATGAGCTGCATATGGTGAGAAAACTCCCTCTCCTGGCATCCCTGCCCCCTATCCCCAGCCAAGCGGGTCATTGGCTACTGTGAACTCGGGGAATAGCTCCAATAAAAGAACCTGCTTCCCTAACTACCACACTCCTAGCCTGTACAAATAGATAAGACCCCAAACTTCTCTCTAAAATCAACAAGGCAGACCTCTCCAGGGTTTCCTTTGGAGTGTGTCAACACTCCCCCACCCAGACACTGCTGTCTGCGAGCCTACTGCAAATTGTTACAGAAGGCCCCTGCAGTGGAGTCTGCTCCTATAGTCAACGCTCTACCTGCCTCTTTGCATGTCCCATAGCTCAGGCCTCTGAAACTAACAAGACAGACCTTCCGGGGAGTCAGTTCATGTCCGTCTGCCCCTTCTTCCAGTCAGCACTGAGGCCTGCTGAATGAGGCTGCAGTGTGCCAGGAAGCAGGCATCTTGAGTGGAGGCTATACCCACAACCAACATGCAATGTAGTTCAGGCTTCCCTGGGGTCCGTTTGGAGTGGGACAACCCCTCCCCCACCTGGACACTCTCACCTGAAGGCCTGCTGTGAAATGCTACAGAAAATTCCTGCAGTGAAGTTAGCTTCCATAGTGAGCGCTCTACCTGCCTCCCTTCATACCCCATAGCTCAGGCCTCTGAAACCAACAGGACAAACCTCCCTGGGGGTCATTTCAGGGTAGTCCATCCTCACCTTTTTTTGGTGCTGAGGAGTGCTGACTGAGGGTGACTGAGGACTGCTGGCTGAGGAAGCAGGCATCTTGACTGGAGAGTACACTCACAGCCAAAAATCTACTGGGGAGGGGGGCTCTGATAGCAACAAGACAGACCTCCATGTGGATCTGACTGGATCGTGACACCCCCCCCACACACACCTGATAACTGTTGGTTGCCAGGCTGTTTCAAACTGTTATAGAAGGCCCCTGCAGTGGAGTCTGTTCCCATAGTCAGTTCTCTACCTGCCTCCCTGTGTACCCCATAACTTAGGCCTCTGAAACAAATAGGACAGGCTTCCCTGGGGTCAGCTTGGGTCTGTAAGCTCCAGCTTCTGGTCGACAGTAAGGACTACTGACTGAGGCTGATGTATGATAGGAATCAGTCGTCTTGACTGGAGGCTATACCCACAGCCAACATACTATGGGGCAGGCTCTTAGAGCAACAAGGCAGACCTCCCAGGGGGTCACTTCAGAGCATGGCAGCTCCTCTCCCACCCAGTAACTGTCAGCTGCTGGACTGATATGAACTCCTACAGAAGGTTACCTACAGTGGAGGCAGGATGTGTGGCACCTTAAGTGGAGAATGCTCCTCAACCACCACAGGACCACTAGGGCTCTGAAACCAACAAGACAGGTCTCTCAGAGGTATTTCCAGGAAGTACCTGCCCTCCTTCTCCTGAAATGGAGAAAAGCTTGCCTGTGGTTCTCCTGAATGCCAGTTCAGATACAAACAGCTCCCACAGAGCAGGGAAGGAAGCTTTGGGCAAAACTAGAGTGCAACACCTAGCCCTGAAGGGGGCTCACTGGGTGTGGGTTTTCTGACTGAAAACATGGTTGCAGAAACAGAGAAGGGAAGGGAGGAATAAGCAGAGAGTGTGGACTCTGCTGCCTGGTGGACCAATTGATTAGTGCACAATATCTTGCCTGAATGGTGGTGCCCACTGGTGGACAGGATGACCACATCCTGCTCTCTGGTGTGTTTGGGAGACATTGGAAGTTGAGAAAACTGAAACTGAAACTGGAAAATCATAATTAAACCAGGGAGGAAGAAGGAGTTATCATAGAGAGGGAGGGAAAACGGTAAGCAAATTTTGAAGGTTCTGCCTGTGTAAGAGTTTTTTTTTTTTTTTTTTTTTGCAGAAAGTAGTGCAGGCAAAAATACCAAACACTAGGAAGAACTGAGAAAGTTAACACCCTCTAAAATTCCAGTGCCACAACAAAAAATCACAAGACACACACACAAAAAGAGAAACAGTGGCTCATCCAAATGAACGTGATGAAGGGAGTGAATGTGCACCTAGAGAATATCCAAAAATGAAAGAAAAAGGATAGAATATAATACAAGAAAGTTAAATATAATTAAAGGCCTAAGGGAAGACACGAAGAGCTAAATAAATAAGAAAAACAATGGAAGAACAAAACAAGGATCTAAAAAAAAGATGCTGCAACTAAAAGGGACAATAACTAAAACGAGAAACACAATAGAAGGACTTACCAACAGATTTAATCAAGCAGAAGAAAGAATCAGTGAATTAGAAGATAAGATAGTCAAAATCAGAATGCTGAAGAGCAACAAGAATGGAGGCTAAAGAAGGCTGACACAGTTTAAAGGAATTGTGGGACAACATCTAGAGATCTAATTTATGCCTCATGGAAATTTCAGAAGGAGATGAGAGAGAGAAAGGGACAGAAAAAATATTTGAAGAAATAATAATAGAAAATTCCCCCAATTTGATAGACATAAATCTATAAATCCAAGAAGCTCAAAGAACCCCAAGCAGGTAAACCCCAGGATGTCTATACCAATGCACATCATAGTTAAGCCCTCAAAAACTAAAAATAAAGTGAGAATCCTAAAAGCAATGAGAGAAAAGCAGTCACATCAAAGGATCCCCAATATGATTAAATGCCAATTTCTCCTCAGAAACATTGGAGGCTGGAAGGCAATGGAATGATATATTTAAAGTCCTGAGAGAAAAAAAAAAAAGCCTGGTAGCCAAGGATACTATACCCAACGAAACTGTCCTTCAACAATAAGGGTGAAATTAAAACATCCCCAGACAAACAGACACTGAGAGAGTTTATCTCCATCAGAATGACCCTACAAAAAATACTAATGGGGGTTCTATAGATGGAAAGGAAAAGACACTAGAAGGTAATTCAAAGTTATACATAAAAAGCAAGCTCTCTAATAAAGGGAACTGCATTGACAAGTATTTTCTTTCTCTTTTCTCACTGTCGTTGAGTCTAACAACTCATAGCAACCCTATAGGACAGAGAAGAACTGTCCCATAGGGTTTCCAAGGAGCAGCTGGTGTATTCAAACTTCAACTTTTGGTTAGGAGCTAAGCTCTTAACCACTGTGCCACCAGGGTTCCATGGACAAGTAAAGGCTAGTAATGTATCCATGCTTGATAATTCTAATTGTCCTTTATGTTTTTAAATATACATATAGTGTATCTAAATAACAAATATATAAAAAGCAAGGATAAAATTGTGTTACAGAGCACATGAAATATAAACATGTTTTTAGGAATAACAACAACAAAAGAGAGGAGGAGGAATGGTATAAGTGTAGAATTTCTGGTATGTTAATGAATGAAGTTGGTACCAACTTAACCTAGGATATTATAAAATAGAGCTGTTAAATGTAATATTCATGGTAACCACTCAGAAAATATCTAAATATCATACACAAAAGAAAAGGAGAAGGTAACCAAAATGGCTCACTACAATGAATCAACAAAACACAAAAGTAAGCAGTAGTAAAGGACAAAGACAAAGAAGCCTGAAGACACATAAATAACAAAAAGGCAGAAGTCAGTTCTTATCAGTAATTATAGTGAATTTAAATGGATTAAATGCTCCAATCAAAAGGCAGAGAGTGGCAGAACAGATAAAGAAACATGATCCAGCTATATGCTGTTTACAAGAGACACACCTCAGACCCAAGGACACAAATAGGTTTAAAGTGAAAAAACAGAAAAAAATATTCCATGTAAATAATAACCAAAGGAGAGATGGGGTGGCAATCCTAATATCAGACAAAGCAGACTTTAAGACAACATCTGTTAGAAGAGATAAAGATGGACATTGTGATGATTAATGTTATGTGTCAGCTTGGCTAGGCCATGATTGTAGTTATCCTCCATTTTGTGATCTGATGTAATTATCCTCCATTATGTGTTGTAGATCCTAACATCTATATGTCAATGAGGCAGGATTAGTGTAAAGTGTATCATGAATCACACCCTTACTCAAGTCACACCCCTACTCAAATACCTGATGTGAGGGAAGATTCCTCGGGGGTGTGACCAAATCTAATATTTATGGATGCTCTGGCAAAGCTCTCCCTTGCTTTGGATCCTGCACCTAACTTTCATCATATGACCTCTGGTTCTTGGAACTTGAGCCAGGAGCCTGCATCCTGACCTGCCGACTTCGGGATTCACTGGGTTCTGCAGCCCTGTGAGCCAGGAGCCTGCTGTGTGAGCTGCTGATTCTGGGTTCATCAGCCCTTGCAACCATGTGAGTCAGGAGTAGCTTCCAACCTGACACCTGACTCACGGGGGATTTGGGACTTGCCAGCCTTCACAACAGCTTGAACCATTTTCTTGGGATAAATCTCCCTCTTTCTCTTTCTCAATGCATACACTTCATTGGTTTTGCTTCTTTAGAGAACCCAACCTAAGACAGACATTATATAGTGATAAAAGGCTCAGTTATCAAAAAGGTTTAATAATTATCATATATATGCACCCAACATGGGAGCACTTAAATTTATAAAGCAAACACTGAAAGAATTGAAGGGAGAAATTGATAGCACTAGAATAATAGTTGGAGACTTTAATATGCCACTTTCAATATTAGGCAGAACATCTAAAAATAAAATCAACAAGGAAACAGGGGACTTAAATGACACTATAAACCAACTAGACTTAACAGACATATATGGAATACTCCATCAAATGATAGCACAATATACACGCTACACCAGTGCACATGGATTATTTTCTAGGACAGATGGCATGTTAGGTCACAAAGCAAGTCTTGTTAAATTTAGAAAGATTAAAATTATACAAAGCATTTTCTTTACCACAATGAAATGAAGCTAGAAATCAATAACAGAAAAAACAAACTGGAAAATACACAAAAATATGCAAACTAGACAAAAACAAACAAAAAACCCTGCTGCCTTCGAGTCTGTTGAGGCTTTCTATCTCCTCATGAGTCAGTCTGGGTAGATTGTATGCTTTTAAGAATTTGTCCATTTCATCTAGGCTATCCAGTTTGTTGCTGTACAGTTGTTCATAATATTCCGTTATAATTCTCTTTATTTCTATCAGGTTAGCTGTAATGTTCCCTCTTTCATTTCTTATTTTTGTTATTTGCATCTTTTCTTTGTCAGACTAGATAAAGGTTATGGGCCTATTGAGGCTTTCTATTTCCTCTTTACTCAGTTTGGATAGGTTAAAACCCACTGCCGTTGAGTCGGTTACAACTCCTAGCGACCCTATAGGGCAGAGTAGAACTGCCCTATAGAATTTCCGAGGAGCGCCTGGTGGATTTGAACAGCCAACCTCTTGGTTAGCAGCCATAGCACCTAACCACTACGCCACCAAGGTTTCCTGGGGTAGGTTATTATGTATTATTATTATGTAGCTAGCACACTATATCAATTTAAAAAACTGGAAGTTTTATTGATCTTTTAGAAGAACCAGCTTCTAGTTTTTATTGATTCTATTTCTCTGTTTCCAAATTTTTTTATTACTGCTCTGATCTTTGTTATTTCCCTTCTTCTGGTACGTTTAGGCTTAATTTGCTCTTTCTAGTCTCTGAAGTTCTCAAGTTGGGTTACTTGAGATCATTCTTCTTTTTTTCATGTGGGTGTTTATTGCTATAAGTTTCCCCCTGAATACTGCCTTTGCTGTATCCCATAAGTTTTGGTATGTTATGCATTCATTTTCATATTATGCTAAGAAATTTGTGATTTCTTCCATGACCCATTAGTAGTTTAATAGTGTGCAATCTACATAATAATAATACATAATAACCTACCAAACTGAGTCAAGAGGAAATAGAAAGCCTCAATAGACCCATACTAAAGGAAGAAAATCAGTGATCAAAAACCTCCCAACAAGAATAAGTCTTGGACCAGATGACTTCACTAGGGAATTGTACCAAACATTTAGAAAAGAATTGAACCAATACGGTTTGAATTCTTCCAAAAGGTAGAGAAGGAAGGAACACTCCCTAATTCATTCTATGAAACAAACATAACCCTGATACCAAAATCAGACAAAGACACCACAAAAAAAGAAAACTACAGGTCAACGTCTCTTATGAATATAGATGCAAACATCCTCAACGAAATACTGGTGTACAGAATCCAACAGCATATTAAGAGTCATACACCATGACCAAGTGGGATTTGTCCCAGAACGCAGGGATGCTTCAACATTAGAAAATCAATCAGTGTAACACACTACATCAATAGAACAAAGTAAAAGAACTGCATGATTGTATGAACTCAGAAAAACATTTGATAAAATCCAACACCTTTCCTTCATGAAAACCCTTAAGAAGATTGGAATAGAAGAGAGATTTCTCAATATGATTCAGAGCACATATGAAAAGCTAACAGACAACGTTATACTTAATAAAGAAAGACTGAGAGCTTTCTCCTGGAAGACAAGAGTGACTGCTCTCACCACTTCTATTCAATATTGTATTAGAAGTCCTAGATAGAGCAGTAAGGCAAGAGAAAGAAACAAAGTATATCCAGATTAGGAAAGAAGAAGTAAAATTATCATTATTTGCAGAAGACATGATCCTATATATATAGAAAATCCCAAAGAGTCCACAAGAAAATTTCTAGAGCTAATGGAGGAATATAGCAAAGTTGCAGGTGTGAGGTCAACGAACAAGAATCAGTTGGGTTTCTATACACCAGCAATGAAAAATCTGAAGGGGAAATTAGGGAAATTATTCCATTTACAATAGCATCTAAGAGAATAAAATTGTCTTTGTTGTTACGTGCCTCTTGGTCTATTTACTGGCTCTGCATGAGCACAATTAAGTGTTCTGGAATTCCCATGCTTCGCAGTGTTATCCATAATTTGTTATGATCCACATAGTCAAATGCCTTTTCATAGCCAATAAAACACAGGTAAACATCTTTCTGGTATTCTCTGTTTTCAGTCAGGATCCATCTGACATCAGCAATGATATCCCTTGTTCCATGTCCTTCTCTGCATCCAGCTTGAATTTCTGGCAGTACCCTGTTGATGTACTGCTGCAACTGCTTTTGAATGATCTTCAGCAAAATTTCATTTGCATGTGACTTTAATGATATTGTTCGGTAATTTCCACATTCTGTTGGACCACCTTTCTTAAGAATGGGTACAAATATGGATCTCTTTCAGCCAGTTGGTCAGGTAGCTGTCTTCCAAATTTCTTGGTGTAGATGAGTAAGCACATTCAGCATTGTATCCGTTTGTTGAAATATCTCAACTGGTATTCTGTCAATTCCTGGAGCCTTGTTTTTCACCAATCTCTTCAGTGTGGCTTGAACTTCTTTCTTCAATACCATCAGTTATTGAGCATATGCTACCTCCTGAAATGCTTTACCAAGCATGATGTCCTTCTCCAGGACTATAGCATAGTAGACCACATGATTATCTGATTCAAAATGGCCAATACCAGTCAATTTCAGCTTGCTAATGTGTAGAATATTGATGTTTATGCACTCCATTTCATTTTTGATGACTTCTAATTTTCCTAGATTCATACTTCGTATCTTTCAAGTTCCAATTATTAATGGATGTTTGCAGCTGTTTCTTCTTGTTTTGAATTGTGCCACAGCAGCAATGAAGGTCTGAAAAGTTTGACTCCATCCACATCATTAAGGTCGACTCTACTTTGAGGAGGCAGCTCTTCCCCAGTAGTATTTGAGTGCCTTCCAACCTGGGGGGCTCATCTTCTGGCACTATATCAGACAATGTTCCAATGCTATTCATAAGGTTTTCACTGGCCAATTTTTTCAGAAGTAGACTGCCAGTTCCTTCTTCCTGGTCTGTCTTAGTCTGGAAGCTCTGCTGAAACTGGTCCACCATGGGTGAACCTGCTGGTATTTGAAATACCGCTGGTAAAGCTTCCAGTATCACAGCAACATGCAAGCCACCACAGTATGACAAATTGACAGACACGTGGTGAAAATAAGTTGTACTCCTGTAAAAAGTTGAATTGGCAAAAGTCCTGTGTTAGGTATATTTACAACAATGACAAAAAGAAAAAGAGCAGCTGCCAAGGTTGCATATGTACAACCAAATACCTCATGGGATTTGGTTTCTTGGTTTGGAGGTTTAGGGTCATGACTTCATGATTAATTGACCTAACAATGTGTTTACTGCTTCTGTTCTACCTCCTAGTTCAATGTGTAGTTCCTGAGGTCTTAAAAGCTTGCAAACAGCCATTCAAGGCACAGTAATTGGTATTTATTTGTCTGGAGCAATAGAAGAAGAAGGAGAGTTAGGAATAAGAGGAGGAATTGGAATTTGTAGCTAATTGCCTCCATGAACATTTGCCTCCTCTGCCATGAGACCAGAAGAACTAGATGGTGCCTGGCTACTATTATTGAACATTTCAATCAAAGATTCTATAGAAGAATCCTGAACAGAAGCGGAAAAAACACAGAATAGAATTTCAAATTCTCATAAATTCCAGATTGTGGAGCCATGTAAACTGGATAAACCCCTGAAACTATTGCCCTGAGATAATCTTTAGAACTTAAACCAAAAATATCCCCTGAAGCCTTCTTAAAACCAAACACTAGTTTAGCTTAACTAGTAACAAATGTCTGCCTTGAGGATTATGCTCTTTTAAGAACTATTTATGTGGGATCAAACTGACAGCAGCAACTGGAAAGTTGAGACAGGAACCTTAGTGAGCAGTGAGTTTATGTTAATGGGGGAGGAACAATTCAGGAAAAGAGGGTGAGAATGGTTGCACAGCTTGAAGAATGTAATCAATGTCACTGAATTGTACATGTGGATACTGTTGAATGGGTATATGTTTTGCTGTGTATATTCTCAACAATAACAACAAAATAAATCATGAAAGAAAAAAATTATTTTACAGGTGTGTGGATAGTGAGAGAACTCCAGAGAAGTTTCCCTGTCTCTAGAGGTTTGTGTTAGCCTTTCAAGAGGAATGAGGCTCAGGAACTTGGGGATGTCTCTAGGTTGTAAATCTGAACACACAGAGCTTATTGGGTCCTAACCAAAAAAAAAAAAAGAACCAAACCCATTGCCATCGAGTTGATTCCAACTTGTAGGAACCCTAGAGAACAGAGTAGAACTGTCCCATAGAGTTTTCAAGGACTGGCCGGTGAATTCAAACTGCTGACCTTTTGGTTAGCAGCCAGAGCACTTAACCACTGATCCACCAGGGGTCTAGGGAGATGTGTTGACATTCTAGAAAGTTAGCATGAGAATCCGGGTGGGTCCTTTCCATATAGTCTCCAAGAAGGAAATGTTTTCTCCCTCTTTTCGGGAGAAGAGGGACCAGCTGCAACCTCCTGTGTGTAAAGGGGCACAAATCCATTGTTCTGTCACCCTCGCTCTGCAGGCTTTCACCTAGCCACCCTAAGGATAAGGACTGGAGCAGGGAGGGACCTTGTGATTTCAGTTTCCTGGAAGGTAATTGATGAGAAATCTGTCTCTGATCCAGAACACTGCATGTGTGCATTCAGAATGAAACTGATAACAATGAATATTAAAACCCAAAAATGTTAAGTAAAAAAAAAAAAGGAAAAAAGTTATATTAGAAGAAAATATTGAAAGGAAACAGATAAACTAGTAACATGATGGTATTTGGTTGGTGGCAGAATTGGTGGTTTGAATTTTTTCTCCTTTTCATTTTCCTTATAAAATTTTGTTAAAGGGCATATATTAATTTGACAGTGGAAAAAATTAAAAGGAAATATCTTTTGCATGAAGATCAAAATAGAGAATATCTCTGTATTGGTTACCCTGTAGGGCATAACAAATTAACTCAAAATGTAGCTGCCTAAAACCACCCACAACTGTGACCTTGCAGTGTCTGTGGGCCAGGAGATGGCTGGCCTAGCTGGGCCCTTGGCTGAGACTCCTCGAGACACTTGCCCCAACCCTCCCACTGCCGGCTCACGGCTGATATCACAGGGACCACCAAGTGTGCACAAATGTGGTTATATGTGCTAGGCAGCCTTGAGACAAAACTTCCAGACCTGAGCAGTGGAGAAGGGTTGCCAGGAAGACGTGCAAGTAGGAACTGGTCACAGCAGCACTGGTGGCCCTGAATATGTTTCTGGAGTCCAGAGGATACATGTGTACATTGGGGTGCATGAACAGAAACATGTAGCACCCCCGCTTTCTCTAAAGGCTCAAAATTCTACTGTTTAAATTGAACTCAGGATCACAAATTAAATTCAGTAGACCTTTGGTCTTAGTTTTCAAAAATGTGCAAGAATGTTTGTAATAAAAATGGGGAATGTCCCGCTGAGAGCAGGATGGAGTTGCTCCTGCACTGGCACCTGATATGAAGCGGGAATGTGTGTGGAGAGCATTGCAGGCTTCAGGGACAGGCTGAGGAGGCAACCAGGAAAGTGGGCAGAAGCCATAGGCAGCCTGTGGGCCTGAATGAACATCGCCTAGGCCCTGCTGCAGAAGCCATCAGAAGAGGGCCCCACTGCTATGTTACTGCCAGCCCTACAACTCCTCCCTGGGACTTTCAGCTCCCCCACTCTGATGCATGGTCCCTTACTTGTCCAAGTCTAGGCCACGTGACCTCTTCCTTCCTACCAAGGAGTGAGCAGGGAGAGGGCTTAGCCTCCTTCAACCACACAACGGGAGGCAAAGCCTGGCTGTCACCCAGTAAGGCAAGACACTCCCCAGATAGGAAAAGAGCTCCCTTAGCCATTGTTTTTGTTGTTAGGTGCTCTTGAGTTGGTTCCAACTCATAAACATTCCATGTACAGTAGAAAGAAATACTGCCCAGTCCTGTGCCATCCTCACAATTGTTTCTGTTTGAGTCCATTGTTGCAGCCACTATGTCAATCCACCTTGTTGAGAGTCTTCCTCTTTTTTGCTAATCTTCTACTAAGCTTGATGTCCCTCTCCAAGGACTTGTTCCTCCTGATAACGTGTCCAAAGTATGTGAGAAGATGTCTTGCCATCCTTGCTTCTAAGAAGCATTCTGACTGTAGTTCTTCCAAGACAGATTTGTTTGTTCTCCTGCCAATTCATGTATATTCAATATTCTTCACCAACACCATGATTCAAAGGCATCAATTCTTCTTTGGTTTTCCTTATTCATTGTCCAGCTTTCCCATGCACGTGAGGTGATTGAAAATACCACGGCTTGGGTCAGGCACACTTTAGTCCTCAAAATGATATCTTTGTTTTCATCACTTTAAAGAGGTCTTTTGCAGCAGATTTGCCCAATGCCATATGTCATTTGATTTCTTTTGCTTTCATAGGCATGGATTTTGGATCCAAGTAAAATGAAATCTTTGACAATTCCAATATTTTCTCCATTTATCATTCTGTTGTTTGTTGGTCCAGTTGTGAGGATTTTTGTTTTCTTTATGTTGAGGTGTAATCCATAGTAAAGGCTGTAGTCTTTGAACTTCATTGGTAGGTGCTTCAAGTCCTCTTCAATTTCAGCTAGCAAGGATGCATCATATGCATATTGCAAGTTGTTACTAAGTCTTCCTCCAATCCCGATGCCACATTCTTCTTTATACAGTCCCACTTCTCAGAGTACTTGCTCAGCATATCGATTGAATAAGTATGGTGAAAGGATACAACACTGATGCACACGTTTCATGACTTTAAACCATGCAATATCCCCTTGTTTGGTTTGAACAACTGCCTCTTGGTCTATGGTAACCCCTTGGTAACCGCAAAATATCAAATATTAACTTCAGTGGCAAAGGAAATTGTGGTAATTTTTTTTTTTTTTTAAGCACAGTTAATGACCATGTACTTAAAATGACTGTTGATTTTATAAAAATTGTTTTATTGTGTTAGTTCCTGTGTGGTGCAGATAGTTAATGGGCTAGTCTGGTAGCTGGAAGGTTGGAAGTTCAAGTTCACCCAGAGGCACCTTGGAAGAAAAGCCTAGTGACCTACTTCTGAAAAATCAGCCATTGAAAACTCTATGGAGTACAGTTCTACTCTGGCACACATGGGGTCACTGTGGTCCAAATTGACCCCGTGGCAACTCGTGGTGGTGGTTAGTGTGATAAAAATATATATGTAACAAAATATTTGCCAATTCAACATTTTTTACGTGTATAATTTAGTGACCATGATTATGTTCATCATGTTGGGCAACCATCACCACTATCTATTACCAAATGTTTTGAGCACCCTTAACAGAAACTTAGTACCCCTTAAGCAACTTCCTTCCCATTTGCCCCTCCTGTTCATTCCTGGAACCACTAATAAACTTCGATCTCTATGCATTTGACTATTTTGGATATTTCATATAAGTGAGATCATACAAAATTTGTTCTTCTGTGTCTGACATTTCATTCAGCATGATAAGTACATGTAAAAATGGTTGAAATGGGAAATGTTTTATTGTATAGACCAGTTGCCGCCGTGCTGACTACCTTTCCTATTGACTGCAACCCAGATTGACCACATACATGGTGGAGTAGAACCGTGCTCCTTAGGGCTTTCAATGGCTGATTTTTGGGGAGTAGATCACCAGGTATTTCTTTTGGAATGCCTCTGTGTGACTCGAACTTTCAGTTAGCTGCCAAGAGCATTAACCATCCTAAATTTATCTACAAATACCATGTAGGTCTTGTCAGCATCTGAGTAGGCTTTTTGTAGAGATTAACAAACTGATACTTAAATTTATATGGAAGGGACCCAGAATAGCCAAAACTATCTTGAAAAAGAAGAATAAAATTGGAAGAATCACAGTCCCAATTTCAAAGCTTACAATACAGCTACAGTAACCAAGACAGTGTGGTACTGTCATAAGGACAGACTATAGATCAATGGAATAGAATTGAAAGCTCAGAAATAAACCCATATATCTACGGTCAATTGATTTTTTCACAAGGATTCCAAGACCATTGCATGGGGGAAAGAATAGTCTTTTTGACAAATGGTACTGGGACATCTGGATAGAATTGTATTAATGCCAATTCTTTTGACAAAAGAAAGAAGCTGGAGCCCTACCTCACACCATATGCAAAAAACAGAAAAATCAACTTAAAATAGATCAAAGATCTAAATGTGTAAGAGCTAAAACTACGAAAACTTTTAAATGAAAACGTAGGGGTAAATTGTGACCTTGGATTTGACAATTGTTTTTGAGATATAACACCCAAAGCCCAATCAAGAAAAAAAACAAAAAAAAAAACCAAACCCGCTGCTGTCGAGTCGATTCTGACTCATAGCTACCCTACGGGACAGAGTAGAACTGCCTCATACGGTTTCCAAAGAGCACCTGGTGGATTCAAACTGCTGACCTTTTAGTTAGCAGCCGTAGCTCTTAACCACTATGCTAGCAGGGTTTCCAATCAAGAAAAGGAAAGAAAAAAATTGATGAGCTGTACTTCATCAAAATTAAAATAAATAATTTTTGTGCTTCAAAAGATACTATCAGGAAAGTAAAAAAGAATGGAATGGAAAAAATATTTGCAATGCATATATTCATAAGAGACTTTTATCTAGAATATATAAAGTACTCTTACAACTCAATAATAAAAAGAAAATAATTCAATTAAAAAAAGGACAAAAGATCTGAATAGACATTTCTCCAAAGAAGATACAAAAAGCACATGAAAAATGTTCAACATCATTAGTCATCAGGGAAATACACATCAAAACCACAATGAGATGCCACATCATACCCACTTAGGATGGCTTTATTAAAAAGACAGAAAATAAGAAGTGTTGAGGAGGATGCAGAGAATTTGGAACCCTCATTCATTGCTGGTGGGAATGTAAAATTGTGCAGCCATAACATGGTGCAGTAACTTTGCAACGGTTTGGCAGTTCATCAAAAAGTTAAACATAGAGTAATCATATGACCCAGAAATTCCACTCCTAGCTTGTTCTTGAATGTTCATAGCAGTATTATTCATAACAGACAAAATATGGAAACAACCCAAATGTCCATCAACTGATGAATGGATTAAAAAAAAAAAAGTGGTACATACAATGGAATATTACTCAGCCATTATAAGGAATGAAGTACTGAATCATGGTACAACATGGGTGAGCCTTGTAAACATCATGCTAAGTAGAAGAAGTCAGTCATAAAAGTCTGCATATTGTATGATTCTACTTATCTGAAATATCCAGAATAGACAAATCTGTTGAGGCAGAAATTAGATTGGTCATTACCTAGGGTTGTAGGTGGTGGGGCAACCGAGAGGTGATAAGCTAAAAGATAAGAAATTTCTTTTTGAGGTAATGAAAATATTTTAAAGTTGATTGTAATAACAGTTTCACAAATCTGGAAACCCTGCCCTTGTGTTGATCCATATTTCTCAGACCTTCCAGCAGAGACATCTGGGGACTTTTGCCAAGTGCTATAACCCATGCTGGTAAGGACATGAGCTTTGAACCAGTGGAGCCCAGGCAAGTTGCTGTAATGGGGGTTAAGCTGTGCAGCCTGTGGGGAGGGGCCCTCCCGGCTGTCAGGACGCATCGTTTCATCCATGGGCTCTAAGAGGCATGCAACCTGGACACACTTCCAACACAGGCACTCTCATGATAGCTTCTGGGGCCCAGTTTTAATTCCTGGCTGCAATGTGAGTCGGCACTAGAGGGCTCTGAGTTAAGCAGGGCAGCACAGCTGAGGGGCCCGCTCATGTTTCCCACAAGACAAACAGCCACAGGACCCTGACCTCTTCCTGAGCAGTGGCATGCACCTAGGTATAGGTGAGTACAGTATGTGTGCCTCTGTGGATCTTCCGTGGAGTCAGGAGGACTTATACAGCCTTCCCCGGAATCAAGAGAGCCACAGCCTCAACTCCTCTCCTCTAGAAAGCATATCTTGGTTTAACCAAGACCTCCTGGCCGAATTTCTCTGGTGACTAAACCTGACTTTGGCTGATAGAACAACGGTGTGTGAGGAGGTCTGTGGGCTGTAAGCGGTGCTCGGCCCCATGTTATCCTCTAACTGGATAAACAGATATATAGCCTAAGTATTAGTTACAGAAACCCAACATCAACTTGCTTAGGCAGAAAGGGGATTGGTTCATCTATCTAATAGGGACGGTTGGGGTAGCAGCTGGGGTGATGGAACCAGTGACCCAGTGCTCCCGGAAAGGCCGTTCCTTCCTGCCTCTTCTCTTTGAATGTGATGTTTATTCTCTCCCATGGCCAACTGACTTCTTCCATGCGTGCCAGGCATGGCTGCTGGTAGCTTCCAGGCTTACCTCCTCATATATTTGCTACCTAAGCAGAATGTGCCCTCCTTCTGCCTCCCAGTTCAGAAAGTTACCAGAACCAGCTCTGATCATCTAGGCCTGGGTCTGGGGCTTCCCTGAGGCCCAGAAAGTGGGCCAGACTACATGGCTAATGGGGCGAGGGGCACATCCTCCAAAGAAGGAGGCACCTATTTTAGAGAAATAGGGGGCAGTACTGGGCAGAAACTCAAGGAATATTCCTTCCAGGGTGTTATTGAACTCTGATGCTGACATTCTTCGGGATGGCAAACACCTTGGATGTTAGAGGATGGCATTTGATATTTTTTTGCCTGCTGTTCCTTTTTCCCATAATAATACCCCAAGTTTCTTTTTAGGCACCACCCCACTCCTGCTGTCAGCCCAAGTGTTTCTGATAGAATCCCAGCCTGGCCCATGAGTGGAACACATGCTCAGACTAGGCAGTCAGCATAGCCATTCATTCCCTCCAGCCTCAGTGACCGGATCCTAGCAGACTGTGAGTTCCTTAAGGGTAGGGACTATAGGCCACTCATCTTTGTCCCCACAGCAGTGGCTCCCAGACCTGGCTGGGCCGACACACTCAGAGGCCCCTCGCTGGTTGTATTGAATTAGCACACCTGGGGCTGGTCCCCAAATTTATATTTGTAATAAGCTCACTAGCAGATATAATGATTAAGTTTGAGATTTATTATCCTGTGTTTGCATATATAAAAAAAAAAAAGAAACAAAACCCATTGCTGTCGAGTCAATTCTGAGTCCTAGTGACACGATAGGGCAGAGTAGAATTGCTCCACAGGGTTTGCAAGGAGCAGCTGGTGGATTCGAAGTGTAGATCTTTTGGTTAGCAGCCTGAGCTCTTAGCCACTGCACTGCCAGGGCTCCACAGTTTGCATACGATAAGTACTTTATAGATGCAGGTGTAATGGAAAGGGCTAGAGTCTGCCTTTTGGGTGTGACTCATTCTTGCGGTCTTTGAGTCACTCCACGGACACAGAGCTGCCAGGACCCTTTGTGTGTCTTGAGGTAGTCCAGGTGATCTAGGTCCTCCGTGTTTGTGAGATAGCCTTGGTAATGGGAACAGGCCTCCAAGTCCCAGGAGCTGGCAGACCCTCAGAAGCCTGGGACACTTGAGGAGACAGCCAACTCTAATGGGCACGCCTGGTGAGTTCCAGTCAGGCCAGCTCAGGATGACTCAGTTAGAATGTCAGGGCCTTCTAAAATTAATCTGCAGCCATATCTAAAATCAGCACTTTAAGTAAAGCCATCAATCCCTTCCTCACCCCTCGGAGTGGCTAGGACTTGGGGGGAGCAGGGCTTAGGCTGTCTTTATCTTTCAGGCCCTCAGACATTCGTCTCAATTTAGACTTGTTAACAGGAAGTTTTCCTTCTGCTTTTCCTTTAAAAAAAAAAAAAGTTCTCTCCCTTCTATGTGTAAGCGAGGGCTATTTTTATGACCAGGGGTTTCATTTCTCAAACGGAGGAGGACAGGAGGTAGAGAGATTTTAGAACCGGTGGCCTTAGTTCTTATTAATGGAGTTTGGGTACAAATTTAATACAAAATATTCAGGGCTTTTTTTTCTTATTAAAAAAGTTGAATATGATCAGTGTAACAACAACAACAACAAATCAGATAATACAGGAAGTTCTAAAGAAGAAAGCCATAATCACTGGAAAACCTATCCCCCAGGAAGAAACACTGTTGACATTTTGGTGTATTTCCTCCTAATGCTTTTCAACAAACCCTCAAAACCCCACTGAGTTTTTAAAACAAAAAAGAATAATTTGAATATGTGTATATAAATGGTAATGGGCAAAATACCAAAAGGTTCTTGTACTCCTTTTCTCCCAGAAGAAAGAAAGCAGACATTTATAGCCTCTACAATCATGTTGCTTTTAAACTGCCTTTCACTCTGTTAGTTAGATTAGAAATTTAAGCCTCTGGAAGGCAATTTGGATTTAGTATAAAGAACTCAAATGCCTATCTTTGACCCAGCAAAAACAATTATAAGAATTTATGCTAGAGCAGAGGCTCCCAAGCATTTTTGGTTCTGATGCCTTTAGTGTCTCAAAACTTTTCTGTGATGCTCCTAGGCCAAAAAAACCCCTAAAACCAAATCTGTTGCTATCAAGTCAATTCTGACTCACAGTGACCTTACAGAACAGAGTAGAATCGCCCCACAGGGTTTCCAAGGAGCACCTAGTGGATTCAAACTGCCAACTTTTTGGTTAGCAGCAGTAGCACTTAACCGCTATGCCACCAGTGTTTCCCTAGGCCAAAAGAAACACCTAGTAGTTTCATTTGTTAAGTAGTTAGGTCAAAACAACTTAGCAAATATTTTTGTCCTAACAACCTAGCCATGGCTTGAAAAAAATAATAACACGGTAAATAAAAAACATTTTAATATCATGCTTAAATAACATCAGACTTGTCAACAGCAACAATGACAACCATAAGGAGGCAATGGAACGATACCTTCAAAATTCTGGGGGAAAATGACATCTCTGGTAGACTACTGTGTCCCCAGCACCCAAGCAGAGCCTGACTCAGCAGGTGCTTAGGGAGTCTGAGGTGACTGGATATGTGGATGACTGAACAAACAGATGCATCAATGGCTTTTAGAGCCTGCCACAGTTTTCAGTTTTTCTTCAAAGTCCAGGGTGTGTCAGATGACCGCAAGGGGAGGGGAGGGAGCAGGCAGTTTCTTGAGGGAAATTAGTCACACAGGAAATAAGGATTCCTTTGCTTTTTTTTTTTTTGCTTTCAAAGCCTGGTTTGGAAGAGAGGGTGATTCAATGGTCAAGGGGGCAGCAGATCTGATTTCAGATTCTCCTTCTCTGTGTCTTAGATCATCTGCAGAATAGGAATGATAATAATATCTATTATCATAAAAAAAAATCATCATAGTGGGAATTAAATGAGTTTAGCAGCAGCCTGGCGTATGATCAACACTCTGTAACTATTAGCTGTTAATATTGGTAGTTAATCTCTCAGAACTTCTTCCTCATCTCTAAAATGGAAATAACATCCAACTCACAGAAGTAGAGGCAGTGCCTTAAAGTTCCTGGTACACAGTAGGTGCTCTGTAACAGGGCTCTCCACTGCTCCCTCCTCACCCCACTGTGGGAATACATGCTATCTTCCTCTTCTACCTCCCAGCTCCCCTCTTTACTTTCTCTTCTGCCCCCCTTCTTTCTTCACCAAAGAGGAAGAGGAAGTGAGAGCAATAAAAGCAGAATAAAATTAGAAAGAGAAAAGGGCCTTTTCCTTTAAATTAGTGGTGTCTCTTTGATTCCCTGGTGAATCTGCCCTGGCCTTAGATTTGGGTTCTTTGAGGGCAGCGGACAGGCCTTCCTGTGTGTTCTGTATAGAATTCTTTGGACAATGGATTTAATACAGAAGAACTAGTTCTTGTACACCCTGGTTCTGGCTAGCCTTACCCATTCTGGAGAGTGGGCCCTGACTGACCCACTCGCTCCACACACCCCAGACTGCTCTCTCCTGAAAATCCTACCAAAGCTGTGGTGATGGGATTTCTGGAGGGGCGGAGGGGCAGAGGGGCAGTAGCTGAGGAGAGCTGAGGTGCGGGTGAGTCCACCTACCCTGGCCAACCTGTTCTGTAACATCCCCTTGGTACCAGGCTCAAACAAGCTAATTCCTTTGGAGGAACACTTGAAGGGGAGTAGGAGCCCTCATTTTTTAAAAAATCTCTTTTGTACAAGGCAGGAGTCCCAAGAGATAAAGTAGCCAATCATCATCACTGTCATAGTTGTTGTTAGCTGCTGTTGGGGCGACCCTGGCTCCTGGTGACCTTACGTGTAATAGAACCAAACACTGCCCGGTCCAACTCCATCTCCATGATTATTAGAGTCCACTATTGCAGCTGTTGTGTTAGTTCATCTCATTAAGGGTTTCCCTCATTTTTGCTCCCAAAGCTCACTCTTTACCAAATACGATGTCTTTTTCTAGTGGTTGGTCTTTTCTGAGGATGTGTTCAAACTAAGCAAGCTGAAGTCTCGCCACCTTCATTTCTAAGGAGCATTCTGGTTGTATTTCTTCTAAGACTGGTTTGTTCATTCCCGTGGCAGTCCACGGCATATTCAATAATGTTCCCCATCAAAATGGCAGCCGTTAATTTAGCACTGAGAGTGAACCAGGAACCACACCAAGTCTTTGATAAATATGGTGTGCAGTATATATTAGTTATCTCATGTTACAGATGAAGAAACTAAGAAGTTTAAATTTGTTGAAGGTCATGTAGGGGGCGAAGCTATTATTAAACCACAGCCTGTCTGAATGGAAAATTTGTATTGAGAGATCTGAGAATATTAATTGAAGGTTTTTTTTTGTTTTGTTTTTTTGCATAGAGTGTTCTTAAGGAGAAATAGTATACATGATGTGATCCGTTTTGTAAGATAAAACAAATGTAAGTCTTTACATATACTGTTAGGAAAAAAATATATATGCATAGAAAAGTGTTTAGAAGGCTAAATGCCAAATGTTAATCCTAGACCTTTGCAAGGTGAAGTTACGGGTTATATTTACTCCCTTCTTTGTTTACCAGTATTTTGTAATTTGTCAATAAAATCCATGTATTATTTTTTAAAAAAGGAGGGGAAAAAAGGGTGTTGGTCTGGGAATAAGGAGATTCTGTGTTCTGATGTGGAAACCTTGGTGGCGTAGTGGTCAAGAAATATGGCTGCTAACCAAAAGGTTGGCAGTTTGAACCCACCAGGTGCTCCTTGGAAACCCTGTGGGGCAGTTCTACTCTGTCCTATACGGTTGCTCTGAGTTGGAATTGACTCAATGGCAATGGGTTTGGTTTTTTGGTTTGGTGCTCTTATGCCAGCTCAGCCTCTAGCTGACTATGTGATCTTGGGCAAGTCCTTTTCCCTGCTAGGTTTTCACATCTTCATCTGTAAAAGGAGGGACTGGCTGGTAGGCTGGAAGATCCACGAGGATAGGGACATGTTTATTTTTTTCAAGTAGTGTCTGTAATACAGGCTAGACCCAGTATATACTAAATGAATGAATGAATGAATGGAATTAGGGGCTATGAGAGGGTGGGAGAGTTTCAAAGACATGATGGGGAACTGTGTTCCATTGGAGAAGACCTGCAAGTTGAGAGGGTTTTTGTGGCCATCATGAAATAATCATGACACTGATCTCCATTACATTCAATTCCTCAGCAAGGGAAGGTGGTTCAGAGCTCTGGGCTTAGTGCTGAACAGACTTGGGTTCAAGTTCCAATGCTGCTCTTTGCCTGCTGTGAGCTCTTGAGTAAATTATATAATTTTTTTCTCTAAGCTTGCTTTCTCATCTGTAAAACAAGAGTAGCAATTAATACCTAGCTCACAGAGTTCCTCCACGCATTTGGACAATCTGTTTGGAAATTAGTTCAAAAGGTAGACTGAACTCCAGACACTTTTTGCATACCCCAAATCCTTAGAAATATCAGAAAAGAGAAATACATATACAGGTAGTCCCTGACTCACGTGTGTTGGAGGTATGACAAACCACGCTTGCGACCATCTTTTTTTTGTACATCTTATCGTTAGTAATACGTACTACATACAGTGTTGCAGCACGTATTTGTTGAGGTTATCATTCTCAGATGGTCACTTGCAGATGTTCAAAGATCAGATTTGTAAAGATACTGATAATAAAAGGCAATAATAATGAAAACTAAAAAAAGAAGAGATATTTCAACTTACATCAGAACCTACTTATGATGGAATCGTTGGAATGAAGCCCTGTCATAAACTGGGGACTACCTGTAACCCGTAAGTATTCTGGCAAACAAAAAGGGGCACCCTCAGCTGATTAGAAATTGTGAAGAATTTCTAAAAGAAGAAAGATGGTGGGATTGGACAGAAGGGAAAAACCACTTCCCAAAACATGTGCAGGAGGTACCTGCTATAAAAGGTGGGAGTGGCTTTTGAAGGTGGTGAAGCCCTGGTGGTACAAAACGGTTTGTGTTTGACTGCTAACTGAGAGGTTGGTGGTTTGAATCCACCTAGTATTTCTGTGGAAGAAAGGCCTGGTGATCTACTCGCATAAAGATTACAGCCAAGAAAACCCTTTGGAGCAGTTCTACTCTGTAACGCCTGGAGTCACCACGAACTGGAATGGACTTGATGACAACGGGTTTGTTTTTTTTTTTTTTTTCCAGTCTGAAGACGGTGGATTGACATAATCTTATCTGAGTGCTGATTCGTTGATCTATATTAAGGGGTTTAAGATAAGAAAGAATTTAATGACACTGAATCGTGACACTGAAAGGGTAATGTCAGTGGGATGTTACAGTAGGAACAACCAAGGAGACCAGCCACCCCCTCTGTCCACTTCTCCTTCCTCACTCAGCCAAACAGCTGGCAGCAAGAACATCTGCCTGGAGGATGTGAATGTGGGCCCTGGGGCCAGAGAGGCAAGGCAGTGGACTCTGGCTGGCAGCACCCAGGAAGAATGGACATTGGATACTGGTACACGTTGCCCATCAGCATGTTTCCTGTGCAGTGGTTACAATCTTGGCTGCTAACTCAAAAGGCTGGCAATTTGAATCCACCAGCTGCTCCTTGGAAACCCTATGAGGCAGTTCTAGTCTGTCCTATAGGGACATTTGAGTTGGAATTGACTCCATGCAAGGAGTCTTTTGGTTTTATCATCCCTCCCATATAATGACTGGAGGTGTCATCCACATATAAGGTGACAAAGAATCTTAAACATAAGATGATCACACAACTAGAAGTCATTAAACATTCAGGACCACCAGCACCATGAAACAGGCAAAGAGCACAATACACAGACTCCCAAAGAATCAGAGCTGTCAGAGCAGACGGATTAAATTTAGAATAAGCATAGTTAACATCCTCAGAGAACTATTAGAAGAAAGAGTCTGAGATCTTACCAGTTGCTGTCAAACCGATGCCAACTCATGGTGACCCTGTACGGGTCAGAGTAGAACTGTGCTCCACAGAGCTTTCAATGGCTGATTTTTCAGCAGTAGATTGCCAGGCCTTTCTTCTAAGGTGTCTCTGGGTGGGCTTGAATCTCCAACCCTTCAGTTAGTAGCTCAGCATGTTAACTGCACCACCCAGGGACTTCTCTGAGATATTAGAAATAAAACATAAGACTCTCAACAGAAGATAATAAATGGGCTTGTTAAACGACTGGAAACCTTGGTGGCATAGTGGTTAAGTGTTATGGCTGCTAACGAAAGGGTCGGCAGTTTGAATCTACCAGGCGCTCCTTGGAAACTCTATGGGACAGTTCTACTCTGTCCTGTAGGGTCGCCATGAGTTGGAATCGACTCAACGGCAGTGGGTTTGGTTTTTTTGCGGGGGGGTGGTTAAAAGACTAGACACAGATGAAAAATTACATATTAGTGAGCTGTCAGATCAAATTGAGTAATTTTTCTAGGATGCACTGCAAAATGAAGAAGAGATAGACAGCATAAATATAAGTTAGGAAATATGAAGATTAGATTCAGAAATTTCAAATATCTATCAAACAGAAATTTCAGAAACAGGGAGTAGAGAGAATGGAAGTTAGTTATACTGAAATAAATATAGAAGGAAATTTCTCAAGTTGATGAAAGACAAAAGTCCTCATGCTGAAAAGGCCAGTCGCATGACAAGCAGGACAGAAAATAAGACTCCTAGACAAGCCATGGTAGTATTCAGAACATGAAAGACAGCAGAAAAGAAAAGCAGACTACCCTCCAGGGAGAGCAGATTAACATGAGAGTCAACCACAGTCCTGTATACTGGAAGTCCATGTGGCAATATCTTTAGAGATCCAAGGGAAAACTATTTGAACCAGCCAAACTGTTATCCAAATATGAGAGCAAAATATATAAAGACAATTTCAGACATCCAAGGATGAGAAAATGTACCACCCTCAATCTTACCTAGCAGGAGGATATGCTCCAACACAATGAAAATAAATCCAAGAGAAAAATATGGATTCAAGAAGCAGCAGTGAGTACAGGAACCAGCCAAATGTGTTGATTAGTCTAAATAAATGTTAGCTGAAAAAATAATTACTGTCTGGAACGGAAATCTCAAATGGTATTACCAAAGCAGGTGTTGGGGAGAGAGGGAGGAAGGAGATCTAAGTGGACAGAGGTTTTGTTTTGTTTGATGGATGACGATGACAGACACTGATTAAGTGTGGGCTGTGAAAGGAAAATCAGCCCTTGAAAACCATGTGCAGCACAGTTTACTCCGACAGGCATGGGGTTGCCATGAGCTGGAGTCAACGTGATGGCAACGGTCTGGATTTTGGTGAAAGGAAAACAATAGTGTTAGTTACTGAACTTAAAAATTTAAAGGCAAGCACTTGAAAAGAAAAAACTGGGGAAAAATAGAAAGCATGGTAAATAGAGGACACAAAATAGATGATAGTAATAAGCCCCAACATATCACTAATTACGATAAATTTGAATAGTTAAATTGTTCTTTAATAAAACAGACAGCATATTTGGGGGAAAATAAATCTCCAAAATCCAGCTTTATGCTGTTTATAAGAGAGGTAGCTAAAACAAAATGACACAGAAAAGCTGAAATGAAGGAATGGAAAAAAGATATACCAAATATATGCTTATAAAAAAGAAGAAAATTACAATGATATTAATGTCAGAAAAAATGGAATTCAAGGCAAAACAAACAGTAAAAGGGAAAAAGAAGAATGTTTCACAGTGATACAATAATTGTGAACTTTTGTTCACCTAACAACATAGCAGAGACCCTGGTGGCATAGTGTTTAAGTGCTATGGTCGGCAGTTCGAACCCACCAGGCGCTCCTTGGAAACTCTGTGGGGCAGTTCTACACTGTCCTATAGGGTTGCTATGAATGGGAATTGACTCGACAGCAATGGGTTTGGTTTTTCTGGTTAACAACATAGCATCAACATACAGACAGGTAAGCACACGTCACTAAACCCAAACCAATTGGGGTTTACTTAATAAATGCAGCACTGGTTAACAGAGCAAAAGCTAAAAAATTGTAAGCTCTGTCTCGTAGGTGTTGAAAAGGCATTTGATAAAATTCAACTCCCTTATTGGTAAAATAATTTAATAAAATAGGAGTAAGTAGACTCTTACTTAACAGGATAAAATATATATACACTGCAATCCAAGAGCAGAAACATCGGAAATGTTTCCATAAAGCCAGGAAGAAGAAAAGGCTGTCCCTTATCAACAAAAATTATTTAACATATTTTTGGGTATCAAAACGCCCAAAAAGGAACCATTTTATGATGTCACAGATTCTGGGAGAGAACTTGCTCAGAGCCCCAAAGGTATGGTTTATCTCTGCTCCAAACAGGATCTGAACAGGAAAGACTTGAAAGCTGGGCAGCGGACCCAGCTGAAGGCTTCTTCACTCAGAGGTCTGGCCCCTGCGCTGGGATGACTCGGGCTGGCCTCAATGGGAGCTGTTGGCCAGAGCGCCTATCTGTGGGAGTGCTCACAAGAAACCGGTCACCGTGGCTCTTCAGGAAAGGGTTCTGGTTAATTGGGGACAACCCTTCCACTTATGCTCTTTGGCACTTCTTAAAATCGGCATTCTTTTGACATCTTCTCCCAGCCCCCGCCCCAAAAGGAAATAAAAGATGTAAGTACTAGACACCTCTTCAGACACGGATTGGACTGGACAGTGGGCTGCAGAGAGATGCCGGTGAGGAGTGAGCTTCTTGGATCAGGTGGACACTTGAGACTATGTTGGCATCTCCTGCCTGGAGGGGAGATGAGAGGGTGGAGGGGGTTAGAGGCTGGTGGAATGGACATGAAAAGAGAGAGTGGAGGGGGCGAGCGGGCTGTCTCATTAGGGGGAGAGTAATTGGGAGTGTGTAGCAAGGTGTGTATAAGTTTTTGTGTGAGAGACTGACTTGATTTGTAAACTTTCACTTAAAGCACAATAAATTTTTTTTAAAAAGATATAAGTACTGGAAAGGAAGAGGCAAAATTGTTCTTATAAGCAGATACTGTACCCTCCTACCTAGATAAACCAAGAGAGTTATCTGACAAATGATTTAAAATTAATAAGAAAATTCTGCAAGCTGGCCATATTATCGTAGGACTTTACTATGTCCCAGCAATAATCAAGTTGCCACAATAATCAAAATGTTACAACAACAATAATGAAAATCACCATTAGTGATTTGTTTTCTTTGCCAGCTGTCATTTTAAAATTAAACTTTCCGAGAAAGCACAAGTAGTCCTTGACTTACGACAAGGTTCTGTTCCAATGACTCCATCATATTTGGTTCTGATGTAAAGTTGAATACCTCATTTTTTTTTTCAGTTTTCATTTTTATTGCCTTTTATTATCAGTATCCACCACTCATCTGTCAGTTGTCATACTGTGGTGTCTTGCATGTTGCTGTGATGCTCATGGTTGTACCACCAATATTTCAAATACCAACAGGTTTACCCATGGTGGACAGGTTTCAGAGGAACTTCAAGATTAAGACAGACTAGGAAATAGGACCCTGCCATCTACTTCTAAAATATTGGCCAGGGAAAACCTTATGAATAGCAGCGGAACATTGTCTGATATAGTGCTGGAAGATGAACCCCTCAGGTTGGAAGTCACTCAAAATACGACTGGGGAAGAGCTGCCTCCTCAAAGTAAAGTTCACCTTAACGGTGTGGGTGGAGTAAAGCTTTGGCGGTGTTCATCTGCTAATGTGGCATGACTCAAAATGAACAGCTGCAAACATCCAAAAATAATCGGGATGTGAAATGTACAATGTATGAACCTAGGAAAATTGGAAGTCATCAAAAATCGATATCCTAGGCACTAGTGTTGGAAACCCTGGTGGCGTAGTGGTTAAGAGCTACAACTGCTAACCAGAAGGTTGGCAGTTTGAATCCACCAGATGCTCCTTGGAAAATCTATGGGGCAGTTCTACTCTGTCCTGTAGGGTTGCTATGAGTCGGAATCGACTCGACAGCAGCAGGTTTGGTTTTTGGTTTTAGGCGTTAGTGAGCTAAAATGGACTGGTATTGGCCATTTTGAATCAGACAATTATATGGTCTACTATTCTGGGAATGACAAATTGAAGAGGAATGGTGTTGCATTCATTGTCAAAAAGAACATTTCAAAATCTATCCTGAAGTACAATGCTAGCAGTGACAGGATAAAATTCATAGGCCTACAAGGAAGACCAGCTAATATGACTATTATTCAAATTTACACACCAACCACTAATGCCAAAGATGAAGAAGTTGAAGTTTTTTTTTTTTTTTTTTTTTTACCAACTTCTGCAGTCTGAAATTGATCAAACATGGAATCAAGATGCATTCATAATTACTGGTGATTGGAATAGGAAAGATCGGTAGTTGGAAAATATTGCCTTAGTGATAGAAACGGAGATTGCATGATAGAATTTCGCAAGAGCAATGACTTATTCATTGCAAATATCTTTTTTCAACAACATAAATGGCGACTATACGTGTGGGTCTTGCCAGATGGAATACACAGGAATCAAATGGACTACATCTGTGGAAAGAGACAATGGAGCAGCTCAATATCATCAGTCAGAGCAAACCCAGGGGGCGACTGCAGAACAGACAATCAATTGCTCAAACACAGGTTCAAGTGGAAGCTGAATAAAACTTAAAAAATTCCATGACAGTCAAAGTACAATTTTGAGTATATCTCACCTGAATTCAGAAACCTTCTCAAGAATAAATTTAATGCATTTAACACTAATGAATGAAGACCAGGTGAGTTGTGGGATGATATCAAGGACATCATACATGAAGAAAGCAAAAGGTCATTAAAAAGACAGGAAAGAGAGAAAAGACCAAAATGGATGTCAAGAAGAAACTCTGAAACTTGCTTTTGAATGTAGAGTAGCTAAAGCACACAGAAGAAATGATGAAGTAAATAAAGGAGATGAACAGGAGATTTCAAAGGGCAGCTTGAGAAGACAAAGTATTCTAATAAAATGTGCAAAGACCTGGAGTTAGAAAACCAAAGGGGAAGATGCTTGTCATTTCTCAAGTGGAAAGAACTGTGAGAAAATTCAAGCCTATAGTTGCAATACTGAAAAATTCTATGGGTGAAAAATTGATGCTGGGAGCATCAAAGGAAGATGGAAGGAATACATAGCAACTGTACTTTGAATGATTTTCAGCAAAATTTTACTTGCATGTGATATTAATGATGTTGTTTGATAATTTCTGCCTTCTGTTGAATCACCTTTCTTTGGAATGGACAAAAATGTGGATCTCTTCCATTCAGTTGGCCGGGTAGCTGTCTTCCAATTTCTTGTCGTGGATGATGAGTGAACGTTTCCAGCATTGCATCAGTTTGTTGAAACATCTCAATTGGTATTACAGCTGGATTGCACCTCAACATAAAGAAAATAAAAATCCTCACAACTGAACCAATAGCAACATCATGATACACAGAGAAAACATTGAAGTTGTCAAGGGTTTCATTTTACTTGGATCCACAATCAATGCCCATGGAAGCAGCAGTCAGGGAACCAAAAGCCATATTGCACTGGACAGATCATCTGCAAAAGACCTCTTTAAAATGTTAAAAAGCAAAGATATCACTTTGAGGACTAAGGTGCACCTGACCGAAGCCATGATATTTTAAAATGCCTCATATGCATGTGAAAGCTGGACAAGGAATAAGGAAGAAGAATTGATGCCTTTGAATAATGGCGTTGAGGAAGAATATTGAATATACCATGGACTGTTAGAAGAATGAATGAATTTGTCTTGGAAGAAGTACAGCCAGAATGCTTCTTAGAAGTGAGGATGGCGAGACTTCGTCCACATACTTTGGACATGTTATCAGGCCCTCCTCCAGTCCCTGGAGAAGGATATCATGCTTGGTAAAGTAGAAGGTCAGTGAAAAAGAGGAAGACCCTCAACAAGACGGATTGACAGCAATGGGTTCAAATATAGCAACAATTGTGAGGATGTTGCAGGACCCAGCAGTGTTTTGTTCTGTTGTACATAGGGCAGCTACAAGTCGGGACCAAGTCAGTGGGACTTAACAACAACAACACTAACAACAACACTATCAATATCTTTATAAATCTGATCCTTTTTTGTCTTTGGAGTTTGGAAACATTACATACAAGCTTACAGATATATTTTAATACATATCGAAAAACTCATAAAAATACACGAATCATAAGAATTTATTCCAACGATAACGAAGAGTTGGAAGACTTTGACATTTTGTCATTTATGGTAATAACTCCACTTGTAAAAGGTTCTAGCTCATCTGGATTGTCCCTGGGAATGGGGATTCCATTTCTAGTCAGAATATTAGTGACAGTTGTCCGTATGGACCTTTTCTTTCTTTTTTTTTTAAATTTTATTTTGCTTTAGGTGAGAGTTTATAGTAAAAATTATTTTCTAGTTCAAAAATTTATATGCAAATTATTTTGTCACTTGGGTTGCAATCCCTGCAATGTGTCAGCACTCCCTCCCTTTCCCTTTACACTCTGAGTTCCCTGCATCCATTTCTCCAGTTTTTCTGTCCCTTCCTGGCTCCTTGTCTTTGCTTTTGAGTAGGCATTGCCCTTTGGTCTTGTATGCTTCATCAAATCACGTTCCTCACGTGTGCTATTGTTTGCTTTATAGGCCTGTCTAATCTTTGGCTGAAAGGTGGACTTCAGGAGTAGCTCCAGCTCTGAGTTAGCAGGGCGTCTGGGGGCTATAGTCTTGGAGATTCCTCCAGTCTCTGTCAGACCAGTAAGCCTAGTCTTTTTTTGTGAATTTGAATTTTGTTCTATATTTTTCTCCCTCTCTGTTGGGAACGCTCTATCGTGATCCCTGTCAGAGTGGTCGGTGGTGGTAGCTGGGCAATGTCTAGCTCTTCTGGGCTCAGGCTAGTTGGGGCTGTCATTCATGTGGTCCATTAGTCCTTTGGGCTAATATTTTCCTTGTGTCATTGGTTTTCTTCATTCTCTTTTGTTTTGTTTTGGGACCAACAGATGTATCTTAAATGGATGCTCACAAGCTTTTAAGACCCCAGATACTACTCACCAAAGGAGGAGGTAGCACATTTTATTTACGAACTGCATTATGGCAATTGACCTAGATGTCCCCCTAGACCATGGTCCCCAGTCCTCAGCCCCAGCAACTAGGTCCCTCAAGTTGTTTGTATATGCCCAGGAAGCTTCTATGGCTTTGCCTTGCTCAAGTTGTGTTGACCTTCCCTATCCTTTTCTTTTTTTCTTCATATATTTTGTGGTAACAGCTCACAGCTTCCTGAATCTGCCTATCGACTTTAGCAAAGTAACCAGCCTTTGGGTCCATGTTTTCAAGCAACCAAAGCCTTTGATTTAGTTTAGAAAAAACGCCAGCTAACCCTTTCACTGGAGCCCTGGTGGCGAAGTGGTTAAGAACTAGGCTGCTATTCAAAAGGTCGGCAGTTTGAATCCACTAGCACTCTTTGGTAACTCCATGGGGCAGCTCTACTCTGTCCCGTAGGGTCCTTATGAGTTGGAATTGACACGATGGCAATGGCTTTGCTTTGGATTTTTGGTTAAAACCTTTCATGGTAAAATTATTTGACAATTGCTCTCCTTCCTCTTCCTCCTCATTTCTTTTCTCTTCAATATTCATTAAGTCCTGATCTGTCAGTTCCCCTTCTTTGTGATGTGTGAGCTGGTCCACATCAGCGATATTGAGTTCTAAATTCAGTGTTCTTGCCATGTGGACATTTTTCCACTGATGTCTTACAACATATTATCCTGATCAAATGCTTGGAGTATGTTCACATAACTCAGCAAGTTTTTCCATGTCCCCTGCACGCATTTTCCCTTAACTTCCACCCAGGAAGATGTACTAACAATAAGATGTACAAAAATAAACAAATAAAAAAGGGTGGTCCTAAGAGTGGTTTGTTGTAACTTGAATATGTCCTCCTGGGGGACAACATGGAGTAATGATAGGGAAGAAGAGTGTGTAGAGAGATGTAGAGGATGAAAGTGTGGCCCTGGTCCTCTTTTGAGTCTCCCCACCCCCAAAAGTTGCTATTTTAGGTTGGAGAAAAGCTGGCAGCTAGGAGGAACTCTTGGTCAGCAGTGACAGGGCTGGGAAGCCCCAGAAGGAAAGGGGAAACATGAAATAATGACTGGGGTACAGCAGCAGCCACAGTTCTTGGCCCCACGTACTGGCTCTAGTGGGGGGAAAATGAGGTACAGATCAGCCTCTCCTCCAGGCCCCTGCCTTCCCACGTGGATGGAGTTCTCCAGGAGCTAGTGGGCACATGGACTGAGAGCAGTGCAAAGTCCGAGCAGCGAAGGGTATGTTCCAACAGATGGATTAATACCTAATGGTTCTCAACCTTTGGTATGCCCAGAACCACCAGTGGAGCATACCAAAAATGCAGATGCCTAGGTGGCTCCAGCTGTTCAGAGCTGCCTCTCCAGGGTCAGGGCTGGCCTCTCTCCACTAAAGGAGCTCCCCGGGAGGTCCCACATGCAGCCAAGTAGCGAAATCCTGCCCTGAAACATGAACAAAGCAGGTTGCTGTGAGCCTACCTTGGATCTGGGGCCTCTTCTCCGCCACAGTGGCCCTCAGGAAAGGGTTTGGCTGCTTGGAGTTGGGAACTAGGAGAGGTGTGCTTGGGACACCCCAGTCAGCTCTTGGAGTCCCTAGGTGGTACGAACGGTTGCACTAGGCTGCTGATCCAAAGGTTGGCAGTTCTGGTCCACCCAGACAGAGGTCCCTGGGAAAAAGGGTCTAGTAATCTAATTCTGAAATATAAGCCGTTGAAAACCCTATGAAGCACTGCTATAATCTGAAACGCATGGAGTCCTGTAATTGATAGTCTGCTCTTAAATACCCTATCTCTTCACTCCCTGAGCCAATTGTCTCTGGTCCCTCCTTCCCTGTCTCCTGACTTATTTGTCTTTTTTGTCATCCTCTTATTATGTCCATCATTTATGATAACTCCCAGTTAAAAAAAAACCTCAGTTCCCATAACAGCCTTCAAGACCAATTAAATCAGACTCCGAGGGCAGAATCCAGCTCCCCAGCAGATCCAGCAACCAGCCAAGACAACTAACACTTTAGGGGCCCCTGTTGAGCGGTTGGAACCCACCAGCTACTCCAGGAAGTAGGATTTGGCAGTCTGCTTCTGTAAAGATTCCAGGCTTGGAAACCCTATGGGGCAGTTCTACTCTGTCCTTTAGCATCATTGTGAGTCGGAATGAACTGGATGGTGTAGGATTTGGTTTTGGACCATGCCAGGGATTTGGTCAGGAACGGACATGTGACCCAGTTCTGGTCAATGAGAAGTGAGGCAATGCACTGGGGGAAGGACATCTGAAGTCAGCCCCTTTCTCTAACAGGGACCCTGGGAAAAGAGGGTACTCACCTTCCTCCCCACCTCATCTTGCAGGGTGGGATTGGTGAAACCCATGCATCCTGCTAGCAGCCAGAGGAAGAAGCCAGTACTGAGAACAGCAGAGCCAAGAGATGGGGAGCCTGGACCCCAGATGACAAGGCCAGAGTCCATGAGTGCTGGGTGCATCCTGCCTTGGGGCTTCCGTTATGATTGTGCATGCACATCTTTATGGTAGGAGGCTGTGGGGTCAGGGCTAGAAATAAAATGTTTTAGGAGATTTTCCTTTGCACTTGTTGGTGCCGCCACCCAAATGGGCTCAGTTGGCCTGCTGGACAATCCAGCCTGCAAGGGTGGTGGCTGGCATTGACACGCACCCTGACCAGGAGCTCCTAGAATTGGTAGGCCATCCATACGAGTGGTGTTGTATAGGATGGGCAATGTCCAGAACCCAGGCAGTGTGGCTAGGAGTGACATCTGGGAGGAGGGCCCGTCAATGGTCGGCAAGATAGATGACCAGTGGCCACCAGGCCCTTCCTCAGATATGCTTGTTCCCAAACCATCCCATCCGGGGCAGTGCTGAAGGGCCACTGAAGGAAGCCTGTGTCTCCAGGGGGCCACTGGAGAACAGGATCAGCGGTGAGGTTTGTCACTGAGACTCCAGGACTGGCCTCGGGGGTCTGGGCTTGGTCTCCAACCTGCTTCCTGGTCCTGGTTGCAGGGCCACCCTCGGGGGAGGGCATCAGAATGGCATTGCTTGAGGATAGGGGCATCGAATTGGGTCAACCAGTTCTCTCTGTTCTGAGCCAGTCTCACCCAGAACTTCTGAGGGGCCATTTGGCTTCCCATGGCTGTGCCCCAGGGCGAGGACATGCCAGTCACACAGAGGTCCCAGGCTGTGGCAGTGGACTTGGTCACTGTCAACTCATGACTGCTGTCTGGCTGAGGGACCTGTCTGTGACAAGTTGTGGACATGTTTCTGGGCTGGCTGACATCATGTGGTCTCAGAGCCTGCCAGGCTGAGGCCATGTGCCAGCTCTCTGGGGGCCATGCCATCCCTTCCAGGTCTCTTGGGATGATGTCACGATGGGCCTTAGTTCTGCAGGGGCTCTGAAAGAACACAGAGAGGCAAATGCCTCCTCACACTGCCTCTTGTGTTCATGGAAGGAGAGCAGCTTCAGCCCAGATCTCTAGGAAGACTGAGGAAAATTGCCATGAGCTGGATGACCAACTCCCACTGCCAATTAGACCTCATTGGTGACCAAGGCATGGGGGAAGATGCAGGCCTGAAGCTATCAGACACTGCCAACCCTGTCATAGCCTGCAGGCCAGGAGAGCTACCAGCTGTCCCCAGATTCATCCTGGGGGCTACTTATGGGCACCCAGCGGGGAGGATCTGGTGCAGACACCACTTCTCCTCTCCATCCTCTGCCTCCCACACCCCATCCTTAATAACTGAGCAAGGGACAAACCCTGCAGAGCACCCATCAACTCAGCCCTCCATTCTGTCCCCTCTCCCTCCAAGCCTTTCCATCTGGCACCCCTGGTCTCCTCTTCTGTTGCTAAGATGCACCCACATCACTCATCTTTTTGTAGATTTCCCTCACTTCCTTCTCCTAATGAATAAAAATGGAAACCAGATGACTTTGCTTCCTGGGTCCCTCAGTCACCTCTCCCCCTGTCCAGTTCTATCTTGAGTGTGGGAGAAGGGTCAGCAGACTCCCAGCTTCCCTCCTGGCCACTTCCAGGCCTTTGCTCCTCCTTCCTCATCTAGACCCTCTACCTCTCCTCCTCCATGGCTCTTCCCACCAAAGATCTCATCCTCTCTCCACCTACCCCCCACCTCCTTTCATCTCAGCTTCTCTCCAACTTCCAGGCTCTTCTCTGTTCACAAACACCTTGGCCCCCGCCCATTTTATTCTTCCCAGCATCTGTGGTCAATGAGACATCTACACACATGGGCTTCTGATGCCCAACCTCACAGTTCCCCGACTTGCCACCTTCTGTTATGGCCAACTTGTGCTGGGCATTTGCCACAGGCTAGGCACTTATTTGCCTCATTTCATTTCATTAGCTCCCCATGAATGAATGAATGTCTGATCCTTTTTAGAAATGAGGGCTTCTCTAGGAATCTCCATCCCCAGGCTTTGACACAGAGTGGCTGCTCCATCAGGGATGGTTGAACGAGGGGTAGATGATTCTGTAACCCTGGGGACTCTCAGTGCCTAGATTTCCAGGGTGAAGAGAGTGATTAGCCAGGCTGACTCATTAGGACGGACATTCTAGAGTAGTTAGGGTTTGATGAGATGGCTGGGCCAGTGCCCACAGATACTTCTTGGGCAGGCAGCTGAGACCAAGTGAGCCCTTCCCATCCTTCCATCTGTCTGTCCCTCTGTTCATCTATCCCTCCATCCATTCATTCATGAAGCAGTGGAGCATGTTGCAGGGTCACAAGTTCAGGTGTCTGTAGGAACCATGTGGGTACCATGAGTGAGTGGAGCAGACCAGGAGGAGGGTGATACATGGCCTTTGACACTGCCTTTGGCGTTGGAGGTTCAATAGGGAGTGGTGGGGACTATGGCAAACTAGAGAGCCAGGGTCTAATGCAGAGGACTTACCCACTACAGGTCCAGTCAATTGTTGTTAGGAGGAAGTGTGGGTCTACTGGGGCCTGGTGTCCTGCTTTTTCAAGAGAATCCAGAAATGTGAGTTTTTATGTAGATTCTACTGATTGTTAAATGTAAACAACTAATCAAATTTAAAACACTGGTCAGGCCAGCATTGTCCAAATCAATCAAAACAAATGTACATTGGCCTAAGGGCCACCAGTTTGCAATCTCTGACTTGAGAGCAAAACCATGCAGTCAGATTTAGAGCCTGGTTCAACCACTTGCTCTCTGAGAGATTTAGGGCAAGTCACACTTGACAGCTCTGAACCTCAGTTTCCTCCTCTGTAAAATGGGATGACAGTTAAAAGAGACAGTGCACGAAAAGCACTGAGCACAGTGTCTGCTTAAAGTAGATGCTCAAAAATGGGCTTTTTATTGTTTTTATTGTCAACATTGAGGCAGCGTGGTGAAAGGTGAGGCCAGGGAGGACACTTCCAGAGCCAGACCCGGCGGACTTGGTGTTCCTGTTCCAGTGGGGCTGGGCATGTGGCAAGCAAGGAGACTGTCAGTATGGAGACTTCCCCTGCTTCTGTCCTTCTACTTGCCCTTCTAGCCTGTCTCTTGTCTTCCCAGGTTACTTCTGCTGAAAGTGAAAAGGGGAAAAAGGAATTTTTGAAAAGCAGAACAGTCTGTGTTTCTTTTTTTCTTTTTTTTAAAGTCTATTTAAAGTCCCAGTTTCAGTGCAGGTCATGGGGAAGAGTTCTGGGCCAAGTGCAGAGGTAAAGGAAGCTGTCTTAGTGGGGATCAGGGGCTGGGAGTGCTGGGGGAGTCCAGTATCTCAGAAGTGCTTCCTCCTCCAAGTCTCTACTCAGTGAGTGTTCTGGGTGAGGAGGGGCTGCAGTGAAGGGGGAAGTGAATGCAGGGATGAAAGGGACATCAGCATCCGTGTCATTCGTCTCCCTTATTGCTTGAGCTGACTTGAGTTAGTTTCTGTTATTCACATCCAAAATGAAGTCATTTTGGTTTCAGGGAGCAGTGACTGGCCCATATTCTTATAGACTAGGGAGGGGTTCACTGTGGTTACCCAGCCATCCTGCTCTGGGTCTGGGTGCCTCTTTATCTCTTTTTCTTGCCTCTTTTGGTGTCATTAGGAGTCCCTGGGTGGTGCAAATGGTTAATATGCTTACCTAACCAAAAGATTGGAGGTTCAAGTCCACCTAGCAGTGCCTCAGAAGAAAGACCTGGCAATCTACTTCTGAAAGATCACAGCCTTTGAAAACCCTATGGAGCACATTTCTACTCTGACACATATGGGGTCGCCATGAGTGGGTGTTGACTTGATGGCAACTTTTTTTATGGTGTCACTGTAGGCTTTTGACTCTACTATGATTGCTGTAGGTTCAGCTTCAGCTGCCTCTTGTTGGGGCCAGTGGGCAGAAGCAAGGGGGCTGGGCTTGCCTGAGGCCTTGGCCCTGCTCTTGGGGCCAGAGCTCTGCTGCTGCTTTCCCTGTCTCTCTGTCTGTGTCTTTCTCTCTGTCTTTCTGTCTCTGTCTCTCACGGGACTTGTGTTCTTCCAGTTTGGGGGTGTCTCCATCTGATGACTTCATTTTGGCATCCCTTGCTAACCAACCGATTTTCTCTGTGTTTTCCGATTCAAAGAAATAAGAAACTAAGGGGGTAGAGGGATGATGTCTGAGAAAGTTTCAAACGGGTTGGACTCATCTTGTCGTAAATCACATCATTGGTTGCAGGCCTGCTTATGGGTTGATTGTCCCATATGAGTCAGATGTTAACCCCAAGTTTTGAGTAACCTCGAACAAATTCCTTCACCCCTCTGGGTCTCCATTTAGTTCATCTTCAAAATGGGCAAAAAATAATATTTATCTTACAGCACTGTGTGAAGAACAAAAACATAATTCTAGTGCTAATGAATTCCTTGAGATAAGGTACTATGTCTTATTCACATGCAGATGCTCAGATTCGGGTTCGTGATAAGTGCTCAGTGAATGCTGAATTAATTTGTTGTAAGTGGTGAATGTATGCGTCAATTAGGAATGCCTTTTGCTTCAGGAAACAGAAAATCCTACTTGGGATGTACCAAGACGTCCAAAATCAGGCACTGGCATTGGTACAGCAGTTCATGATGTCAGTGAAGGCCTATCTGTAAATCTCTTGGGCTTTCCTGCTTGCTTGTTACCTCATGATCACAAAATAGCTGCCATGGCTCCAGACATTTTATTTGTGTCCAAGACAGAAAGAAAAAGGAAAAGAAGATGCCAGTTGCACATTTTCCTTTAAGTCAAGAGAAGCAAAAACTTTCCTCAACCATTAGAAATCTTTTACTTAAGTCTCATTGCCCAGAATTGTGTCAAATGTCCAATATCCACCCTTAGTTGTAGGGGAGGCTGGTAAAGTAAGTATTTAACTTTCTCAGGGAGCCCTGGTGGTGCAGTAGTTAAAGCATCTGGCTGCTAACCAAAAGGTTGGCAGTTCAAATCCACCAGTCCCTCTGTGGGAGAAAGATGTGGCGGTCTCTTTTCATAAAGAGGAAGTGGCAAGAGACAAGGAGGGGGAATCTTTGTTAGGTTAGTCATTCAGGTCCTCCTGCCCTCCTCCCCCTGATGGAATTGTGGCATGCAGGCATTATGTGAACTCACTGGGATTGTGCCTAGAATACAGAGAAGTGGATAGCCGAGTACTGAGTTCAGGACTTGTCAGGGGCCTGGTTACTGGATGTGGTTCATCAGTGAGTCCATTCCCCTCCCTGGGTCTTGGCTTCCCATCTCCTTAATGAGGTGGATGACAAGAGGCCTCTGAGGGCCCTTCTAGCATCATGGAATCACTGTGTGAAGGCCAGAGAGAAAAGAAGGCCAGAGAGAATAGAAGGCAATGAACGTTATATATGCATGTATAGATAAAGATACAGACATATAGATAGACATATAGGTATAGATGTAGATACAGACAGAGATGCAGACACAGGTAGAGGTCTTTGCACACAACAGGCACTTAGACATTGAATTAAGGCCACCCCTGCCCTGAGTCAGTCGGGAGGGAAGTGTGGAAGTGGTAGGACATTAAGAGCAGCAGTGCTGACATGGTGGGCCTGACGGGCAAGTGAGAGTGTTCACCACAGAGATGCTCCCAGCTCCTCTGGCTGGACGGGGTGTGGAGGGGGAAGGGAAACACGGGCAAGCCCTTCATTTTCTGGCATAAACGAATGAGTTGGGGTATTTTGGGTTCCCTTCTACTGCCTTTTCTTTTTGGGGAACGCAATTATTTATCGTTAGCTGTAATGGCAATAATAGTAGCTACTCAATTGAACTTGTCTATGTTTTGTGGTTTTTCTAAAATTGGACAGAAATTGAAAAAACAACAGAAGTTATAAAAATGAAACTAAATTCTAACATTATCACAGTGATTTACATACCACTGACCCCTGGGTCATCTGCTGAACCCAAGAAAGCCAAGTCTGGCCTACAGTAATATTTCTCATCTCTTTTTTGTTGTGCTATATGCATATATATATGTATATACAAACATTTACCATTTCAACATTTTTCAAGTACAGTTCAGTGACATTAATTTCATCTATAATATTGCGTAACCATCACCATACCTGTCTCCAAAATTTCTCATCACCCTTTAAAGAAGCTCAGTGCCCCCTAAACAATGCCTCTTCCTTCCCCCTCCCTCGTGTGCATTCCTGATAACCACTAATAAGCTTTGGTCTCTGTACATTTGCCTATTCTAACATTTCATATAAGTGATATCATATAATATTTGTCCTTTTGTGACTGACATTTCACTCAGCGTAATGTTTTCAAGGTTCATTTACGTTGTAGCATGTATTAGGACTTCATTTCTCTTTATGGCCGAGTAATAGTCCCTCCTTATTTGCCTCAAATGTGAGCTTAAATTAAATTATATTGTTAAAGTAGGTTGGTTTATTATTATTATTTTTTAATTTGTGAGAATGATAAGCCCTTATTATAAAGAATTCACTTATAGAAAATACAAAAGCTGAATTTGTGAATTTTTGCTGTTTTTTACTAACTTTGTGTATTTTCTTGCTATTCATGGAAGAAGAGTCTACAACTGACTTCATTGTGAGATCTTTACGTGAAACTATGGTCTAAGTTGTTTTGATTATAATGCTGTGTAATATTAATTTTACATACATAAATTTAAAATTAAGCATAAACTTCTTATGCTCATAGCTTTTGTCTTGCTATAAAACCAAAACAAATTTAGAAATAATATATAAATAACACTAAAAAATTTTTTTGAAAAATAACATGAGGAATGACAATGTTTTACTGAAAATAAATTTTTCAGTAAGCATGGCTCAAAGGCATAAGTTTTATTTTTGTTTTTGCTTTAGTTCAGTATACCTACAATTGTAAGGACAACATAATTAAAAAGAAATCCTAAACTTCACTTAATAGTTTTAGTCCTCCCAGCAATTTTTATAATTTTGAAACTATTTGATGAATGTTGTAGGAGAAAGTAAGTAAATATATTAATTGAAATCTAGACTTTCCCTTTAAGGAAGAAGAATATAAAAACAAAGAAGTTAAGAAAAAAAAAACCTGCAATATTAAATCTGAATTCACAGTATCAATAAGAATATGTGGTTCTTTTAAAAAGGAATTTTCTTGCTGTGTCTACTGAAAGTGCCCAGGAGCATTGATAGCTCAGTAGCACTGAGTGCAGCTAGCACCAGATTGTGGTTTCTAAATACCATTTTCCACTGAAAGAAATTAGAATATCTTAGAGAAATGGCTGATTTCAGGGTAAATTGAGCTTGGAATATCTTATATCAGGAAACAAGGATGCTTTCAAAGACTAATGGGGACATATCAAAAGGACAAGGAGCCAGCTGGAAGAGGTCTCTCTGGCTAAACGTGGGACAATATAAGCCTCAAAAAAAGTAAGGACTTGATTGAAAACATTGAATAAGTAAAAACCCATGGGTCCATAGCAATTTTTAAAAAGAAAGAGAAAGGGCAAAAAACCCCACCTAATTTGCCATCCTGGATGATTTTTCCTCCAATTCCTCGGTCTGTAAAGAAAAGAGAAAGGATTAAGCATTTATGCTATCATTTTTAGCAGGAAATGTGGAAGGAATGTTAGAACTAGAAAACTACCATTTTGCAATCCTAGGTGAAATGATTTGGAATGGATCACCAATGTGTGCAAAAGCCATGTGGTAGCCATGTGCTGGGGACCAGTGTACCTGAGTGGTGCCCAACTACCACCCCACAGCTTCTCTGATAATTGTGAGATAAAAACACACACCTACAGCGGAGAGATGAGGCTGCCACCACCTTAACCAATGATCAAACTGAGTATCACTAATAACGGGACAACCTGACATTCGGTAGCTCTTGTTGTGACGCAGTGTAAAGTGCACAGCACCATCGATGAACTGTTCCTGCTTGAAAGTCTTTCTGCTTAACTTTTGGTTCATAACAAACCCAGGGGATAAAGAAGCAACTAAACCAAATTCAGAATACGGGACATTCTATAAGACTATTGGAGCCCTGGGGGTGCAATGGTTAAGAACTTGGCTTCTAGCCAAATGCTGGCAGTTCAAATCCACCAGTCACTGCTCGGAAACCCTATGGGGAAGTTCTACTCTGTCCTATAGGGTCGCTATGAGTACGAATTGACTTGATGACAGTGAGTTTGGTTTTTTGGTTTATAAAACAATTGACCTGGTTTCTTCAAACAGGCAGTATACCCTTCCCCCCCCCAAAAGGTGGGATACTCTTCAAAATGGACTAAACTGACCCAACAACAAACGCAATGTATGAACCTTAATTGAATCTGGCTTAAAAAAAAAAAAAAAAAAACCCTTATAAAAACATCTTTGTGATGACTGGTAATATTAAATTAAATATAATCCAGATCAGGTATTAGATGATATTAGGCATATTATTGTTGAATTTCTTAGGCGTCATAATCGTAGTGTGTTCATGTTCACCACCACAGTACCAGTTCCCATGGAGTCGATTCTGACTCATAGTGACCCCATGTGTTTCAGAGTAGAACTGCTCCATAGGGCTTTCGAGGTTGTGACCTTTTGGAAGCTGATTACCAGGCCTTTCTTTCCAGGCGCCTCTTGGTGGTTTTGAACCACTAACCTTTCAATTAGTGGTTGAGCACTTAACCTTTTCTGCCACCCAGGGACTCCTAGTGCGTGTGTTTATGTAGAATTCCTCATTCTTAGGAGATACACACTGGAATAGCTAGGGGTGAAGTGTAATGATTTCTGCAGCTAACTTCCTAATTATACACACACATATTTATACATATGCACATGTGCATTATTAATGTAATGTATATATAATTTTTACCACATACATAATATGTGGAAAATGTTCAAAACTGTTGTATTTAGGTGGTGGGCACATGACAGTTTGTTGTATTAGTCTTCCACTCTTTCTGTGTGTTTAAAATTTTCCATTAGGAACAGTTGGAAAAAAATTTGTGAAGCCAGTAAAACAGAAATAACAATACAAATTTAATGTGATGAAGAGTATTGTTTTACTTCTATTTTTAGTAAATTTTAGCCAGGACTTGTAGGGTGACCAGTTGGACACCAGCTGTTGTTGCTGTTCTAATCTTAAGGTGCAGCATGGCTGTAGAACGGGGTGTTACTTGAAGACTTTGGTCTCCTGCCACTTTGTCTTAAACTGTTGTGAAACCTTTTTATGGGGCGTTGTGGGGGTTTTTGGCCTTCTCTTTACTCAGTGCTTTTATTGACATAGAAACCTGCCCTGTTTTCATATTTACCATGAGACACAGTAATTTACTTGGTCTCAGCATGCTCATGAACAGAAACATAAATCTAGTTTGCTGGGGCTGACAGTACTCAGTTATAAGTGGTCGTGTTATAGGCACGCCATTGGTGGTTGCCTACTCTGACTCCGTAATATCAGCACACTGGTTATAGCACTCTGCCAGCTTCAATACTCACTTTCCCAAATTCCCCGGTTGCTAAGGAAACCTGGCCATGTGACACCTCTGGCCAACAGGATGAAAGCAAAAATCACTGGGTCAGGCTTCTAGGTAGCCTCTGTACAAAGGAAAAATCTGAGGGGCATATAGTTCTAGGCCTTTGCTCTTTGCGACTTCCCCTTCATTATCCGTGACCAAAACTGGAGGTGCAGCCACCATCTTGCAACTGTGAGGTTGAGCCCCCCATGAATTATTCCTAGAGTGACCAAATCTGAAGACGAAGGAAACTCTGTCCTCATGACATCCTCGAACAGCCGCGTCTGCCCTAGATTGCCTTTCTCTAGACTTCCTATTACATGGGAAAAATAAAGTCTTATGTGTTTACGCCAGTGTTTGTTGAGTTTTCTGTATATCCTTGAATGATTCACTCAGAATATGCTACTATTCAACATTTAGATTATTGTATGTGGTAGACTGCTGTATTAGTAGCCCCCAGTGGACCTCCAGGTGTCCATGCCCTTGTGTAGCCACCTCCCACATTGACTCTATGCTTGGCCGTGTAAATTGCTTTGGCTGATCTTGTTTAATCAGACGTCAGTAAAGGTGACGCCAGCAGAGGCGTGGTGAGCTTCTGGGTGTATTGGAGATGCCTTCTTGGAAGCTCCCGCGTTCACCATGATGTGAAGAAGCCAGAGATGAAAGACTATGTATAGATAGGAGTCCCAGCTTTCCCAGCTGGCCAGGAAGGCCCTGGACCAGTAAGTGAGGCCATTTTTGGCCCTCCAGCCATGGCTATGCTCCAAGCTGACTGCGACCATATGAGTGAGCCCAGGTGAGACCTGCAGACAAACTGCCCAGGTAAGTCATTGTTGTTTTAAGCTACTAAATTTCAGAGTGGCTTATTATACAGCAGTTGGTAACTGAAACATTTTAATGAAAATAAATTTTAATTTGTTTTTACAAAAAAAAGAAAGAAAGCTATAGACCATTATCTGTCATGATTATAGATGCAAAAATTCTTAACAAAACTTTAGCAAGTAGAATTCTGCATTGTATAAGAAGAATTACACAATATAACTAAGTAGGGTTTATTCCAGGAAGGTAAGGCTGGTTCAATATCTGAAAATCAATAAATGTAAGCCACTGTATTAATAGATTAAAAAAGAAAAATCACATGATCATATCAACTAATACAGAAAAAGCATTTGATAAAATTCAACACTTATTCATGATAAAAGGGGAATTTCCTCAATTTGGTAAAGAATAGCTACAAAAAATCTGCAACTAACATTATATTTAACAGTGAAAGACTGCTTTTCCCTCTAAGATTGGGAACAAGGTAAGGATGTCCTCTCCCATCACTGCTCTTCAATATAGTACTAGAAGTTCTAGCCAGGGCAATAAGTCTGGAAAAGGAAATAAAAGGCACACAGATTAAGAAGGTAGAAATGAAACTGTCCCCATTTGCAGATGACATGAATTTGCCAAAAAACAAAACGAAAGGAAAAAAAAAAAAAAGCCCTAAAACTCCTAGAACTAATGATTGAGTTTAGCAAGATCACAAGACACAAGATTAGCATACAAAAAATGATTATATTTCTATATACTAGAAATAAACATTTGGACACTGAAATTAAAAATATAATACTATTTATAATCACTGAAAAAAGAAGTACGTGTAAATCTAATGAAAGATGTATAGGATTTATATGCTAAAAACTACAAAATGCTGATTAAAAAAAGTCAGAGAAGATCTAAATAAACAGAAAGACGTATCATGTTCATGAATTGGAAAACTCAATATTGAAAAGATGTCAATCTCCTCAAATTGATATTTAATAAATCTCTATCAAAATCCTAGCAAGATTTGTTTTGTAGCTACAGACAAGGTTATTCTAAAATTTATGTGGAAAGGCAAAGGAACTAGGATAGGGAAAATAATTTTGAAAAAGAAGAATAAGGTGAGAGGGGATAACTCTACCCAATATTAAGGCTTATTATATAACTCATTAATCAAGACTGTATGATATGGCAGAGGAATAGACACATAGAAAGAACTCTGAGTAGAGAACCCATCAGAAGTAACCGCATACAAGTAAGGACAATAGATTTTTGACAAAAGTGCAAAAGGCATTTAATGGAGGAAGCATAGTATTTCAAACAAATGGTGCTGGAACAATTGAATATCCACAGGCAAAAAAACCCTCGATCTAAGTCTTACACCTGAAACAAACAAATCAAAATGGGTCATAGATTTAAATATAAAACATAAAACCATAGAACTTTTAGAGTATAACATAGAAGAAAATCTTCAGGACTTAAGGCTTATTAAAAAGTTCTTAAACATGACAACAAAGAAAAACACAATCCATAAAAGAAAAAAAAAAAAGGATAAATTGGACTTTGTTGAAATTGAGAAAACCTTGCAGAAGACCCAGTCAAAGGATGAAAAGATATGCTACACACTGGGAGAAAATATTTGCAAACCACAAATTTGACAAAGGACAATTATCTAGACTATATAAACAGTCCTGGAAACTCAACGAGAAAAACAAGCAATCCAATTAGAAAACAGGCAGGAATGAAAGGATAAACAAAATGTGGACATACATGCAATGAAATACTTCTCAGTCAGTAGGAGAAACGAAGTCTTTATACATGCTACAATTTGGATGGAACTTGAAAACATTATGCTGAGTGAAAAAATTCAATCACAAAGGACAAATATTGTATGATCTCACTTATCTAAAAAGATAAGAAAAAGCAGATGCATAAAGATCAAAGTTTACTAGTGATTACTAGGGCTAGGAGGGAGGGAGAAGGTGGGCTATTTCCTATTGTCTTAGTTATCTAAGATAACTTTGGATCCTGTAGGTGGCTTCCATTCATCTGACCTCCGGTTCCTGGGACTTGAGCTAGCAGGAGCTGGCAGCTTACCTGCCATCTTGCCTGCTGATCTTGGGATTTGTCAGTTTTTGAAGCCTGTGAGCAAGAGTCCTGCTGTCTGACTTGCTGATATTGGATTCACCAGCACCTACTGCTACAGGAATCAGGAGAAACCTCCAGCCTTACCCACCGACTTGGGAGGTTCCAGCCTCTACAACCACGTGAGCCATTTCCTTGATATAAATCTCTCTATATTTATAGGCTTTACTGGTTTTGCTTCTCTAGAGAGCCCAGCCCAAAATGCTTATGGAATACTGAGTTTCAGTTTGTGGTGATGAAAAATTACATTAAGGGTAGGGTTGCACAGCTGACTATTGTAAGTGTTGTCAATAAGTTGTACACCTGTAAAAAGTTGAATGGGCCAAGTTGTGTGATATATTTACAGCAAGGACAAAAAAAAAAAAAAGTTGCTGAGGCTGCTTATGTACAACCAAATAGCTCATGGGATTTGGTTCCTTGGTTTGGAGGTTTAGCTTCATGGTTTCATGGGACATCCCAGTTAATTGGCCTAATAGTCTGTTTAGTGCTTCTGTTATACCTCCTAGTTCATTGCTTAGTGCCTGGGGTCTTAAAAGCTTGCAAGAAGCCATCCAAAGCACAATTGGTCTTTTTTCACCTGGAGCAATACAGGAAGAAGGAGAGTCAGGAATAAGACTACGAAATGTGTGGCTAATCGCTTCCATGAACGTCTGCCTCTTTTGCCATGAGACCAGAAGTGGATGGTGCCCAGTTACCATTACTGAACACTTTGTTCAAAGATTTATAGAATAATGGTACAATGATAGACACATTGATCCATGGAACAGAATCAAGAACCCAGAAGTAAATCCTTTCACCTATGGTCAGCTGATCTTTGACAAATGACCAAAGTCCATTAAATGGGGAAAAGGCAGTCTTTTTAACAAATGGTGCTGGCAAAACTAGATGTCACTTTGTAAAAAAAAAGAAACAGGACGCATATCTCACACGATACACAAAAACTAACTCAAAATGGATCAAAGACCTAAATACAAAACCTAAAACGATGAAGATCATGGAAGAAAAATCGGGACAATGCTAAAAAAAAAAAAAAAAAGAGAGAGAGAGAGAAAACCAAACCTGTTGTCACGGAGTTGATTTTGCTCATAGCAGCCCTATAGGATAGAGTAGAACTGCCCCATAGGGTTTTCAAGGAGCGGCTGGTGGATTCGAACTGCTGACCTTTTGGTTAGCAGCCAAGTTCTTAACCACTATGTCACCAGGGCTCTGGACAACACTAGGGGCTCTAATACATGGGATAAATAGAATACAAACCATAACTAATAATGCACAAACAACCAAATGTAGAAACTATCAAACAATATCATTAATATCACATACAAGTAAAATTTTGTTGAAGATCAGCAAGATAAACTAGATAGCTGTTGTTGCTATTCAGTGCCAATGAATTGGTTCTGACTCATATCGACCCCATGTACAACTGAACGAAACACTGCCTGGTCCTGTGTCATCCTCACAATTGTTGCTATGTTTGAGCCCATTGTTGCAGCCACTGTGTCAATCCATCTCACTGAGGGTCTTCCTCTTTTTCACTGACCCTTTTCTACCTTACCAAGCATGATGTTCTTCTCAAGGGACTGATCTCTCTTGACAACATGTCCAAATTACATGAGATGAAGTCTTGCCATTCTTGCTTCTAATGAGCATTCTGGCTGTACTTCTTCCAAGACAGACTTGTTCATATATTCAATATTCTTTGCCAACACTGTAATTCAAAGGGATCAATTCTTTGATTTTCCTTGTTCACTGTCCAGCTTTCACAAGCATGTGAGGCAATTGAAAATACCATGACTTGGGTCAGGCGCACCTTAGTCTACAAAATGACATCTTTGCTTTTGAACACTTCAAAGAGGTCTTTTGCAGAAGATCTGCCCAATGCAATACATTATTTGATTTTTTTGACTGCTGCTTCCATGGGCATTGATTGTGGATCCACGTAAAATGAAACCCTTGACTCCTTCAACCTTTTCTCTTTTTATCATGATGTTGCTTATTGGTCCTGTTGTGAGGATTTTTGTTTTCTTTATGTTGAAGTGCAATCCATACTAAGGACTGCAGTCTTCGATCTTCATCAGTAAGTGCTTAAAATTCCTCTTTGCTTTCAACAAGCAAGGGTGTGTCATCTGCTTATCGCAGATTGTTAATGAGTCTTCCTCCAATCCTGACACCACCTTCTTCTTCAGATAGTCCAGCTCCACAGATTATTTGCTCAGCATGCACATTGAATAAGTATGGTGAAAGGATACAACCCTAACATGCACCTTTCCTGATTTTAAACCAGTCAGTATCCCCCTGTTCTTTTCCAACAACTACCTTTCTTGGTCTATGTACAGGTTCTGTGTGAGCACAATTGAGGTTCTGGAGTTCCCACTCTTTGCAATATTATCCATAATTTGTTATGATTCACATAGTCAAGTGCCTTTGCATAGTTGATACAACACAGGTAAGTATCTTTCTGATATTCTCTGCTTTCAGCCAAGATCCATCTGACATCAGCAATGGCATTCCTCATTCCACATCCCCTTCTGAACCTGGTTTGAATATCTGGTAACTCCTTGTCTGCTTCAACTGCTTTTGAATGATCTTCAGCAAAATTTTACTTGTGTGTGATTTTAATGATATCGTTTGATACTTTCTGCATTTGGTTGGATCACCTTTCTTTGGTATGGGCACAAATATGAATCTCTTCCAGCTGGTTGGCCAGGTAGCTGTCTATCAGATTTCTTGTCATGCCTGAGCGAGTGATTCCAGAGCTGCATTGGTTTGTTGAACCATCTCAACTGATATTGCATCAATTCTCGGAGCCTTGTTTTTTGACAATGCCTTCATTGTAGCTTCAACTTCTTCCTTCAGTACCATCAGTTCTTGATCATATGCTACCGCCTGAAATGGCTGAAAAACGACCAGTTCTTTTTGGTAGTGTGACTCTGTGTATTCCTTTCATCTTCTTTTGATGCTTCCTGTGTCATTCAATATTTTGCCCATAGAATCCTTCAAAATTGCAACTCGGGGATGAATTTTTTCTTTAGTTCTTTCAGCTCAAGAAATGCCAAGCATGTTCTTCCCTTTTGGTTTTTTAATTCCAGATCTTTGCACATTTCATTATAATGCTTTACTTTTCTTCTCAAGCTGCCCTTTGAAATCTTCTGTTTAGCTCTTTTATTTCATCATTTCTTCCATTTACTTCAGCTACTCGACATCCAAGACCAAGTTTCAGAGTCTCTTGTGACATGCATTTTGGTCTTTTCTTTCTTTCCTATCTTTTTAATGACCTTTTGCTTTCTTCATATTTGATGTCCTTGATGTCATTCCACAATTCGTCTGGTCTTCAGTCATTACTGTTCAACGTGTCATATCTATTCTTTTTTTTTTTTTTTGTACCTTGTTTCCAACTTATTTATTAAAAAAAAAATTCAGTGTGCTTTCAGTGAAAGTTTACAGTTTAAGTTAGATTCTCATACAAAGATTTATACACACATTGTTACGTGACCCTAGTTGCTCTCCCTATAATGTGACAGCACACTCTTCCTCTCCACCCTGTATTTCCCATGTCTGTTATTCAACCAGCTCCTGTCCCCCTCTGCCTTCTCATTTTGCCTCTGTACAGGAGCTACCCACTTATGTCTCATGTGTCTACTTGAGCTAAGAAGCACACTCCTCACCAGTATCATTTTATGTCTTATAGTCCAGTCTAACCTTTGTCTGAAGAGTTGGTTTCGGGAATGGTTTCAGTTTTGGACTAACAGAGAGTCTGGGGGCCATGTCTTCTGGGGTCCCTCTTAGTCAGACCATTAAGTCTGGTCTTTTTACTAGAATTTGAGTTCTACACCCCACTCTTCTTCTGCTCCATCAAGGACTCTCTGTTGTGGTCCCTGTCAGAGCAGTCATTGGTGGTAGCTGGGTACCATCTAGTTCTTCTGGTCTCAGGCTGATAGAGCCTCTGATCAAATCTATTCTTGAGATGATCACAAATTTCAGGTGGGATATACTCAAGGTCTATTCTGGCTCTCTCAGACTTATTTTAATTTTCTTCAGCTTCAACTTGAACTTGCATATGAGCAATCGATGATCTGTTCCAGAGTTGACAACCTGCCTTGTTCTGATTGATGTTATTGAGCTTTTCCATCCCTTCTTTCCACAGATGTAGTCGATTTGATTCCTGTGTATCCCATCTGGCAAGGTCCAAGTGTAGAGTTGCTGTTTATGTTGTTGAAAAAAGGTATTTGCAATGAATAAAGAAGTCGTTGGTTTTGCAAAATTCTACCATGTGACCTCTGGAGTTGTTTCTATCACCAAGGCCATATTTTCCAACTGCGGATCCTTCTCTGTTTCCAACTTTCCAATTTCAATCACCAATAGTTGTCAATGCACTTTGATTCCATGTTTGATCAATTTCAGAATAGTTGTCAATGCACTTTGATTCCATGTTTGATCAATTTCAGACTGCAGAAGTTGGTAAAAATCTTCATCTTTGGCCTTAGTGGTTGATGTGTAAATTTGAATAATAGCTGTATTAACTGGTCTTCTTTGTAGGCATATGGATATTATCCTATCACTGACAGCATTGTACTTAGGATAGATACTGGAATATTCTTTTTGATAATGAATGCAACGCCATTCCTATGCAATTTGTCATTCCTAGCATAGTAGACCATATGATTTTCTGATTCGAAATGGCCAATGCCAGTCCATTTCAGCTCACCAATACCTAGGATATCGATCTTAATGTGTTCCATTTCATTTTTGAAGATTTCCAATTTTCCTAGATTCATACTTCTTACATTCCATAATCTGATTATTAATGGATGTTTGCAGCTGTTTCTTCTCATTTTGAGTCATACCACATCAGCAAATGAAAGCTTTTCTCCATCCATGTCATTAAGGTCGACTCTACTTTGAGGATGAAGTTCTTTCCCAGGTGTATTGTGAGTGCCTTCCAACTTGGGGGGCTCATCTTCTGGTACTATATCAGACAATGTTCCACTGCTATTCAAAAGGTTTTCACTGGCCAATTTTTTCAGAAGTAGGCTGCCAGGTCCTCCTTTCTAGTCTGTCTTAGTCTGAAGATCCCCTGAAACCTGTCTACCATGGGTGACCCTGCTGGTATTTGAAATACTGGTAGCATAGCTTCCAGCATCACAGCAACAAGGAAGCCAGGAAAGTATGACAAACTGACAGATGAGTGGTAGATGCACATATTGTGCCATTGTCAAATTCCTGGTTTCTGTACTGTACTGTAGTTGCATAAGATGTAACCATGGGGGGAAACTGGATGAAGTATTCATTCCATAGGATCTTTCCAAATTCTGGTGTATTTGAAATTATTTCAAAATAAAAAGTAAGAAAAAATATGGAGAAATGAAGACTTCTTAAAAAAAGAATATAGAGTACATAGATCCCTTATATGTACACAGAGCCTTTGGGGTTCACAACCCTAATTTGAGAACCAGGGTGTTGGTTGAGATATGAGTTTGAGTCCTACTATGTGGGGATGCTGTCTGGTGGCTGTGAGTGTACCTTACAAAATCAGTAGGGCTTGCTCAGAGGATGATTCCATCCAGTCAAAGAAGACACAAGTCACATAAAATTCCTGCCTCTCTCCCTCCTGCCCTCCTCCTCTGCTTCCCCCAAAACATTTGAGCATATTATAGGTCAGATGCTGTTGGCCACTGGGGAAACAGTAATGAACAGATAGGTCATGGAACCCCTCCCTGGGAGAGACAGATAGTAAATGTGGGATCTCTGAGCCAGGGTACTGCCCCAGCTAATAGACTTGGAGAAGCAATCCAGATGGCAGGAGTTGTGACCTGGGTTGAGAAAGACAGCGGAAACCAATGAGGCAAAGGAGAGGTGCTGGTTCAGATGGAAGGAACTGCTTGTCCAAAGGCCTGGGGGTGAGGGCCTCAGGAATGGCTGGGAGTACAGGGAGATGAAGCTGCAGAGGCAGGTAGGGCCTGGGCCATGGGGGCTTGTATTCTAAGCTATTTGGGATTTATTAAAAAATGTCCAGGGAGGCTGTGAAAGGCAAGAGGGTTATGTGGTCAGATTAACATTTTAGAAAAATCTCTCCTGGGCAGTGTAGGGCAGGTGGGAGGTCAAATGGACGTGAGGTAGGGAGGCCTGAACTAGGGCGGAGACTTTGAGGGTGGACAAGAGGGCTCAGAGGAAGCTGGTATTGGGGGCAGAATGAACTGGTCCTGAAGTAACGTGTGCAAGTGTGTGTGGGGGACTGCGGGTATGTATGCCCTGGTTGGTGGTGGCCAGCGTTGATGTGGACGCAAAGCAGCTACAATCGTTAGCACATTCCAGAGCACTGAGGGAGCTCAGAGCGTAGGCCAGACCTCCTCCAAACATCCCTGGCTGCCAAAGGGTTAGGGGTTCCCACCTGGACTTTGGGGCAGATGGGCCCAACTGTGGCTGCCTTGAAGTTCTCTGAGCTGCCAGGCCAAGGGCCGACTCCCTGCTCGGGACTGTCTTGGTTCTTGCAGATGACCTACATGCTGGTCAGCCTTCTAGCAGGGACCCCAAACTCCCAGGCAGGTTAGTTAGCAGTTAGTGAGGCCCCACATATAGGGCCCACATGAGGCACTTGCTTTCTTCCAAAGGTGTCTATATTTCTGTCTGCAAAAGCCAAAATTTCTGCCCTTTTTAAGGTTCTCTCCCACTTGTGGAAGTTTTGGCAACAGGCAGAATCGTACGATGCTACTGGTGATCATTCACTATGCGTAGTTCAGGGATTGTGTCTCCTTCCAGACCTCAGACTCCTTGTGGAAGGGGACCTATTTTATTCTCCTCCATGTGTATCCCAATGTCAGGTGCTGGCCCACTCAGAGCTCAGTGCTCAGTCCTCAGTGTTCAGTGCTCAGCACTCAGTGCTCAGCGTTCAGTGCTCAGTGTTCAGTGCTCAGTGCTCAGTACTCAGTGCTCAGCACTCAGTGCTTAGTGCTGTGCTTGGTGCTCAGCACTCAGGGCTCAGTACTCAGTGTTCAGTGCTCAACACTCAGTGCTCAGTGTTCAGTGCTCAGTGCTCAGCACTCAGTGCTCAGCGCTTGGTGCTCAGTGCTCAGCATTCAGTTCTCAGGGCTCGGCGCTCGGGGCTCAGCACTCGGTGTTCAGCACTCAGTGCTCAGTGTTCAGTGCTTAGTGCTCAGTGCTTAGCATTCAGTGCTCAGCGCTCAGGGTTCAGAGCTCGGGGCTCAGCACTCAGTGTTCAGTGAGTGCTGACTGGGAAGGATTCACTGCCTGGGAGTGCTCAACAGCCTTTGTGTCCACACTTAGAGGCAGGCTGTGCTGGGGCCTTATTAGATGGCAAGAAGACCTTCCTGCTTCAGGTTCACAAGTGGGGTTTGCATAAAATGTTAAATATTCACAGTATATACACACACACATCATAGGAGAGGATCTGGAATGCTCGTGCCTGCTCCTCCCCCACATTTTCTGTGATCTCCCACTCTTCCCTGTTGCAGCAGATGGGCACTCTGCTTTCGTTGCCTCAAGGAATGGATCAAATGTTTGGCCTTTGAGTTTTAAAAGCCTGGACCTGTTTATAAGCCACTAGGTTGGGGGAAACGCCTGCTGAATTTGACTAGAACCAGGCTTCCTCCTGCTAGACCAGAATATGATTCTCAGGGTAAGATTGTGGAGAAGTAAAGGGGAAGTAAAAAGAAATTAGATATTTCTAAGTTTCTGGGAGACATCTGGCCCTGCGCCCTGCAGAATAAAATTCTGCCTGTTGCCAAAACAATCTCCAGGGGCAGAGAAAGGGTGACAGAAATCCCAGCAAGGCTTGGGAGAATTCGAGTTTATAATGTGAGGCAGGGTAGGCCTTGCCCAGAGTCACCCCCAGCAGCTGTGAAGAGGGAAGGAGGGACATCTGTCTGTCCTGTCTGGGCAGTGGGCCTAAGGCAGCCACAGAGGGTTGCCCGGGCCCCCGCAGGGTGGAGGACAATGGTTCCTTACGTCTGCCCACCACCTGAGAGAACCACCAGGGCTGAGTATCCTAAAGCCCAACTCATGAGGGACATAAACTGTTTCTTTCATGCCCTGGAACAGATTTAGGTGCAGCTGTCACTGCCCTGAGCCCAGACCGAAGAGAGGAAGGAAGGAGCATGCCGTCGCATATGAACCGGCTGGAAGACAAAGCCAAGGACCAGATCCCCTCCTTCACAGAGCTGTGGTCTCTGGGAGTCTGGAGAGATGGGAGGAGGGGCAGGAGGGTCCTGCTGGTGAGAGAAGTGAGGGGAGTCAAGTATTCCTTGCACACCTAGGATTGTGGATTGAGACCTGTCCCCATACCTACAAACGCACGTATTTTCAGCCTTTTTTTTTTAAGGAAGTCTTGTTGTGTTTTGGAGGCAGAATCCATTGAATTGGACATTGTCAGATGTTTACTTAGAATGAACAAAAACTGTTATGTTCTGTGCCCTACTCTGTAAAATATCAAATGCAAGAACATGATTTCATTGGGAGAGTGGTGCTGGCCACCTGCACTTAGTGAATGTGCATCAGTGTCTGCATGGCCGCCTGAGGCCTGAGACCATCCCATCAACTCAGCCAAGTCCTGGGGCCAGTAACCGGGCTGGGGTGGCTGCAGCTGGCTTTAGAAGAAACATGGGTCAGCAGAAAAAAATGAATCACGCACGGCCAATAACTTATAACACCATAAGGCCATGCCCATTACTAACACAGCAAATATCACTAAGAGAGGAAGAAAAAAAAGCCATTTGCCATCAAGTCATCTCTGACCCCTGGCGACCCCATGTGTGTCAAAGTAGAACTGTGTTCCATAAGGCTTTCAATGGCTGATTTTTCAGAAGTAGATTGCCAGGCCTTTTTTCTGAGGTGTCTCTGGGTGAACTCGAATCTCCAGTCTTTCAGTTAGCAGCCGAGCATGTTAATCCCATTTGCACTACCCAGGGACTTCAAGAGAGACAGAAAAGTACATATACGAAAAGACAAAAAGGCAGGTGACTTTGGGTGACCACAGCTTGCCCATTTATGAGTCACAGTTCCAGGTAGGTCTCCACCTTCCCAGTACTGAGTGCCGGCCCTGATTCATGGGTGGACCACACCATAGCCAGGCTTGGTGCAATCTCTCCTACACATTTGTTGAGTACCTGATTTGTGCCCGGCCTTGTAGAGGGCAGTGGAGGGATCAGCGCTAACAGACCTAGTCCCTGCTCCCCAGGAGGCCACAGTTGAAGGCCATGGTTCTGAAACTTGAGTATCGCATTTACTTAGGGAGCAACCAAATTCTGCACAGACGGCTATCATTTCTTCAATTAGAGTTTGAGCAGGTAATTATTCTTCCCCCCACAATGAATGCACCCTCCTCCTCCATCTCTGACCATTACAAGGCATAGGGCATCACAGATTTCTGGACTCAGTGAGCCCTCAATAGCTGTCAGAGTTAAGAATTGGCTCCCAGAGTGGCATTATCCCCCTCTGGGTGTGTGAGAAAGGCAAGCAAAGGCGTATTCTGGAGGAGTACAGAGGAGGGTCACTTAACCCTGCTGAGTCGGATGACTCAAGGAAGGCTCCCTGGAGGAAATGACACCTGAGCTGAGTCTTTAAGGGTGAATAAGGGTGCAATGAGTAGAGGGGTTGCCAAATAGCCAGGTAAAGAAACGAGGGGAGAAGAGTTAGTTATGCCAGATACAGGTCTTCAGGAAGGAGATTTAAAGCCTTTGTTGTATGTATTGAGGGCCTATCTGGGCAAAGATGAGATATACCTCCTCTGAACTTGGGCAACCCCTCTCCTCCCAGGTATCTATTTGCAGCCATAAAGGATTCAGGGGGTAAAACACTCAACTGGGCTCACAATTAGTTTTCAGATGTATGTGGAGCCTGGGTGGCAAAGTGGTTAAGAGCTCAGGCAGCTAACCAAAATATCAGCAGCTCAAATCCACCAGCCACTCCTTGGGAGCCCTATGGGGGCAGTTCTACTCTGTCCTATAGGGTTGCTATGAGTCAGAATCAGCACACAACAACAACAACATCATGACAAACTTAGAATAGAAGAGATGAGAGAAAAAGGTTAAGCTAAAAAAAAAAAAATTGCAAGGAGCCTCTGAGAAAGAATTCATCATAAGGAAGGAGGAGGAATCTGGTATGAGGGGAGAAGTTGCTCTAGGTAGAGTTCCAGTTGCTCCAAATTCTCGCCAACATTTCGTGTTGTCAGTCTTCTTAATTTTAGCCATTTTTGTGTGTGTGTGTATGTATGTAGTGTTAGCTCATTGTGGTTAAGTGTCTTCCCGTGTGTGTGTTGAGTATTCATAAATCTTCTTTGGCAAAGGGTCTCTTTAAATCATTTGCCTGTTTTCTTTTTTTTCTTCTTATTTTTTATCTTTAATTGGATTCTCTGTGGATTGCCTCTTCATTTCATAATTGTGCTTTTGGAAGAGTACACTTTTTAAATTTTGAAGAAGTCCTTTATTAGTTTTTAATGGTAGTGTCATATTTTCCAAGAAATTTGGAAGACAGCTACCCAGCCAACAGACTGGAAGAGATCCATATTTATGCCTATTCCCAAGAAAGGTGATCCATCCGAATGCAGAAATTATTGAATATCATTAATATCACACACAAGCAAAATTTTGCTGAAGATCATTCAAAAGTGGCTACAGCAGTATATTGACAGGGAACTGCCAGAAGTTCAGGCTGGTTTCAGAAGAGGACGTCGAACCAGTTATATCATTGCTGATGTCAGATGGATCCTGGCTGAAAGCAGAGAATATCAGAAAGATGTTTACCTGTGTTTTATTGACTATGCAAAGGCATTTGACTGTGTGGATCATAACAAATTGTGGGTAAAATTGCAAAGAATGGGAATTCCAGAACACTTAATTGTGCTCATAAGGAACCTGTACATAGATCAAAAGGCAGTTATTTGGACAGAACAAGGAGATACTGATTGTTTTAAAGTCAGGAAAGGTGCGCATCAGTGTTGTATCCTTTTGCCATACCTGTTCAGTCTGTATGCTAAGAAAATAAGAAGCTGGACTATATGAAGAATAATGCGGCATCAGGACTGGAGGAAGACTCATTAACAACCTGTGTTATGCAAATTACACAACCTTGCTTGCTGAAAGTGAAAAGGACTTGAAGCACTTCTGAAGATCAAAGACTATAGCCTTCACTATGGATTACACCTCAACATAAAGAAAACAAAAGTCCTCACAAGTGGACCAGTAAACCACAGCATGATAAATGGAGAAAAGATTGAAGTTGTCCAGGATTTCATTTTACTTGGATCCACAATCAACACTCACAGAAGCAGCAGTCAAGAAATCAAAAGACGCATTGCATTGGACAAATCTGCTGCAGAGGACCTCTTTAAAGTGTTGAAAAGCACAGATGTCACCTTGAAGACTAAGGTGTGCCTGATCCAAGCCGTGGTATTTTCAATCGTATCATATACATGTGAAAGCTGGACAATGAATAAGGAAGACCGAAGAAGAATTGATGCCTTTGAATTGTGGTGTTGGCGAAGAATATTGAATATACTATGGACTGCCCCAAAAGAATGAACAAATCTGTCTTTGAAGCAGTACAACCAGAATGCTCCTTAGAAGCAAGGATGGCGAGACTTGGTCTTATATACTTTCGACATGTTATCAGGAGAGATCAGTCCCTGGAGAAGGACATCAAGCTTGGTAAAATACAGGGTCAGTGGAAAAGAGGAAGACTCTCAACAAGATGGATTGACATGGCGGCTGCAACAATGGGCTGAAGCATAACAAGGAATTTAAGGATGGTGCAGAACTGGGCAGTGTTTCGTTCTGTGGTACATAGGGTCGCTATGCGTTGGAACCAATTCGATGGCACCTAACAACAACAACAACATTTGACATATACACAATATAGGTACACCAAAATCTAGAAACTCATGTACCTAATCAACCCATGCTTGGACATTTGGGCTGTTTCCAGCTTTTCAGTATTTCATGCACTGTTGTGAAGAGCATGATTGTACTCACGACAGTGTTCTAAGTAGAGAGTCTCAGAGGCATCTGAGGATGCAAAGGTTTGTAGGGCTTTCGTGCACACCACGGAATTCTTTGTTTCCTAAGGGCCCTGGTTGTACGTCTGCACGGCCTTCAGCAACGGTCTACAGTAACTTGCAAATGAAGTCCAGTTTCAAGAAACCAACCAGTTCTCTTAGCAGTGCCCATAGCCTGTTAAAGGAAGCTTAGAGATGCCTAAAAATGTACATGTGCGATCTTGTTTAGTAAACCCTTTTTTTCATAGATAATTATAGTAATTTCCCGGTGAGCAAGTCCCAAGAATGGAATCTTACTTCTTTAGGAACTCAGCAGTGACTGGTGGGAGTGCTAGGCAAAGGGCTGTTTGCTTTTCTGCACCTTGACCCATCTGTGACACTTGTCTCCTGTGTCTCACCAGCAATGAGGGGTGCTGTTACAGATCGAACTGGATCCTCTCAAAATATATCTTGGTGTCCTAACCCCTATACCGCTGGATGGTATCCTGTTTGGAAATAGGGGTTTCTTTGTAATGTCAGTAAGGCCATATCAGCATAGGGTGTGTCCTAAACCTAATCACATCTGAGTTACAAAAAAAGCAGATTAGGCACAGAAGAAAGACAGGAATTCCAAGGATTCTGGGCTATTAGAAGCTAAAATAGACAAAGGTGTCTAGAGCTACACTCTGAATTTGGACGTCTAGACTCCTGAATTGTGAGGAAATAAACTTCTGTTCTTTCAAACCACCTACTCGTGGTATTTCTGTTACAGCAGCACTAGCTAAGACAGGCACATGCCAGATTAACTAAGAAAGACTGTTCCTGATCATCAGGACTACCATTTACCCTGACCAGCGCATATGAAGCCTTGGGCCAGCGGCTTCCCTATGTTACCTCTAATCCTCAACAGCAAGGACTGGTGAGTATTACTGCTCCATTTAAAAGATGAGGGGCAGTGGCTGGTCCAAGGTCATACAGCTAATAATGACAGAGACAGGGCCTTCAGGATCCAAAGCCTATGTTGTTTTCTCTGCCTACTATCTTCTAGTCAAGTCATTGACCAGACAGAGGTCAACATGGGTTTAAATATGTAGAGGAGAAGCACAAGAAAGCTGATTAACTTAAGAAAACAAAACAAAACAAAAAACTGCTCTCAAAGACTTTAGTTGGTGGCAAAAGGGAGTAACTGGTTTACCTATTGCTGGAAGCCTTGTTTCCTGGAAGCCTCTGAAATACCTTGGGGCTAGTTGGGGTAGGACCATTAACTGGCCTAGCCACAGGCCTCTCCCCTGGAGGCTGGTCAGATTGGATCAAGATTGGAGCTGAACACCTGGGTCAGTAGGTTTGGAGGTCAGGAGGTGATGACTAGGGAGAGATCTCCTTTCAGAAGGTCCTTTGGAGGGTTGCCTTCCCATGTCTCCAAGGATTGCCTCAAGGAAAGGTAGACCTGTCTGGGAAAGACAGAAATTAGTGTTCAGCACAGATTGTGAACTGCATTCCATTTGCCCTTAGCGTTCTTTGCCAACTTGCAACTTAACTTCTACCCCTTAACCCAGGGCACTGGTGGTTCAGTGGTAGCATACTCACCCGGGTTCGAGTTCTGGCCAACGCACCATATGCGCAGCCATCACCTGTCTGTCAGTGGAGGCCTGTGTGTTGCTTTGATGCAACAAGTTTCAGCAGAGCTTCTAGCCAATGAAAGAAGCCCTATGGATCACAACGGTCAGATCTGCAAGAGAGCATGGGGGGAGAGGGTGTCGGGCACAGGAGTGAGCAGTATCTTGTTCCATTCCTTTGTGTATGGGGTTTCCATGACATGAGTCTGGGGCCAATTCAGCACCAGCTAACATGAACAACAACAGCAACATGCCCTAACCTAGGTACTCCTATGGCCTGGCTTATGCCTACTGTACAGGGGTAATTACCTCCCCACCCCCTTTCACTCTCAAAGCTGTCCAGGTATAGACACATTCTATTGTCATTCCAATGAACAGGTAAAATGCACTCAACAGAGACTCTAAGCTGAAGAAACCTGTAGCACTAGGAATTCATTAGGGTTGTCTCTCAGAGAACATTATTATTTTGAGGGCTTTTTAGTCTTGGCTCTTTTGGTTGAAAGTGACCTCAAACTGGCTTCAGCAAGAAGAGAATGTATTGGTTCATGTAGGTAGATAGTGGTGAGGGGTGAAGGTGGGGTGCCAGGATTCAGGCCTGGTTGGAACCACGTTCCCAAATAATATTATTAACTCTCTCTTTTCCTCTTTGTCCCTATCTCTCCATCTCTCAACTGTTGTTGACTTCATCTTCTAGGCAGGATTTTTCCAAGTAGTGGGCAAGCTGGCCACCGGCAACTCTAGACTCACAGCCTCCCAACATAACAAGTCTAGAAGAAAGAAGAACTTGCGCCTCCTGCAAGCATATATCAGTCCAGAGAAGACGCTTATGGGCTCTGCTTGGGTCAGGTGCTCATCCCTGAACCACGTGCTATGGCCTGGGTGAATGGTCCACCTGGGGTATGTGCACATCTTGTGGCAGGGGACAAAGCATCAAAATGACTGCCTCATAAAACCATACCAAATATACCTAAAGAAGCCAGGGTAATCAGCTGGGCAGACCAATTTACAGTGTCTGCCATCCACTGTATAGCCCCCATATACAGTCACTTCTAATATTCCAGGGACTTTATATATACATATATATTATTCGTAACCTCTGCAGTAACTCAAAGATTGCAATTTATCCCCGTAGCACGGATGAGGCTTGAGCACTGCAAGTAACATACCCAAGGATGGAAAAGTAGTAAGCAGAGGAGATGATTTTTTTTTATTGTGGTAAAATATATATAATAGAACATTTGTCATTTCAACCATTTTTTAGGTGTACAGTTCGGTGACATCAGTTACATTCACCATGTTGTATAACCAACACCACTATCTGTTTCCAATTTTTTTCATCACCTTTGACAGAAAGTCAGCGCCCCTAAGCAATGATTCCCCCTCCCCAGCCCCTCTGCTCCTGGTAATCACCAGTAAACTTTGGTCTCTGTGCCATTGCCTATTCTGGGTATTTCATATAAGTGGGATCATATAATAATTGTTCTTTTGTGTCTGGCTTATTTTACTCAGCATCATGTTTTCAAGGTTCATCCATGTGGTGGCATGTGTCAGAGCTTCATTTCTCTTTACAATTGAGTAAAATTCCATTGTATGTATCATATTTTGTTTATCCAATTATTTCTACATTTTGGCTGTCGTGAATAATATTTTCCATACAGGCTGCATCCTTTTACGATCCCACCAACAATGGATAAGGGTTTCATTTTCTCCACATCCTCATCAAAACTTGTTTTCCATTTCTTCTGGTAATAGCTGTCCTAACAGGTAGGAAATGATATCTCATTGTGGTTTTGATTTGCATTTCCCCAAGGACTAAGGGGAGCCCTGGTTTCCCAGTGGTTAAGAGTTCAGCTGCTAAACAAAAGGTCAGCAGTTTGAATCTACCAGCTGCTCCTTGGAAACCCTATGGGGCAGACTCAACGGCTATGGGTTTGGTTTTTTTTTTTTTTTTGAATGACTAATGTGATTGAGCATCTTTTCATGTACTTTTTGGTCATTTGTATATTTCTTTCATGAAATGCCTATTCAAGCCCTTTGCCCTTTTTTTAATTGGGTTGTTTGTCTTTTTGTTGTTCAGTTGTACGTGTTGTTTATATATTTTGGATATTAAGCTCTTACTGGATGTATGGTTCCCAAGTATTTTCTCCCATTTTGTGGGTTTTCTTTTTGCTTTGTTAGTAAAATTCTTTGATGCACAGAAGTTTTTAATTTTCATGAAGTCCAATTCATTTATTTTGTCTTTTGTTGTTTGTGCTTTTGGTGACATATCAAAGAATCCCTGAAGATTTTTTTTTTTAATAACTTTTATTGAGCTTCAAGTGAACATTTACAAATCAAGTCAGACTGTCACATATAAGTTTATATACCCTTACTCCGTACTCCCACTTGCTCTCCCCCTAATGAGTCAGCCCTTCCAGTCTCTCCTTTCATGACAATTTTGCCAGCTTCCCACTCTCTCTATCCTCCCATCCCCTCTCCAGACAGGAGATGCCAACACAGTCTGAAGTGACCACTTGATATAATTAGCTCACTCTTCATCAGCATCTCTCTCCTACCCACTGTCCAGTCCCTTTCATGTCTGATGAGTTGTCTTTGGGGATGGTTCCTGTCCTGTGCCAACAGAAGGTTTGGGGACCATGACCGCCAGGATTCCTCTAGTCTCAGTCAGACCATTAAGTATGGTCTTTTTATGAGAATTTGGGATCTGCATCCCACTGATCTCCTGCTCCCTCAGGGGTTCTCTGTTGTGCTCCCTGTCAGGGCAGTCATCGATTGTGGCCAGGCACCAACTAGTTCTTCTGGTCTGAGGATGATGTAGGTCTCTGGTTCATGTGGCCCTTTCTGTCTTTTGGGCTCTTAGTTGTCGTGTGACCTTGGTGTTCTTCATTTTCCTTTGATCCAGGTGGGTTGAGACCAATTGATGCATCTTAGATGGCCGCTTGTTAGCATTTAAGACCCCAGACGCCGCATTTCAAAGTGGGATGCAGAATGTTTTCATAATAGAATTATTTTGCCAACTGACTTAGAAGTCCCCTTAAACCATGGTCCCCAAACCCCCGCCCTTGCTCCGCTGACCTTTGAAGCATTCAGTTTACCCTGGAAACTTCTTTGCTTTTGGTCCAGTCCAGTTGAGCTGACCTTCCATGTATTGAGTATTGTCCTTCCCTTCACCTAAAGCAGTTCTTATCTACTAATTCATCAGTAAAATACCCTCTCCCACCTTCCCTCCCTCCCCCCCTCGTAACCGCAAAAGTATGTGTTCTTCTCAGTTTATACTATTTCTCAAGATCTTATAATAGTGGTCTTATACAATATTTGTCCTTTTGCCTCTGACTAATTTCACTCAGCATAATGCCTTCCAGGTTCCTCCATGTTATGAAATGTTTCACAGATTCGTCACTGTTCTTTATCGATGCGTAGTATTCCATTGTGTGAATATACTACAATTTATCCATTCATCCGTTGATGGACACCTTGGTTGCTTCCAGCTTTTTGCTATTGTAAACAGAGCTGCAATAAACATGGGTGTGCATATATCTGTTTGTGTGAAGGCTCTTATTTCTCTAGGGTATATTCCGAGGAGTGGGATTTCTGGGTTGTATGGTAGTTCTATTTCTAACTGTTTAAGATAATGCCAGATAGATTTCCAAAGTGGTTGTACCATTTGACATTCCCACCAGCAGTGTATAAGAGTTCCAATCTCTCCGCAGCCTCTCCAACATTTATCATTTTGTGTTTTTTGGATTAATGCCAGCCTTGTCGGAGTGAGATGGAATCTAATCGTGGTTTTAATTTGCATTTCTCTAATGGCTAATGATCGAGAGCATTTTCTCATGTATCTGTTAGCTGCCTGAATATCTTCATTAGTGAAGTGTGTGTTCATATCCTTTGCCCAGTTCTTGATTGGGTTGTTTGTCTTTTTGTGGTTGAGTTTTGACAGAATCATATAGATTTTAGAGATCAGGCGCTGGTCGGAGATGTCATAGCTGAAAATTCTTTCCCAGTCTGTAGGTGGTCTTTTTACTCTTTTGGTGAAGTCTTTAGATGAGTATAGGTGTTTGATTTTTAGGAGCTCCCAGTTATCTGGTTTCTCTTCATCATTTTTGGTAATGTTTTGTATTCTGTTTATGCCTTGTATTAGGGCTCCTAGGGTTGTCCCTATTTTTTCTTCCATGATCTTTATCGTTTTAGTCTTTATGTTTAGGTCTTTGATCCACTTGGAGTTAGTTTTTGTGCTTGGTGTGAGGTATGGGTCCTGTTTCATTTTTTTGCAAATGGATATCCAGTTATGCCAGCACCATTTGTTAAAAAGACTATCTTTTCCCCAATTAACTGACACTGGGCCTTTGTCAAATATCAGCTGCTCATATGTGGATGGATTTATATCTGGGTTCTCAATTCTGTTCCACTGGTCTATGTGCCTGTTGTTGTACCAATACCAGGCTGTTTTGACTACTGTGGCTGTATAATAGGTTCTGAAATCGGGTAGAGTGAGGCCTCCCACTTTCTTCTTCTTTTTCAGTAATGCTTTGCTTATCCGAGGCTTCTTTCCCTTCCATATGAAGTTGGTGATTTGTTTCTCTATCACCTTAAAAAATGACATTGGAATTTGGATCGGAAGTGCATCGGCTTTTGGTAGAATAGACGTTTTTACTATGTTAAGTCTTCCTATCCATGAGCAAGGTATGTTTTTCCACTTAAGTATGTCCGTTTGAATTTCTTGTAGTAGAGCTTTGTAGTTTTCTTTGTATAGGTCTTTTACATCCTTGGTAAGATTTATTCCTAAGTATTTTATCTTCTTGGGGGCTACTGTGAATGGTATTGATTTGTTTATTTCTTCTTCGATGTTCTTTTTGTTGATGTAGAGGAATCCAAGTGATTTTTGTATGTTTATCTTATAACCTGAGACTCTTCCAAACTCTTCTATTAGTTTCAGTAGTTTTCTGGAGGATTCCTTAGGGTTTTCTGTGTATAAGATCATGTCATCTGCAAATAGAGATAATTTTACTTCCTCTTTGCCAATCCGGATGCCCTTTATTTCTTTGTCTGGCCTAATTGCTCTGGCTAGGACTTCTAGCACAATGCTGAATAAGAGCGGTGATAAAGGGCATCCTTGTCTGGTTCCCGTTTTCAAGGGAAATGCTTTCGGGTTCTCTCCATTTAGAGTGATGTTTGCTGTTGGCTTTGCATAGATGGCCTTTATTATGTTGAGGAATTTTCCTTCAATTCCTATTTTGGTGAGAGTTTTTATCATGAATAGGTGTTGGACTGTGTCAAATGCCTTTTCTGCATCAATTGATAAGATCATGTGGTTTTTGTCTTTTGTTTTATTTATGTGGTGGATTACATTAATGGTTTTTCTGATATTAAACCAGCCTTGCATACCTGGTATAAATCCCACTTGGTCGTGGTGAATTATTTTTTTGATATGTTGTTGAATTCTATTGGCTAGAATTTTGTTGAGGATTTTTGCATCTATGTTCATGAGGGATATAGGTCTGTAATTTTCTTTTTTTGTAATGTCCTTACCTGGTTTTGGTATCAGGGAGATGGTGGCTTCATAGAATGAGTTGGGTAGTATTCCGTCATTTTCTATGCTTTGAAGTACCTTTAGTAGTAGTGGTGTTAACTCTTCTCTGAAAGTTTGGTAGAACTCTGCGGTGAAGCCGTCCGGGCCAGGGCTTTTTTTTGTTGGGAGTTTTTTGATTAGCGTTTCAATCTCTTTCACTTCTGAATGTGTTAGTTTAGGTAGGTAGTGTTTTTCCAGGAATTCATCCATTTCTTCTAGGTTTGCAAATTTGTTAGAGTACAATTTTTCGTAATAATCTGATATGATTCTTTTAATTTCAGTTGGGTCTGTTGTGATGTGGTCCTTCTTGTTTCTTATTCAGGTTATTTGTTTCCTTTCCTGTATTTCTTTAGTCAGTCTAGCCAATGGTTTATCAATTTTGTTAATTTTTTCAAAGAACCAGCTTTTCGTTTTGTTAATTCTTTCAATTGTTTTTCTGTTCTCTAATTCATTTAGTTGAACTGCTCTAATTTTTATTAATTGTTTTCTTCTGGTGCCTGATGGATTCTTTTGTTGCTCACTTTCTATTTGTTCAAGTTGTAGGGACAGTTCTCTGATTTTGGCTCTTTCTTCTTTTTGTATGTGTGCATTTATCGATATAAATTGACCTCTGAGCACTGCTTTTGCTGTGTCCCAGAGGTTTTGATAGGAAGTATTTTCATTCTCGTTGCAGTCTATGAATTTCCTTATTCCCTCCTTGATGTCTTCTATAACCCAGTCTTTTTTCAGGGGGGTATTATTCATTTTCCAAGTATTTGATTTCTTTTCCCTAGTTTTTCTGTTATTGATTTCTAGTTTTATTGCCTTGTGGTCTGAGAAGATGCTTTGCAATATTTCAATGTTTTGGATTCTGCAAAGGTTTGTTTTATGACCTAATATGTGGTCTATTCTAGAGAATGTTCCATGTGCACTAGAAAAAAAAGTATACTTTGCAACAGTTGGGTGGAGAGTTCTGTATAAGTCAATGAGGTCAAGTTGGTTGATTGTTGTAAGTAGGTCTTCCATGTCTCTATTGAGCTTCTTACTGGATGTCCTGTCCTTCTCCGAAAGTGGTGTGTTGAAGTCTCCTACTATAATTTTGGAGGTGTCTATCTCACTTTTCAGTTCTGTTAAAATTTGATTTATGTATCTTGCAGCCCTGTCATTGGGTGCATAAATATTTAATATGGTTATATCTTCCTGATCAATTGTCCCTTTTATCATTATGTAGTGTCCTTCTTTATCCTTTGTGGTGGATTTAAGTCTAAAGTCTATTTCGTCAGAAATTAATGTTGCTACTCCTCTTATTTTTTGCTTATTGTTTGCTTGATATGTTTTTTTCCATCCTTTGAGTTTTAGTTTGTTTGTGTCTCTAAGTCTAATGTGTGTCTCTTGTAGGCAGCATATAGACGGATCGTGTTTCTTTATCCAGTCCGAGACTCTCTGTCTCTTTATTGGTGCATTTAGTCCATTTACATTCAGCGTAATTATAGATAAATAAGTGTTTAGTGTAGTCATTTTGATGCCTTTTTATGTGTGTTGTTGACAATTTCATTTTTCCACTTACTTTTTTGTGCTGAGACATTTTTCTTAGTAAATTGTGAGATCCTCATTTTCATAGTGTTTGACTTTATGTTTGTTGAGTCGTTATGTTTTTCTTGGCTTTTATCTTGAGTTATGGAGTTGTTATACCTCTTTGTGGTTACCTTAATATTTACCCTGATTTTTCTAAGTAAAAACCTTACTTGTATTGTCCTATATCACCTTGTATCACTCTCCATATGGCAGTTCTGTGCCACCTGTATTTAGTCCGTCTTTTTGCTTATTGTGATCTTTTACGTATTGACTTCAATGATTCCCTGTTATGAGCATTTTTTTTTAATTAATCTTAATTTGTTTTTGTGATTTCCCCATTTGAGCTGATATCAGGATGTTTTGTTTCGTGACCTTGTGTTGTGCTGGTATCTGATATTATTGGTTTTCTGACCAATTTCCTTTAGTATTTCTTGTAGCTTTGGTTTGGTTTTTGCAAATTCTCTAAGCTTGTGTTTATCTGTAAATATCTTAATTTTGCCTTCATATTTCAGAGAGAGTTTTGCTGGATATATGATCCTTGGCTGGCAGTTTTTCTCCTTCAGTGCTCTGTATATGTCATCCCATTGCCTTCTTGCCTGCATGGTTTCTGCTGCGTAGTCTGAACTTATTCTTATTGATTCTCCCTTGAAGGAGACCTTTCTTTTATCCCTGGCTGCTTTTAAAATTTTCTGTTTATCTTTGGTTTTGGCAAGTTTGATGATAATATGTCTTGGTGTTTTTCTTTTTGGATCAATCTTAAATGGGGTTCGATGAGCATCTTGGATAGATATCCTTTCGTCTTTCATGATGTCAGGGAAGTTTTCTGTCAGGAGTTCTTCAACTATTTTCTCTGTGTTTTCTGTCCTCCCTCCCTGTTCTGGGACTCCAATCACACGCAAGTTATCCTTCTTGATAGAGTCCCACATGATTCTTAGGGTTTCTTCATTTTTTTTAATTCTTTTATCTGATTTTTTTTCAGCTATGTTAGTGTTAATTCCCTGGTCCTCCAGATTTCCCAGTCTGCATTCTAATTGCTCGAGTCTGCTCCTCTGACTTCCTATTGCGTTGTCTAATTCTGTAATTTTATTGTTAATCTTTTGGATTTCTACATGCTGTCTCTCTATGGATTCTTGCAACTTATTAATTTTTCCACTATGTTCTTGAATAATCTTTTTGAGTTCTTCAACAGTTTTATCAGTGTGTTCCTTGGCTTTTTCTGCAGTTTGCCTTATTTTGTTTCTGAGGTCGTCCCTGATGTCTTGAAGCATTCTGTAAATTAGTTTTTTATATTCTGTATCTGATAATTCCCGGATTGTATCTTCATTTGGGAAAGATTTTGATTCTTTTTTTGGGGGGTTGTAGAAGCTGTCATGGTCTGCTTCTTTATGTGGTTTGATATCAACTGCTGTCTCCGAGCCATCGCTAAGATATTTCTAGTGTGGTTTATTCTATAATTGCTCACTGAGTCTTATCTTGTTTTGTTTTCTTTCAGTATACGTGGATGGGCTACTAGATTGTGCTGTCTTGTTTGTTGTAGCCCTTGACTTACTTATGACCTATTACCAGCTGGTTTAGGCTGTTGCCAGATATATATGCCTGAGTCTATTCACTATTCTTGAGTAGAATCTGATTTTGGGTCATCAAGTGTGTGCTGCACCCTAACACCTATCCACCTTGAGAAGTAGTAGTGATAGTTGTGTGCACCAGAGAATCCCTGAAGATTTTTATGGTTTTAGTTCTTACATTTAGGTCCCTGATTCATTTGGAGTTAAGTTTTCGTATACAGGGTGAGGTATGGGTCCAGCTTCATTCTTCTGCATGTAGAAATCCAGCTGTCCCAACACCATTTGTTGAAGAGACTATTCCTTCTCCGTTGAATGGACTTAGCACGGTTGTTGAAAAATCAGTTGACCATAGATGTATGGGTTTATGTCTGGACTCACAATTCTAGCCCATTGGTTTATATGTGTATCATTATCCCTGTACCAGACTATTTTGGTTACTGTAGCTTTATAATACCTTTTGAAATTGAGAAGGTGAGTGCCCCTACTTGGTTTTCTTTTTCCAGGTTGCTTTGGCTGTCTGGGGTCCCTTGCAATTCCATATAAATTTGAGGTTTGGCTTTCCTATAACTGCAAAGAAGGCTGTTGGAATTTTCATAGGGATTTCATCAAATCTATAGATTGCTTTGGGTAGTATTGACATTTTAACAGTATTGTCTTCTAATCCATGGACCTGGAATGTCCTTGTATTTATTTAGGACTTCATTGATTTCTTTCAGCAATGCTTTACAGTTGTCCATGCACAAGTCTTTTACTCCCTGGTTAAATTTATCCTTAGGTAATTTATGGGGCTGACTTCTGACCCCAGGTCTGTCTGCTCCCCACCCACCTCTCTCACCCGCTCCCCCCCCCAATGTGATTAGTGGAGCAAGATTAGAGTCAGGGACCTTTCCTAGATACCATATCACATGCATATTGTCTTGAAATGATGCCTCTGGAAAGTCAAATTTCTCCTGGTTCTGTCTGTAGATGTTTCTGGATCCTGAGCAAGACAGTCCCCTGCCTGTCTCTGTAGCTGAAGTTGCTGTCCCAGGAGGGAGGTAGGAAGCCTGTCTGTTCTAGACATGGGTGATGGCTGGGCGCTATCTGATCTCAGTGTGAGCCTTTGGGTAAGCCTATCTTCTTTGAGTCTCACTTTTTCCACCAATAAAAGGATGGCAAAAATTAAAGAGAAAAAGTAAAATCTCACTTTGTAAGATAAAATGCTGATGAGGGTGAAGATAGTCATGAAGATAAGAATGCTAGCCCAGGGCCTCTTTTGTGTCTTGAATTACTGAAGGAAAACCTGGGGGCATGCTTTTTTTTTTCTCTCTCACGGGAAAAGGACTGCCCCTTTGCTTGTCTGTGTTCTTCATGGTTCAAAAATCATTTCTTCAAAACCTCTTTCAAATGTGACAGGTCAGCGGCACAGCTGGGGGCTTGCTCTGCCTCTGTGCCTTCTTTCTACTCTCCCATATTGTGGTTTCCCAACTCTCCTCATTCCAATTAGTATTCCTAATAGCATTTCCTTCGGATTACAAAAATAGTACCTGTACAAAATTTGGAAATCAAAAAAGGAGCAGGAAAAAACCCGGAAAACCAAAACCCTGAATTGCTCCAACCAGAGATATCAGCCTCGCTTTGGAGAGCAGTAGGCATCATCCTGCCTATATAATTTAATATCCTTTAATTTTTTTTTTTTTTTAATATCTATCAGCATCACATTACAGGCATTTCCCCAACCACAAAAACTTAATGTGCATTATTATTTCAGTAGGAAACCCTGGTGGCATAGTGGTTAAGAGCTCCGCTGCTAGACAAAAGGTGGGCAGTTCGAATCCACCAGCTGCCCCTTGGAAACCCTATGGGGCAGTTCTACTCTTGTCCTATAGGGCCCCTATGAGTCAGAACTGACTCAACTGCAGTGGGGTTGGGTTTTTGGTATTATCCTGGTCAACATTTAATGTATGGCTATATCAGAGTTTAGTTTATCATTTAGGTGGTAGTTTTTAGGATGTTCTCAGTTTTGCACTATTATGAGATGAACATCTGAAGCTTTGTTAAAATTTTGAATTATTTCCTTGACTTGCAATTATAGAGTTGAAGAATATGAATATTTTGGTGATTCTTAATGCATATTGCAAGACTGTTTTCCAGAAATTTTGTATACATTTATGCTCCTAATAGCAGTACGTGAGAGTGTCTGTCTCTCTGGTTTCATGAAGTAACAGAATTTAAAAATCGATTTGCTGATTGATGAGAGTGGGAGTAGGTACAGTATCTCATTGATTTAGTAAACATTTCTTTTACTTCCGGTAATAACGAACTTCTCAAAGTTGTTTGTCTACCATTTGCATGTTCAATTTTGTGAATTGTTCATTTATGCCATTTGCCTGTTTATATACAGGGATCTTAATGTTTTCCTTATGAATATATGGGAATTTTGTCTTATTTTTGACCTATTTTCCCCCGTTTCTTACACTTTAATTTTACGTGTCAATTTTCTTTTAAAAATGGAAATAGCTTTATTTTTTTTTTTCTGATAATAATGCACTATCTTGGTTAAAAAAATCAACTACTATAGAAAATTAAAAAGAAGAAAGTAAAAATTCAATTGCACTTAACTTGTATTACCATTTTTGGAGCATTTTCTTTCAAATTTTATCTTATGTGTTTATGGTATTTTTTGATGTTCAAAAAAATATTTTAATTTTTGTGCCCCATTAAACTAGTGCTTTTTATTTCAATCTATCCTTCAATGCTTAGAAGTCTTTCTTGTCTAGAGATTGGATAGACTTACCTTCTTGTTGTTAGTTGCAGTGTCTGACCACTTCTAACTTTGAGAAAAGGAGATGGAAAATCAAGAGCAACAGCCCAAGGCTGTTTCCTATGAGGCAGGGATCAGACATGCCTCCTCTCTCTGCTATCTTTACCAATTCTGACACCAACCGTCCCTCCCACAGCATTCTCTAGTTCTCCACTCGGTTTGATAATTCATTGCTATGGCTGCAGAGAACTCACGGACAATACTCATGATTATGGGGTTTATTAGGGAAGTAACAGGTTACAATTCAGGCACAGGAACACTCAGGATACAGTTCGTCCATCAGGACAGCCTCTTTTCAGCTGTGCTCTCAGGCACCCCCTCTCTCGCCCTAGGTCTCTGCCCTGCTCAGGCAGGTGTTACAAAGCTCTTTTAGCCTCTGGCAAGAAGTCACCAGAGGCACCCCAGGCACTCAACTTTCTTGCTCCGTGGGCCGGGAAGCCCACTGTGCAGTCTCCTGCCACCGAGTCTTATCATCTTCAGGGTTACAGCTCAGTCTCCTGGTTCCAGGAGCTTCTCAGTGCAGAGATCCTGGGTCTAAAGGACATGCTTTCTGCTCCTGGCAATTCTTCCTTGGTGGTGGTGGAATCTTCTCTCTCTCACCTCTGGGATGGCTCACCTCAAGCCCAGCGGAATGGCAAAACTGACCAATCCCGTTGGTAGGCCACAGACGCACCCAGTCACTTGGTGAGAAAGGCCACACAAAAGCGATCCATTGATCCATCGTACTGCAGGTGCCACTGAGTCAATATAGTGATCCCATGTGACAGAATAGAGCTGCTCCATAGGATTTTCTAGGCTATAATCTTTATGGGGAGGCCTGGTGGTACAGTGGTTAGAAGCTTCACTGCTAACCAAAAGGTTTGCAGTTTGAATCCACCAGCCACTCCTTGGAAGCCCCATGGGGTAGTTCTACTCTCTCCTGTAGGGCTGCTGTGAGCCAGAATCGGCTTGACAGCAGTTTTTTTGTTTTTTTTTTTTTTAAATCTTTGCAGGAGCAGATTGCCAGGTCTTTCTCCTGAGGAGCTGCTGGGTGGGCTTGAACTGCCAACCTTATGGTTAACAGCCAAGTGCTTAACCATTGTACCACAAGGGCTCCTTCCCTGGAGCCTAACACATCTGTTCTCCTTTACGCATTGTTCTTTCCAGCCCCGCATCATGAGCATCTGCATTTGTCTTTACGTGGTTACCACTACAGTGCATGCACAGTTTCCCTCCTTTTCCTTTTCACTCATGACTATACCATAAGCATTATTTTCGTATTGTTACATAATCTCTGGAACGGTTGTCAAAATCCTTGCCAAAAGCCCCTCCCACCACTGTGCTGTCACACAGCTGACCCTGTCCTGCTGATGAACATTTAAGTTCCTTCCAATTTTTTTTGTCAAGCAATACTTTAAAACACCAATGTCCAGCACAGCAGAATCTCCCACTGTTCCCAGAGGCTGACTCTAAAAGGATTTGACTTCTTGCTTTCTCCTTTCCTCTGAGGAAGAAATCACTCCTAGAGGATGCTCAGAAAGACGGCAAACACAAAAACAGGGGGAAAGGGGCCAGGAAGTGAAAGCATGTTGAGCTTTTAGGAAAGAAAGTGCTTGAGAAACTCAAGCCGCTGCTGTTTAGGTTTTGTTTTTGTAACTCATGAATTGGGCATGAGTTTACAGTAATAACTATGACAAAACACTCTCCCCTCGCACAGTGCTTGGTGCTTTGTTCTGGGAGACACTTCAGTGCAGCTCTGAGGATTTCGCGCAGGAGTGCCTGTGTCTGGATCTTTGCTGTTATTTGCTTTCTGTGTGACCTGTCGTATGAATGAAGCAGCTGCTGAACCTCAGCCTGTCTGCAAAATTGGGACAATAATAGACCAAGAGGGAGGACTGAACAAGAGCACAGCACTGGGCGCTGAGTGGTGACAAGAAGAGCCAGTAAGAATAGCCAAAGAAAGCACAGAAAGACGTCCTAAGCAGAGAGAGGAGAGGACTGGCTATGCGAACCCAGGCTGAACCTTGTTTTCCCAGGCCTCTGTTTCCCTACTTTCTTGATGGGCTTGGTGTGTGGTCTCCAAGAGCCCTTCTTATTCTGGATTTTGGGGCTGAAGGCCTCCTCCAGGAAGCCTCCAGGGAAACCCTCTCCCAGGAGAGGGCTGTGTGGTCCTGCAGGTACCACCCTGGCTTCTGTACCCACAGTGGACATGCGTCTGGGTCTCCTCGTCAGGGCCTTGACTGCTCAGCTCAGCCCACATCGCTGAGAGAGCTTCGAGGGCCAGGCCTGTGCCGGGCATGAATCAGCCATGCCGGTGGCTTCCAGGGCAGCAGTGTAGCATCCTTCATGTTGGGAGGGGGGAGGGATCAGCAGACTCAAACATAGTCATCAATTTAGAATCTCGAGATAGGTCTCTGGGCAAAGCCAGTTAACAATAATCTCATCTTGACTATGAATAGTGATCACCGATCTTTTTTCTTCTAGCACCCAATAGGAGAACACCCAGTGTGTAGTGATTAAGGGCCTGGAATGTGGAGTCAGAGACCTGGTTCCAGGCCACTTGGAGCCTCATTTGTACAGTGGGAATAATAATAGTATCTGCCTCATAGGACTGTTGTGAGGAAGCAAAAGACAGTGCTCATCAAGGCAATTAGCACAATGCCTAGCACATACTAAGCGCTCAGTAATGCTATTGTTATTTTAACAATTATTACCAAACTGAAGATGCATGCCTGGCTGCACAAGACTAGGCGCCAGGGGCAGAAACGTTACGATGTCCCAGAGAGCCCAGAAAAGCCAGGTGAAGACCGGTGAGTACACAGGCCGGGAGGAGGCGGAGCGACGCGCGCAGGGCCAGAGGTGAGCAGGGAAGGTGAGGGGCCCCGGCAGCCCCTCCACCCCGGCCCCGGCACCCGATTGCAGGGGTGCGTACCAACCGCCGCTCTGTATCTTTGATTTTTAAAAGCCCGCCGCTAGCCCCAACCTGTTTACTTTCCTGGGCTGCGGGAAGGGCTTGTGAGGACGAAGGCGCCAGGCCCACGGCGGCGCTGGACCGAGGACTGTCGTGTTAATCCCCGCCCCGGGGCGGTGTCACCGGGGCGTCGCAGGAGTCCCGCTCGCCGCAGCCCCCCGGCTCCAGTGCCAGCCGCCGCCTCCTGGCCGAGCGTGAGGCTCCTGCGCGGGCGGTGGCCCTTTAAAAGGCCGTGTCTTGTCCGGAGGGGGCGGGCGGGGGGCGCCGACCGTCGCCCGAGGCCCGGCCCCTCCCCAGCGCCCCTCCCCCGGTCCTCGCGTCGCTCGCGGGCGGGCGCACGTTCAGCCTCCGTCAGTCCGGGTGCTCGCCGAGTGCGCGGCGTGGAGCGCAGCCCGAGCCCGACGCGCGGTTGGGGCTGCGACGCGGCGCTCACGGCCTCCCTGCGCGTGAAGGGCCCGCCACGGGCGAGGCCCGCGCGGCGATGGCAGAGCTGGGCAGCAAGGGGGTGACGGCAGGGAAGATCGCCAGCAACGTGCAGAAGAAGCTCACCCGCGCGCAGGAGAAGGTGAGCGAGCAGGAACCCCGGCCACCTGCCCTTCACCGCCGCCCACCGGACTGGTCTTCACCCGGGTTTGGGCACTGTCACGCTCGGGCGACCGCGGACGAGGCCTTTGGGGACCCCCAGGCTGCGCCCCCTGCGTTCTGGGCGCCCTCTCTTGCCCGCGTCGTCCGTCTCCCCACTCCCTGCGGGGGTGGGAGAGGGAGCAGCTGTCCCTCCCCACCCCCCGGCTCCTTCCCCTCCCATTGCTTTATGCCTTCTCCGCACCTGGGTGGAGAAGGGGCTCTTCCCGCCGGCCCGAGCTCCCGCCTCACCCTCCCCTGGAGGTCGAGGGCTGTGAGCTGGAGACGACGTGGGACCCCAGCGCTCCAGGCCTACGCCGGAGCCGGACGGAGCCGGCGCGGTGGAGGGGGAAAGCCCTGCTCCCCACCCCGACCACTTTACCCGGGACTTCAGGGCTGCCTCCGGGGCCTGCGGGTCGCCGGCGCGCGAGGCTCCCGGCTCCCAGTTGCTCCCTGCGCCCGCGGTCCCCCTCCTTTACACCCGCCTCTCCACCTTCTCTCCCCGCGGGCCGAAGGAGGGATCGGGTTTCGTCTCTGGAGCGGCGCTGGCGGCCTGGAGCTCCGGCCCGGCCGGGTCGGGTGCAGAGGGCCGCGCGCCCTTCGGGGAGGTGCCCGCGACAGAGCAGGGGCTTCGGGTTTCCAACGCCCGAGGATCCGGTGGCGGCCCCGGCGTTGGGAGCTGGCCCAGGGGAGGGCGGCGGGCCGGGGAGGGGTGCGGAGGGCTCCACGGGCCCCTCTCGGCATCGCCGCCCTTCGACCCTGGGTCCGCAGGAAACCCTACCCCTCCGCGCCGATCGTGACTCCGGGCTGGCGGAACGTGCAGCCGGGGGCTTCCTGGGGCACTTGGATAGTGCAGGAAATGCAGGGACTGGGGGCGGGGGTCGCCTGCCTTGCCTTCTCTCCCTAGCCGCTTCTGGCTTATTGAATTGGATCACACTAGCTGCTGACGCCACTTCCCCTGCTGGCTCTGACTGAAATCTGAGATTGCAGGACCTGGTGCTTCAGCCTGTGTGGCCCCCCAGTGCCGTGCGGCGGGGCCTGCTGCCTCCCCCGCGCGGCCAAGAGGGGATCCGGGAACGCCAGGCCTTCCTCAGTCAGGCCTGTGGCTGTTTATAAACAATGACTTTTGCAGCTGGGACCTGCGGGCTCCCTGAGGATGCAACCTCGTGATGGTGGTGGTGGTGGTGGTGGGGGCGGCAAGAGGTTCTCTTGCACCTCCCTGAGTCCCGCCGCTCATCCCTGTGGTTGCCCATAAGGAGGTGGGGGTATGCGGTGGAGGGAAGGGCCTTCAGCCAAACTCCAGATCTGGCCAGCACCAATTCTCTTCCCCAGGGGAGAGGGCGGAATTAGAGCCCCCAGGATGCCTGGCTGGTGGCTGGGAAGACTGGGAAGCGCCAGGTGGGGGTGGTGGTGCCTGTCTTGGGCTCTTGCCCTCTTGGCCAGGTGCGGCTCCCTGGTCTCCCATGACTGGGCCATCCCTGTAGGTGCCTGGAGCAGGCAGCCCCTGGGACCAAGGCTTCCTCCTACTTCTCAGGGGCCTAGGACAATGAATGGGAGGCCAAGGAGACAAATGTCTTGCCACTACCACTGATGTCTTGTGCCTCCCTGGCTCCTGATTGATATTTTTGTGTCCCCTTTGGCCTAGCTGCCTTTTCTAGGCAGCATCATCTTTGATGTTGTTCTGGGGGCAGCAGGCATGAGCTGTGTCCCCTCCATGTAAACGGCCTTGTGTCATCACTGACCCCACTGAACTGCTATCTCTCCTCAGCTCCCATTCTGTTGCCACAGGTGGTTGGCTGACAGCCACTTAGCTATGGATACTGGCTTTGGCCAAGGGCTGGCCCTGCCTGAGCCTCCTGGCTGAGTCCCTTAACAGTAACCTTCTTTCCATCCTCTCTCTTCTTGGCCCAGTTGCAGGCACCCCTCCCAGGAAGCCTGATACCTCAACCCGCACCAGCCTCTCCCCTTTGCCCACTAACTGGGCTGCTGGCTCATGTCTAACATGGGCATTGTTCATGTAACTGCGATCCCCTGTGTTGTCCCAGCATCCCCCACAGTGCACCCAGCTTGCCCTGTCAATTCCAGTTTCCCTGGGGCCATTGGAGGCATTTCCTGACGGACAAGCAGGATCTTTGATAGAGGGCCTGACCTCTCATCTTCCCCTCTTCCGCTCTCAGGGCAATCATCCACAGAGACACAGGGCAGCAGTGGGGTCAAGGGACGCCTACCCTCTGGTGCTGTTCCCCAGCTCAAGTGGCGTCTCTCCATGGAATCCTGGATCACACTTCTTTGTTACTACCTTTTGACCGTCCTGTCTCTGTCTGGGTACTCCTGGGCAGGGGCAGATCCTTTGTGTCCACCACCAGCATTCACCTAGCCCCCAGTAGGTGCTTAGCATCTTGGGGCTTGGCTTATGAGCCTTCATGCAGGCCTGTAGGTAGGCTAGTTGGTGCTGTGAGCTACTTCCACCTTCATTCAAGTGTTGCTTGGACATGTGCTGTGTGCCTGTTTTGTGCCAAGTCTTATGATGCCTTACGATAGCCTGTGTGTAGCTGATTGTTATAGGCCCTGCGGCCTCTGGCCCGGGTGTGAGTTGGATATAAGGATGAATTAGAAGGGTCACCTGGGCCTGCCAGCACTGCTCTGCTCAGTCCCTGCCTCCAGCCACCGCCATGGTGCTGAGCACAGAGTGGTGCCTATAGCCAGCGAGTGGGCGCCATGAGGTCATCTTCTCATTGCATCGGGCTAGTCGGACTCTCTATAAATGATTGTGTCCATTTTTGGACCTCAGAAGTGTGGCTGGGCAGAGCAGACTTAGGGTGGAGCTGGGGTCAGATGACAGAGAGGATTAGAGGTTGGCGGGCTGAGCACCTTGGGGGATGGGGTGGCTGGGGAGAAGGAACAGCTGGCAGGGGGGTGGCTGGAGTCTGGCCTGCTCGCCTCTGAAGGTCCACCACCGAGAAGTGCTAATGGAGCATGCAGAGAAGGCTGAGCCTTGTTCAGGCAGAGCCTTGTTCAGGCAGAGCCTTGTTCAGGCAGAGCCTTGTTCAGGCAGAGCCTTGTTCAGGCAGAGCCTTGTTCAGGCAGAGCCTTGTTCAGGCAGAGCTTGGACAGTGATGAGCACAAGAAGGCCCTGGCCAACGGTGGGAGTGTGCACGTTGTCTGTTCCTCCTGGCCAGCCCTGGAGCACGTGGCGAGGAGTACAGAGAGGGTAGTGGTGGGGACCAGCTGGGCAGGACAGGGGCCTGGGGCTGCCTGTGAACAGCACAGTGCCTCGCTCACGGAAGGGAAGGTGAAAGGGTAATTATTTATAGAACCTTGACAAGTGGTCATGTATCTCACAGAATTGCACGATTATCATTTGGGTGGGCACCGTTCCTTCTGCAGGAGCCATATTAGCTGTGCATCTGGGAGGCTGACATGGCCTAGAATGAGCCAGACTTCTCCTTGAGCCAACTTTTATCTTCAGCTATAAGAGTAGCCATGCTCCACCTAGAAGGAGGTGCTCTCATCAGCTTTAACAGAAGAGGGATGGGGTCTTGGTAGGCCTACCACTTGCCTAAGTTGCAGAGTGCTAAGTGACAGAGCTGGGGTCCCAGCAGGTTGGCTGGAGGTTCTGGGAAGCCCCAGGTTACTTCCACCTTGTCCTTAGCCCCTGGCGCTTCTCTCCGCCTAGAAGCTCTGTCCCCTGATTTTTGCGTGTGGGACCTCCTCCCCATTCCCAGGCGGGATTCAGAAGCTGCTCCTTTCGCTTGTATTCTCTGACCTCCACCTATCTCTCTTTATCTGTGTCTCTGGGTGTCTGCAGTGGTTGTCCTACTCCTCTCCCTTATAACCACCCCCATGGCATTCCTTCCTTCTGTCCCTCTCTGTGTCTCCCTGCTCTGTCTCTCTCTCCTCTGACCTTGCACAGGCTTTCACTGTACATTTCTCCAGCTTCAGACAAGGGCCAGCTTCCCCCAAACCCAGTGATTTATGTGGTGGCCCCTCTCGCCTGCTGGAGGAAGGCCCTCGAGTTGGCTTCATCTTGGGTGGGTGTTTGTGGGTGCTTGTGGACATTGATTGACTAAGGAATGTGGGCATGGAGAAGTGGAAACGTGACCCCCAGGCTTCTCTGAGCCCCAGTGGGCCCTGGGGGCAGATGGGCCTGGGGATGAGCTGTGTCCCTGCTCAGTGGCCTGCTGGCTCAGACCAAAGCTGCAAGTGAGGAAAGACTGTTTTGCTTAGGGCATCACAGGAGGGTGAGCCGCTGGGCTGCATGGGGCATGGTGGAAGGATAAGGTGTTCTAAGGAGGGCCAGGGAGTGGGCCATGGTGCGTTGGTGGGACTGAGGGCAGTGAGGACACCACATTAGCTCAAGAGAAGGGGTGGTGAGGTGTAGCTGGGGCAGTCAGTTGAATGCTATGGAAATCTTCGAGCCATATGGCTTCATGGAGAAGCCGAGGCGTCTCCTCCCCCTCTTCATAGGTAACCTGCCAGAGTCACCTTCACTCTTTTCTTACTTCACTCTCTGGGCCTCTGACTGTGTTCTTGCCCCCTGGACTAGGAGGCATGTCACACCTCATGAGGTGTGTGACTTGGACAAAGTGAGGAGATGCTTCTGTTCTGCCCTAACCCAGGGCCACACCTTGGATGGTTCTTCCATGTGGTTCTAGAATCCCTGGGTTCCGCCACGTGAGAGAAGGCCACAAAGGCCCACCGCTACTATGAGGGACAGCAGAGGGGACATGGGCTCTGCAGGCAGACAGCCATGGGTTCCCTGGCCCGCTGCGGGGCCCTGGGCAGTGGCAGGACCTTCCTGAGCACAGTTTCTTCATGAATAAAATGTATAATTCCTCTGCACAGTTGTTGTGAGGAGTAAGCCCTTGACAAAGACCTGTTACATAGTAAACCCAAAAGAACCAAACCCACTGCTGTTGAGTTGATTCCAACTCATAGCGACCTTATAGGACAGAGTAGAACTGCTCCATAGAGTTTCCAAGGAGTGCCTGGCGGATTTGAACTGCCAACCTCTTGGTTAGCAGCTGTAGCACTTAACCACTGCGCCACCAGGGTTTCCGTAAGTGCTCATTAAATGCCGACTCTGTGGGCAGGAATATGGTGAGCCCACACTGGGATTCCCCCTCTGTCCTCCTTCCTCCCAACCCTGCTCCCTGGGAGTGTCTGTTACAGGCCTCTGTAGACCACTAATCCCTGCTGAGCCTGAGCTGATCAGAGTCTATGATGTTGTCACAGCCCCGTGTGTGTGTGTGTGTGTGTGTGTGTGTGTGTGTGTGTGTGCATGCGTACCTGTGGGGGGGGGGAGGACTTGGACTCTGGAATCGGACGGTTTTGGGGTGAATCTTGATTCTCTTACACACAAACTGCACGACCTAGGTAAGACCTGTCTGGCCTTAACTTTCACCATTAGTGAAATAACAGGGTTTGTTCATTCATTCATTCACTCACTCATGTAACAGATGTTGAGCACCCACTATGTGCTAGGCATGTGTAGGGACTGAGGGTATGGGGGTGAGCAAAACCCAGCTCCTGTCCTCACGGAGCTGATGTTCTAGCTTGTCAAGACAGGCAGTAAACAAGCCAACCACCATAGTTTTTCCTCAGTGGAGACTGACTGACTGACTGACCGACCGGTGCAGCATTTACTCAGCAGCTCCTGGATGTGAGCCCTCTGCTGGTGTGGAGGATTCAGGACTGCCGTTAGGTCACAGAGGTGGATTGGGTGTGGCTGGTCTCTAGGTGAGAGGGCACCTAGGGAAGGAGTGCATCTTCTTGGATGCTACCCTGGTATGCTGGGTTTTTCTAAGCTGCCTCTTTGGCAGATCTGTTTTGGGGATTCAAAGTGCAAAGAAAAGAAGACCAACCCTAAAAGACTCAGTAGGGCTATGGCAGCAGGCAGGCCTGGGCACACATGCAGCGCTGGTAGCTGTCTGTGCAGGGCCAGGTGGGCAGGGACTCTCGGGCTCACTGTTACCTTCTCGCCCCAGATCTGCAGATGGGGAAGCAGGAGGGCCTGCTAAAACAGGAGGAAGGCACCAGAGATGACCCCAGACTCTAAGGTTTTCATGCACTTAGCCCTCCTTGTCGTGGAAACCATCAGGCTGGGCCTGAGTCCCTCCCTACTCATCACTACCAGCTTGTGCCCTTGGAAAGTCATGCTGGCTTCTTAGCCTCAATTTAGGCTGAAATACAGGGTGATGATTCCTGCAGGTTAAATGGACAGGATGGAGCTCCAAGCACGGGCAGGGCTCATGGTTGTCTGCCCACTAGTAGGGTTTATCGTTCTTCTTGTGCCATGAAATCCTTTTGCCTCCTGGGAACTGGCTGACCCCAGGCTCCTGGAGCCATCTCCTGAAGAATCCACAGGGTCTGTCTGGACTAGGCAGTGGAGCTGGCCTCATACCAAGGGCTGAAAAGGGGTCAGGGCTGGGGAGTTGAGGAAGTCTGGCTTTTCCTGCCCCAAGGGGAGCCTTTGTCAAATATTACTGATAACAGACACGGTTTATTGCTCACCTGCTGATCGCCAGGCGGTTGGTGAGATTTCTCAAGCCCCTGAAACCCTGGGAGGTGGTTATGGTTCCCAAGCAGCAAATGGAGGATCTGAGGCTCAGAGCAGTGATGTGCCTTGACCAGCGGTCACCCAGGCCTGACTTTGTAACTTGGGCTGTCTTGGTCAAAGTTCTGGGCTGCCTCCTCTACAGGGGTCAGTGAGTGGGCCAGGCATGTGGGAGGCTGTGGAGAGATCCAAATGTACAGCAGGGCGCAATGGGAGAATGTGACAGGGCATCATTTTTGGCAGACTGTGGTCCCTAAGACCCTTTCAATCCTCCATTAAACTGGAAAGCCCTTGTCTTCTCCCAGCAGTCTTAGTTGGGTGTCTAAGCCTACTCTTGGTGATGTGGTCTGTCTACTTTTGGGTATGTGGTGGGCTCGGGGCTACAGTTTTCAGATGCAGGTCCATAGACTGGGGTTCATGTGTTCAGATGAGGGTGAACAAGCACAGTGTGTGTATTTATGCTGTGTGTGTGCCTGCGTTTCAAAGAGCTATATGCAGTATAAGATACTGTCCTTATTCAGAGATTATATCCTACTTTTGTAATTGCTAAAATGCTTTTTTTGTGAAACAATAGTAATACTAATATTCTTGGGGGGGATAGTCAAGGCTACACACACATCCCACATATGCCCCACATTGGGAAAACTTCCTGATGTGGAATTCAGAAGTCTGGGGCCCACTGTACTGATTCCTGGTTGCCCGCCCGGTAGGGCCGTGGGGAGTAGGGACTGGACAGGCAGCTCTCCTGGCGCGCAGGCTTCAGGCAGGCCTATGACGGCAAGGGGCAAGGTCTCTATGATGTCTGCTCCCTGAGGGCGGGGTCACTGTGACACCCCCAGCTTGGCATACCTCCTATGGCCTCTATCTCGTACCCCTTGCCTCAGCCCAGAGCTGCAGGCCCACCTCACAGAGGCAGGCTGGGACAGGGTTCTGGGAGGCCCTTCTGTTGGCACTGATAGCTGGCAGATACCCGGGAGGCTTGCTGTGGGTATTGGGATGCAGATCTCGCCCCACCATCAGCCGGGAGAGGTATGGCCCAGATATCACTTCACCACCTTGTCCCACAGTAACTGTCGGTGAGAAAACTGCTCGGGGCTTTTGTAAGGCTTATCCTGAGCCAGTGGCTGCAGCGCTTGGTGCCTGGGGACTGGGGATTCTCCAGAGTTGGGGGGCCATGTGGGGATTCCTGCCAGCTCTACCCACGATGCCCAGTGTGGCTTGGCTTTGAGCCCCTGCCAAAGGGTGCTCACGGGAATCCACACGGCACCTGAGAAGGTTTTGAGGTGACCGGGGTTGGGGAGTGCTGGCCTGGGCCAGTGTGATTTGGGGAATATGGGACTTCACAGTTAGGGCCAGCCAGGCTCAGACCTCTTGCTGCCGTTCTCAGACACATTTATGCTCGCTCTTTCCCAGGCCTCTTCCTGGCTTCTGGGACCTGCACTGGCTGCAGTCTGACCTAGACCCCAAGGGAGGTAGAAGATGGGGTGGGATTGAGGTCACAGCATGGGGCTGGGATTTGGGCTGTGATCCTGGGGGTGCAGTGGTGCCCCTGGGAGTGGGCATTCAAGCCCCCATGCTGTGGCCCAAGCCCGAGGCCACGGCCTTGATGGCTGCCTCCGCTTCTTGGAAAGGTGGCCGCTGCAGGCCCCGCTGCCCCTGCAGTGTGTGTACCATGGAGGGTGGCTGGCTGAGCAGGTGCACAGGGAGGGGCAGTGACTGGTGGCGCAGCAGCTGCCATAGTCCTTGGGGTGGGGAGGGACTCATCACTGCCAGGCCTCCCCTCCCCAGAGCTCCTAGGGTACCTCTGTCAGGACACCCCTCTGGCTGAGTCTGCCTGATGGGATTGTGGCTCGCTTAGGGGACAGGCTGCGATGACCTTTCTGTTTGTCAGCTGTAGCTCTTCATTTATGGTGTGCCTGTCGTGGGGGAGCTCTCCACTGGCCTGGGCAGTCAGGGAAGGCTCCTTGGAGGAGGGGGTGCCAGAGCCAAGTTCTGAGGGTGAAGGAGGCAGGTTGTGGGTAGGAGGAATGCTTCTGGCGGTGGGAACAGCCCTTGCAAAGGCCTGCTCAGGGTGGCTGGAGTGTGGAGGTGTGGGTGGGGTGAGTCTTGAGTTGGAAAGACAGGTGGGGCAGGCCTGGGGAGGGCCCTAAAGGCTGGTGCAGCCATGGGCTCTGGAAGAGGCTGCCTTTGCCCGGAGACCCATAAGTGCTCTCGGCTGGTCAGGCTCCTTCCTTGGGTGTTGTTTGGGCTCACAGGAGCCCCGAGATCGGTCCCCCGTCTTCCTGGGTGGCTGGTATACAACATCCTGTGCCCCCCATCGTATTTTAGGCCCCAGACTCTTGGTGACATGAGGAGGGGACACTGGCCATACGGGACTGGAGAGCTCAAGCAGTTTTCCTGACTGCCCAGGAGGTAACCCTGTCAGGGCCCTGCTGTAGGCACTGCCATGCAGGGCTGGGCCTTTGACCCAGCTGCCACACGGGGCCCACAGCCTTGTGCCTGGGCTGGAGCGGGGGAGGTCGTCAGAGGAGACGCCGTGGCGGATGGCTGCCATAACAGTGACAACACCAGCAGCCGCTGTGTGTGGGTGGAGGCTCAGGGGAGAAGCTTTGCTGAGGCTGCTGTACTGGAAGAGGGGATGGAGTGATGGAGGGGCATTTGCCAGCCCTCTCCCGGTCTCCCTCCCCCGGACCCCTTTTCCAACAGCTGCTGCTGCTTTCTTTGGATGTTTGCTCAACTCACCCTCTCCCTGGGACTATAGCCAAGATGCCTGGGCCCTGGGTGGGCCTGGACCTGCCATTGGGCACTGGAGGGACCTAGCCTGGAGAGGTCCCCCTCCCCCAGCCAGCTGTGGCTCCTCACTTCTGTGAGGTGGCATCAGTTAAGATCATGTCATCCAGCCCCAGCCCATCAATAACAATCTCAAGGGGCAGATGCATGCAGTGGGGTGGTTGGGGGCTAACCTGGGCCCAGGCAGGCAAGGAGAGACAAGGGATCGAATGGGGAAGGGGCACGAAGAAAATCCGGGGATGTGGAAGGAGGAACATAGATGGGAACAGGGGCTTTAATCTGCAGAGAGGGGAAGGGGCTTGGCCCAGGACGGCCCCTTGCCTGCTCTGTGGCCCTGGGCAAGTCAGTTGCCCTATCTGAGCCTGTTTCCTCCTTGGTAAAATGGGGTCCAAGTACTCCTGTACCACAGGCCTGCAGAGGGCCCAGGAGAATGTGAATGCCTGCAGTGCTGTGCCTGCTCCCTGGCAGGAGCACCTTGGGAATGCCCAGAAGAGCCCACTGCGTTGGCAGTTCTGGCTTTTGCATTTTGAGCTGTTTGTCTTTGCTGTAAAGGGACTCTTGGAGGTGACTGCAGTGCACATTTTTTTCCGGTATAGGCTGCCAGAGCTAAATTGGGAGATGGTGGTATCACCTCCTCAAGGAGAGAAGTCAGAACTCCCCACCCCAGAGCCAGAGCCTGACTGAATGAGGGGGTGAGATGAGGGGCCAGGGCTGGAGGCAGAGGTGTGAGGTCTCCCATCATTCATTCATTCATTCCCTCAGTAGAGGAACCTGATGTATAGCAGAAGAGCACAGGCTTGAGAGGCCTGGGCCAGTCCTGGCTTGGCCACGGAGCCTCAGTGTTTGCCGCCTGGGAACGGGGAAGCCTGAGTTGTCCCCCACCTCCCCTGCCCCCAGTGAAATCTGGTGAACTCACACATCCTGTAAGTGATAGTAGGGCACCCGGTCCAGGCCCAGCCTGGATGCTCAGGAGGGGAGGTCAGTCTTAGATCTCTGTTGTGTTTAGTAATTTACTTGGAGCTGCCGTCACACCCAGCATTTCTCATTTGTTTCTTCTAGTGACCTATGAGGTTGGCGGGACTGGGTTGTAGTCCCATTTGACAGATGGGAACACTGAGGCTTAGGGAAGCCCTGAGAGTTCCTCCCTCTTTGGTCCTCAAAGATGTTTCCTGGGAAGTAGCACTTGACCCCAGGTGACTTTTCCCAGGTGCTGCCCCTCCTCCAGCCAGGTCAAGCCAGAGTGGTGGTGAGGGGTGCTGGTGTGACTATTGAAGTGCAAACATGAGCTCTAAAGTGCTTACAAATGAAAATCAGTGTGGGAGCACCTTTGTCAGACATGCACATAGATGTGTGTGGGAGACTGCAAAGGAGATGAGAAAGCTATGGAACTGGGGCTTTCCTTCCATGTGGCCCAGGACCCTCCAATGATTCCTGGAGGGTGACCAGGAGCATCAAGGGGCCCCAGAAAGCAAGGGGTCTGACTTGAACGAAGCTGGCCTGGCCCCAAAGCCCGGGGGTCCTCAGGATGGGAGACAGCTGGGTACAGATACCATACCTCCCACAAAGAAAGAGCTGGAGGGACCAAGAGGATGGCAGGGGCATTGGGGGAGACTCAAGGACGAGTTAACGGCAGGGAATGAGCTGAGTCGTGATCTAAACTGGGAAACAGAATCCCCAATTAATTGGATGCATTTGTTGAACCTGGGACAGGACCCAAATATTGCTATATATATATTTTTTTCCTCCTGAAATATAAACTAAGTCAGAAGTTGTTTTGTTTTGATCTATTGTGTGTCCCCTCCTTAAGGACTCAGTGTCTGTCCTGGAAGCAGGCCTGGCAGGGCTGGAGTGTCACCACCTTCTCCAAGTTCACAGCCTGCCCGTCCCTCCTGTTGGGGTGGACCATGGGGCTGGTGGAGGCTGCTGAAGGGCCTGGGCCCTTCCTGAGGATGTGGGGGCAGCGTTGCCCTGCCTCTGCTGGCCTGGGCACACTGGGGGCAGGCTGGCAGGGAAAGCTGAGTCAGCGTGTGGATGGAACCTGATGCCACGGCCTGACTTTGTGCTGATCTTCTTGCCGCCACCCTGCCGGCTGTGGGCCGGGGCTAAGGGAGGCCACCCCTAACCTGTGTGGCAGGCTCAGTGCCCTTCCTGTGTGAGTGTGGCCTGGCCTCCTGGAGTTCCTCAGGCACACCCAGGAGACCCTGAGACCCTCGTTCCTTCTTCTTGTCCCCTTCCGTACGGGACCTTGGCTCACCCCTCAAATCCCAGCTCTGCTCCTCCTAAGCCCTTTGACCTTGGGGAAGTTACTATGCTCACTGAGCCTGGGTCATCTTGTTTGTGAAGTGGGTACAGCATCCTACATGGAAGGGTTGTCATGAGGATGAAGTGAAAGAGCAGGTGTCTCCACTTCAGATGAGAAACTGAAGGCTGGGTGCCAGCTCATGGACCCCAGCCTTGCCCTGTAGCTGTATGCCTGTGTGTGTCCCAGCTGGGCCATGCTGCCCATCCGGGTATGTGGTCCAGGCCTGGCCCACCAGCTTGGGATCTAGTTGGTGGGGCCTGAGGCTTCGGGGAGGGGGGCGGTAAAGGAGAGGACTGTGAGGAACACCATGTTCCCTTCCACTTCCCATCCCCCTCAGCCCTCCTACCCTAACCCTTCTCCCTGGAGCAGGAGGGACCCCTCCCAGCTTCTATACATCTCAGTTTTCAGGGCCCCAGAGTTGGATGGGCTTCCCCTACCCCCACCAGGATCTCTGGGTCAGACAGGGTGTCCACGCCTTGCTCGCATTCCACTCCCTTCTGCCCCTCCTTGGGTGCATCCCAGCATTTAGTTCCTTCCTCCCTTCCTCCTTCCCTCTTTCCTCCCTACTTCCTTCCCTCTCTGGCTAACTGGCTGCTCATCTTCCTCTTACAGCTCTGTTTGTCTGGGTGAGGAGAGGCAGGAGGGTCCTTGGAGGATTGTTGGGCATGAGCCCAGGAGGGGCCAGCCTGTCATAACTCTGCAGAACCTGGGAGGGCATGCTGGTGTTTGCTGGGATTTCTGGGGACCTCTGCCCTCTCATGGGGGATCCCTGCAAAGTGCCCCTTCTGCCGCTTGTCATTGCTGCCTCGTCTCTTCTCCTGGAACTTTTGGAGGAAGCCTGGGTGTACTGAGCGGAAGGTGGGAGTTGGACGCCTGGGGAGCCTGGGACAGGGCTCCTTGTGGAGTGTTCTTCAGGAGCTGGGAAAGCAGAGCCAAGTGCTTACCTGTTTGCACCCCCCAGGAACTCCTTAGAGAGGAACATACGCAAAGGGCTGAGGGCTTCCAGAGGGACAAGCCTGTCCTCTGCCTGGGGTAGACCCTGGGAGGTGGTGTGGGGACCAGCATGGCAGGGCACTGATAGGGAAGCAGTGCTCTTGATGAAGGACTGGGGGTGCCTGTGGCCCTGCTGGCCCTTGTAGCCACTGCCCCAGCCCCCAGTGCTCTCTGGCTTGGGTGTGGCTGGGCCCATGCTCAGCTCCTCCCACCCCTCAGAGGTTGTTCCAGCCACCTAGCTCAGGAAGCAGGTGATGAGAGGCTGGCAGGGGGCCTTCGGGCTGCAGGAGCTGAGATTTCACCCTTTGTTTATGGCCGGTGTCCTGGAGCCCTGGGCTGAGAATAGCACCCACACTTGTGTGGAGGGGACAGGTGGTGGGTGGGCGGAATTGGGGCCTCCGGGGTCCTGGTGTAGTCATGCTGACATCTCTGAACAGGTGGTGAGAGGCCAGGCTGGGGTGGGGTACATGCCTGCAGAAAAGGGCTGGCCTCAGTGCCCCGCCCAAGAGAGGAGGGAGAGACATCTTGACCTGGCCTCTCTGAACTTCTCCTTGGGTGGGCTTGCAGCACGGACCCCCCCCCCGCCCCCGGCTCCTTGCTGGTGTGTCATGCAAAGGTTGTGGGGCTGAAGTCCCTGAGAGGTTCAGCTACTGTTTGATTTCTACCTGGCTTTCCCCTCTGTGCCATTTCACCCTTTTATCAATGGTGACCAGGGCAATGGGGGCTGGGGGGCCTGTAGGGTCCCTGCAGAGCTGTGGTGCGAGGGGGCTACTGAGAGGGGCTTGGCTTAGGAAAGGACGGTGGCTGGGCTGGTGTTTGCTCTCCATGAGGAATGCGTGTGTGCTTGTGAATGAGTCATGTGGAGCAGGTGCGCTGGGCGGCTGGCACCAGCAAAGGCGTGTCTGTGCTGGGGGGGTGGGGCCCCGGGGGGAGTAAGTGGGAGAGCTTGTCAGAGTTTTCTGGCCTGGGTACGTGGAATACCCAGATCAGGATAGGGGTAAGGGGCCAGGAAGAACACCAGCTACTACTTTTGGGTTGGGCCCTCTTTTCTACACAGTCCCATCTTGTCCTTAAAACCACCTTGGCTCTATTTTACTGATGAGGCTTAGGCATAGAGAGGTTAAGTTACCTGCCCAGGGTTGCACAGCCTGGGCTGCTCCTTGCTCCTCCCCCCGCCCGTGGGGCCTCTCCCACAAGAAGACCCCCAGCAGGAATTGTGCTCCTCCCTCTGTCGCCTCTCAGCCAGCCCTCCAGACCAGAAGCCCCAAGCCGATCATCCCTCTGTGCTGCCACCACCCTGACCTGTCATCGGCCTGAGCTGTCACCATCCTGAGCTGCTCACCAGGAGTGGGAGGGACTGCAGGTGTGTGTGGGGGGAGGGTGGGGAGTGGCAGGAGCCCCATGATGGGGTCTTCCTGCCCAAGTATCTCACGTGCCTCCTGACATCTCCCTTAGGTGTCTAAGGACACCTCAGACTCAGTGTGACACTCTGTTGCTCTCCCACAGGCCCCACATCTCGGGTGGTGGCTCCTTCCCTCTGGTTGCTCAGGCCCTGGGGTCCCTTTACTCTCCTCTGTGTCACCCTGTGTTTTGGTCATTTCTCACAATTTCCTTTGCCGCCGCCCCGCCCAAGCCACCAGCATCTCTCACCTGGGTCCTTGCAGTCACCTGCTACACACCCCGTGCCCCAAGGCTCCTGCAGTCTGTCCTTGTCTTTTTTTTTTTTTTTTTTTAACATGTTATTGTTTAGGTGAAAGTCTACGGAGCAAATCAATTTCCCATTCAACAGTTTATACACAGCTGGTTTTGTGATGTTGGTTGCAAACCCCTGAATGTGTCAGCACTCTCCCTGCTTCCTCCCTGGGTTTCCCATGTCCACTTGCCCAGTTTTCCTGTTCCTGCCCAGCTTTCCTGGTCCTCCTATCCTCCCCGACATGTTTGTCAGTTTGTTGTACTGTGGGGGCTTGCGTGTTGCTGTGGTGCTGGAAGCTATGCCACCAGTATTCAGATACCAGCAGGGTCACCCATGCTGGACAGGTTTCAGCTGAGCTTCCAGACTAAGACAGACTAGGAAGAAGAACCCGGTAGTCTACTTCTGAAAAGCATTAGCCAGTGAAAACCTTATGAATAGCAGTGGAACATTGTCTGATACAGTGCTGGAAGATGAGCCCCCCAGGTTGGAAGGCACCCAAAAGACGACTAGGGAAGAGCTGCCTCCTCAAAGTAGAGTTGACCTTAATGACATGGATGGAGTCATGCTTTCAGGACCTTTATTTGCTGATGTGGCACGACTCAAAATGAGAAGAAACAGCTGCAAACATCCATTAATAATTAGAACCTGGAACGTACGAAGTATGAATCTAGGGAAATCGGAAATCATCAGAAATGAAATGGAATGCATAAACATTGATATCCTAGTGTCTTAGGCTTGGTTCTCTAGAGAAGCAAAACCAGTAAAGTGTATAAATATATCAGGATAGAGGCTTCTCTCAATTCACGTAGCCGCAGGGGCTGGCGAACCCGAGATTGGCAGTTCGGAGAGCGGGGAGCGGGGGGCCCTGCTCTCAGGCTGTGAAGATCGACAGATTCCAAGGTCTGCAGATAAGCTGATAAGCTCAAGTCCCAAGAGCCAGAGGTCATATGACGAGGAAGCAGCATAGGATCCAGAGTGAGCGATAAAGCAAGAACATCTGCTTATATTTGGGTGCAGGCCACACCCCAAGGAAACTCCCTTTCAACTGATTGGCTACTCACAGCAGATTCAATAATGGGAGTGATCACACACAAACACTGAGAATCATGGCCCAGCCAAGTTGACACACAGTCTTAACCATCACAGTCCACCCTTTGTCAACCTGGCACATGTACACATCTCCTTGAACCATACATAATCTGTGAATAAAAACAATTATAAAGTTATACTTGTGCCTAATGTGATACAACTAAACTAACATGTACAACAGAAAACATACTAGCCCTGTTTATATCTTATATTTTATAAGTGAAGAAGACAAAAATATTTGATGTACACCTACAAAGCAGAAATATGCATAACAGTTACAGTCCTCGTTTCTGCAACTGGGCATGTGGCTGTAACTGATACTTAGAACTACCTTCTTCCACCACCCATTCCGTATTCCCTTTCACCTCAGGAAGCACCTTAGCTCGTCGTGGTTCTTTGCCTGGTGAGGTGACCCAAACCATTCCTGAAAGGTCTAGATCATTAGTAGTCATGTCGGAATTGGGTTGCTGTAATATTCCATTGACTTTAATCACAGGGCATGGCAGTATGCTAAGTGATCTCCTGCATTCCAGACATACGCTTCTTTACCACCGTTATGTAATATCAATTGGATTTCCGCTTGGTAATCAGGATCAATCACACCAGCCAGTATGGTAACTCCCTTCCTTGCCTGTTGATCCAGAGGCATAAGGAGCCCAAAGTGGCCAGGCGGCATTCTTAGCTTCCCGTTCAATGGAATCAGTGATGTGTCTCCAGGTGGGAGCATTCCCCCCCTCGGAGCTAAGATCCTACTCTTGGTACCAAATTCTGTGTTGGTCAACTAGTGCTGCTATAACAGAAATACCACAAGTGGATGGCTTTAACAAAGAAAAATTATTTTCTCACAGTCTAGTAGGTTACACGTCCAAATTCAGGGTGTCAGCTCCAGGGGAAGGCTTTCTCTCTCTGTCGGCTCTAGAGAAAGATTCCTTCATCAGTCTTCCCTTGATCAAGGAACTTCTCAGGCACAGGGACCCGCTCTACTCCTGGTGCTGCTTTCTTGGTGGTATGAGGTCCCCTCGTCCCTCTGCTCACTTCTCTCTCTTGTATCTCAAAAGAGATTGGCTTAAGACACTACTTAATCTTGTAGACCTCATCAATATAATTGCTGTTAATCCATCTTATTACATCATAGTGATGGGATTTATAACACATAGGGAAATCACATCAGATGATAAAATGGTAGGCAATCATACAATCAACAAGAGAATCACGATCTAGCCAAGTTGACAGATATTTTTGAGGGACACAATTCAATCCATGACATTCTACCCTTTGGCCCCCAAATTCATGTCCTTCCCACATGTAAAACTTATTCACCCCATCGTATTATAGCAGAAGTCTTAAATCAACTCGAAGTCCAAAATCCAAAAGTTCTTCTTCATCTGTGAAACCCAGAATACAAGTTATCTGCTTTCAAAGGTACAATGGCAGAATAGGCACAAGCTAGACATTTCCATTACAAATGGGAGAAATTGGAGGGAAGGAAGGAGCAACAGGCACCAAGCAAGTTAGCAGAACACATTACATTAGCCCTCAAGGCATGAAAGTAATCCTTTGTTTTCTGAGGCCCTTTACACAATAGCCCTGCCCTCCAGACTCTAGGTATTGGCCACACTCTCTGGATTCTGAGTGGAGGCCCCTCGGCCCTGGGCTTTAGCTCTGCCTTCCAGGCCCAATGGGACAGCAACTCTGCTCCCTTGGCTTTACTTTAGGTGCACCATTCTCCTAGTCCATCTGAGTGGCAACTCCACCCTTAGAAACCCCAGAGGTCATGGCTATACCTTTTGAGATTGAGGCAGCACAGCTTCCTCTGTTCCTTGTCTCTTCAGCTTCTGCTTCCTGGTTTCTTGGCCTCTTGGCTCTCGGACCTCATGCCCACATTTGCCCTGCTGAGGCAAGTGTTCCAAAGCTCTGTAGCTCCACTGATAAGTGCCTGTAGGCACCTCACTCTGCCGGGAAACCTGTACACAGGCACTCAGCTCTCTTGCTCCATGGGTCAGCAAGTCTAGCTCCACTGATAAGTTCCTGTAGGCACCCCACTCCACCAGGAAGCCTCCTGCACACAGGCACTCTGCTTTTTCACTCTGTGGGTCAGCTTCAATGCCATCTGACACAGGTCTCCTGGTTCTGCTGCTGTCAGTCCGCCGCTGGTTCTCTGCCACTGCCGATTCTCTACCATTGCAGGTTCTCTGCTGCTGCTGGTCCTCTGCCGCTGCTGCAACTCTATCCGTTCATGGTTTGAAAACTGCTTCCACATTTTAGGTATCTGTTAGAGCAGCACCCGACTCTTGGTACCAAATGTCTTAGGCTAGTTTCTCCAGAGAAGCAAAACCAGTAAAGCATATAAATATATATAGACAGAGATTTATATCAAGGAAACAGCTCACAAAATTGTAGAGGCTGAAACATCCCAAGTCCACGGATCAGGATAGAGGCTTCTCTCAATTCACATACCTGCAGGGGCCGGTGAACCCAAGATTGGCAGGGTAGAGAGCGGAGCTCCTGCTCTCAGGCTGTGAAGATCTATGAATTCCAAGATCTGCAGATAAGCTGATAACTGAAGTCTCAAGAGCCAGAGGTCATATGAACAGGAGGCAGCACGGGAGCCAGAGTGAGCGATAAAGCAAGAACATCTGCTTATATTTGGGTGCAGGCCACACCCCAAGGAAACTTCCTTTCAACTGATTGGCTACTCACAGCAGATTTAATTATGGGAGTGAGCACATATGAACACTGAGAATCATGGCCCAGCCAAGTCGACACACAATCTTAACCATCACACCGAGGCATTAGTGAGCTGAAATGAACTGGTATTGGTCATTTCAAATTGAACAATCATATGGCCTACTATGCTGGGAATGACAACTTGAAGACGAATTGCGTTGCATTCATTGTCAGAAAGAACATTTCAAGATTTCTCCTAAAGTACAAGGCTGTCAGTGATAGGATAATGTCCATACGCCTACAAGGAAGACCAGCTAATATGACTACTATTCAAATTTACTCACCAACCACTAGGGTCACAGATGAAGAAACTGAAGATTTTTATCAGCTTCTGCAGTCTGAAATTGATTATACAGGTGATTGGAATGCGAAAGTTGGAAACAAAGCAGAAGGATTGGTAGTTGGAAAATATGGCCTTGGTGATAGAAACAATGCCAGAGATTGCATGATGGAATTTTGCAAGGCCAACAACTTCATTGCAAGTACCTTTTTTCACCAACATAAATGGTGACAATACATATGGCCCTTGCCAGATGGAATACATAGGAATCAAATTGACTACATCTGTGGAAAGAGAGGAGGAAAAAGCTCAATATCATCAGTCAGAACAAGGCCAGGGTCTGACTGGGGAACAGACTATCAATTGCTCACATGCAAGTTCAAGTTGAAACTGAAGAAAATTAGAACGAGTCCACGAGAGCCAAAGTATGACCTTGAATATATCCCGTCTGAATTTAGAGACCATCTTAAGAATAGATTAGACACGTTGAACACTGATGACTGAAGACCAGCCAAGTTGTGGGATGACATCAAGGACATCATCCATGGAGAGAGCAAAAGGTCATTAAAAATTACAAGAAAGAAAGAAAAGACCAAAATGTTGTCAGAAGAGAATTGTCTGAAAATTGCTTTTGAACATCGAGTAGCCAAAGCAAAAGGAAGAAATGATGAAGTAAAAGAACTGAATGGAAGATTTCAAAAGATGACTTGAGAAGACAAAGTAAAGTATTATAATGACATGTGCAAAGAGCTGAAGATAGAAAACCAAAATGGAAGAACACACTTGGCATTTCTCAAGCTGAAAGAACTGAGGAAAAAATTCAAGCCTCGAGTTGCAGCAGTGAAGGATTCCATGGGAAAAATATTAAGCAACACAGGAAGCATCAGAAGAAGATGGAAGGAACACACAGAGTCATTTTACTGAAAAGACTTGGTTGATGTTCAACCATTTCAAGAGGTAGGATATGATTAAGAACTGATGATACTGAAGGAAGAAGCCCAAGCTGCACTGAAGGCATTGGCAAAAAACAAGGCTCCAGGAATTAATGGGATACCAATTGAGATGTTTCAACAAACGGATGCAGCGCTGGAAACACTTACTCTTCTATGCCAGGAGATTTGGAAGACAGCTACCTGGCCAACTGACTGGAAGACATCCGTATTTATGCCTATTCTCAAGTGTCATGGATTGAATTATGTCCCCCCAAAAATGTGTTTATCAATTGGGTTGGGACATTATTCCTGGTATTGTATGATTTTCCTATGTCGTAAATCCTGCCTCCAGGATGTTAATGAGGGAGGAAGGGCAAAGTTGTATTAGTGAGGCAAGACTCAACCTACAGGATTAGATTGTGTCTTGAGGCACTCTCTTGAGATATAAAAGATAAAAGCAAGTAGAGAGACAAGGGGATCTCATACCACCAAGAAAGAAGCACCGGGAGCAGAGCGGTGAATCCTTTGGACTCAGGGTCCCCTGCATGAAGAAGCTCCTCGTCTGGGGGAACGTTGATGAGAAGGCCGACAGAGAATGTCTTCCTTTGGAGCTGACACGCTGAATTTGGACTTGTAACCTACTAGACTATGAGAGAATAAACTTCTCTTCGTTGAAGCCATCCACTTGTGGTATTTCTGTTATAGCAGCACTAGATGACTAACACATTCCAGCCGAATGTGGAAATATTGAACAATATCATTAATGTCACATGCAAGTAAAATTTTGCTGAAGATCATTCAAAAGCAGCTGCAGCAGTATATTGACAAGGAACTGCCAAAAATTCAAGCTGGATTCAGAAGAGGACATGGAACCAGGAATATCATTGCTGAATATAAGATGGATTCTGGCTGAAAGCAGAGAATACCAGAAGGATGTTTACCTGTGTTTTATTGACCATGCAAAGGCATTCAACTGTGTGAATCATAACAAATTGTGGATAACATTGTGAAGAATGGGAATTCCAGGACACTTAATTGTGCTCCTGAAGAACCTGTACGTAGATCAAGAGGCAGTCTTTCGGACAGAACAAGGGGATACTGATTGGTTTAAAGTCAGGAAAGGTGTGCGTCAGTGTTGTATCCTTTCACCATACCTATTCAATCTGTATGCTGAGCAGATGATCTGAGAGGCTGGACTGTATGAAGAAGAACATAACAGCAGGATTGGAGGAAGACTCATTAACAACCTGCATTATGCAGATGACACAACCTTGCCTGCTGAAAGTGAAGAGGACTTGAAGAACTTACTGATGAAGATCAAAGACCACAGCCTTCAGTATGGATTATAGCTCAACATAAAGAAAACAAAAACCCTCACAACTGGACCAATAAGCAGCATCATGATAAATGGGGAGAATATTGAATTTGTCAATGATTTCATTTTACTTGGATCTACAATCAATGCCCATGGAAGCAGCAGTCAGGAAATCAAGAGACGCTTTGTGTTGGGCAAATCTGCTGCGAAAGACCTCTTTAGAGTGTTGAAAAGCAAAGATTTCACCTTGAAGACTAAGGTGCACCTGACCCAAGCCATGGTATTTTCAGTTGCATCTTATGCATGTGAAAGCTGGACAATGAATAAGGAAGACCGAAGAAGAATTGATGCCTTTGAATTGTGGTATTGGCAAAGAGTATTAAATATACTGTCAACTGCCGAAAGAATGAACAAATGTGTCTTGGAAGAAGTACAAGCAGAATATTCCTTAGAAGCAAGGATGGCGTGACTGTGTCTTAAATACTTTGGACGTGTTATCAGGAGGGACTAGTCCCTGGAGGAGGACATCATGCTTGGTAGAGTACAGGGTCAGCGAAAAAGAGGAAGACCCTCAATGAGATGGATTGACACAGTGGCTGCAACAGTGGGCTTAAGCATAACAATAATTGTGAGCATGGTTTTGTTTTGTTCTGTAGTATGTAGGGTCGCTATGAGCCAGAACCGACTTGATGGCACCTGACAATAACAACAACAAGAGCACTGTCCTTCTGAACTTTGCTTTTGGGCAAGTACTGCCCTATTAGTTAGTTGTTAGGTGCCGTCGAGTCAGTTCCGACTCATAGCGACCCTATGTACGACAGAACGAAACACTGCCCCGTCCTGAGCCATCCTTACGATCATTGTTATGCTTGAGCTCATTGTTGCAGCCACTGTGTCAATCCAAGTCGTTGAGGGTCTTCCTCTCTTCTGCTGACCCTCTACTCTGCCAAGCATGATGTCCTTCTCCAGGGACCGATCCCTCCTGATAACATGTCCAAAGTATGTAAGACACAGTCTCGCCATCCTTGCTTCTAAGGAGCATTCTGGTTGTACTTCTTCTAAGACAGACTTGTTTGTTCTTTTGGCAGTCCATGGTATATTCAATATTCTTCCCCAGCACCACAATTCAAAGGTGTCAATTCTTCTTCGGTCTTCCTTATTCATTGTCCAGTTTTCACATGGGTATGATGCGATTCAAAATACCGTGGCTTGGGTCAGGTGCACCTTAGTCTTCAGGGTGACATCTTTGCTCTTCAACACTTTGAAGAGGTCCTTTGCAGCAGATTTACCCAATGCAATGCATCTTTTGATTTCTTGACTGCTGCTTCCATGGGTGTTGATTGTGGATCCAATTAAAATGAAATCCTTGACAACTTCAATCTTTTCTCTGTTTATCATGATTGTTGCTCATTGGTCCAGTTGTGAGGATTTTTGTTTTCTTTATGTTGAGGTGCAATCCATACTGAAGGCTGTGGTCTTTGATCTTTATCAGCAAGTGCTTCAAGTCCTCTTCACTTTCAGCAAGCAAAATTGTGTCATCTGCATTAACGCAGATTGTTAATGAGCCTTCCTCCAAAGCTGCTGTTACGTTCTTCTTCATATAGTCCAGCTTCTCGTATAATTTGCTCAGCATACAGATTAAATAGGTATGGTGAAAGAATACAACCCTGACACACACCTTTCCTGACTTTAAACCAATCAGTATCCCCTTGTTCTGTCCGAAAGACTGCCTCTTGATCTATGTAAACGTTCCTCGTGAGCACAATTAAGTGTTCTGGAATTCCCATTCTTCTCAATGTTATCCGTAGTTTGTTATCATCCACACAGTCGAATGCCTTTGCATAGTCAATAAAACAGAGGTAAACATCCTTCTGGTCTTCTCTGCTTTCAGCCAGGATCCATCTGACATCAGCAATGATATCCCTGGTTCCACATTCTCTTCTGAAACTGGCCTGAATTTCTGGCAGTTCCCTGTCGATATACTGCTGCAGCCATTTTGGAATGATCTTCAGCACAATTTTGCTTGCTTGTGATATTAATGATAATGTTCTATAATTTCCACATTTTGTTGGATCACCTTTCTTGGGAAAAGGCATAAATATGGATCTCTTCCAGTGAGTCGGCCAGGAAGCTGTCTTCCATATTTCTTGGCATAGACGAGTGAGCACCTCCAGCGCTGCATCTGTTTGTTGAAACATCTCAATTGATATTCCTTTAATTCCTGGAGCCTTGTTTTTCACCAATGCCTTCAGAGCAGCTTGGACTTCTTCCTTCAGTACCATCAGTTCTGATCATATGCCACCTCTGGAAATGGTTGAACATCGAATAATTCTTTTTGGTATAACGACTGTGTATTCCTTCCATCTTCTTTTGATGTTTCCTGCGTCATTTAATATTTTCCCCATGGAATCCTTCACTACTGCAACTTGAGGCTTGAATTTTTTCTTCAGTTCTTGCAGCTCGAGAAACGCCGAGTATGCTCTCCCCTTTTGGTTTTCCATCTCCAGCTCTTTGCACATGTCGTTATAATACTTTACTTTGTCTTCTTGAGCTTTCCTTTGAAATCTTCCATTCAGTTCTTTCACTTCATCAGTTCTTCCTTTTGCTTTAGCTGCTTGACGTTCGAGAGCAAGTTTCAGAGTCTCCTGTGACATCCATCTTGGTCTTTTCTTTCCTGTCTTTTCAGTGACCTCTTGCTTTCTTCATGTATGATATCCTTGCACAACTTGTCTGGTCTTCGGTCACTAGTGTTCAATGCATCAAATCTATTCTTGAGATGGTCTCTAAATTCAGGTGGGAAGTACTCAAGGTCATATTTTGGCTCTCGTGGACTTGCTCTGATTTTCTTCAGTTTCAGCTTGAACTTGCATGTGAGTGATTGTTCCACAATCGGCCCCTGGCCTTGTTCTGACTGATGATATTGAGCTTTTCCATCATCTCTTTCCACAGATGTACTCAATTTGATTTCTTTGTGTTCCATCGGGCGAGGTCCATGTGTATAGTTGCCGTTCATGTTGGTGAAGGAAGGTATTTGTAATGAAGAAGTCGTTGGTCTTGCAAAATTCTGTCATTCGATCTCCAGTGTTGTTTCTATCACCAAGGCCATACTTTCCAACTACCAGTCCTTCTTCGTTTCTAACTTTCATGTTCCAATTGCCAGTAATTATCAATGCATCTCGATTGCATGTTTGATCAATTTCAGACTGCAGCAGCTGATAAAAATCTTCTGTTTCTTCATCTTTGGCCCTAGTGGTTGGTGTGTAAATTTGCCCTATAGGTCTGGTATAATTGATTGTTCTGAGGGCTACGTTCGTCACTGGTGCTATTGTTTTCTTAATAGGCCTGTCTATCATATGGCTATAATGTGATCTCTGGGAGCAATTTCAGTTCCAAGTTTCAAGGGTTGTCCTCATCTTTTAAAAGTCTAAGTCATATCAAAATTCTGCTGGAAGCTCTCCAGTGGTTTCTACCCCATCTGTTTCCCAGTTTTCGTCAAATTGACTCCAACCCGTGCAATCCCATGTGTGTCAGAGTAGAAACTGTGCTCCGGAGGATTTTCAGTGGTTCAGTTTTGGGATGTAGATCGCCAGTCCTTTCTTCTGAGGTGTGTCTGGGGTACTCGAACTCCAATCTTTTGGTTAGCAGCTGAGCACATTAACCATTTGCAGCACCCAGGGGTTTTAGAAGCCTGAGTCTTCCAGGGGATGGTCTGGCCCTGGCTGCCAAGACAGTCTAGCTGGTGGTTAAAACACTAGACTCTGGAGTCAGACCTGGGGTTTGGATCCTGGTCACTCCACCTGCTGGCTCCATGACCCTGGGAGTTTCTTAATGCCTCAGTTTCCTCATCTGCAAAGTGGGTGTGATAATAGTATCTCCCTGGTGAGGTTACTGAGGGCATTGATTGATTACTCATGCCAAGGGCTCAGCACAGAACCTGGCACGCGGTGTTTCAGGGCATCCTCCTATACCCACCCTCCAGCCGTCTCTTCAGCCACAGTGGTCTCCTCGCTGTTCTGTGGAATCCCCAGCCTGTGTCCACCTCAGAGCCTTTGCACAAGCTGCACCTTCTCTCCTCCAGGTGGCCTGCTTCTTGTTTCTTCATCAGGTCGCTCCTCCCCGCTCCTGTGTCCTGCTGTCTTTTTTGTTCAGAGACTGACATCATTAAGCACATGGCTGCTTGAGGGCAGGGAGCAGGGCCTGGCCCATGGCAGTGCTGAGCTACATCTGCTGCATCACTGAATGCCTGTCGCGGGTGAGGGAGCAGGGCCTGACCCATGGCAGCGCTGAGGCTCCCTGTGCTGTGTCACTGAATGTCCATTGTGAGGGCAGGGAGCAGGGCCTGGCCCGTGGCAGCGCTGAGGCTCCCTGTGCTGTGTCACCGAATGTCCATTGTGAGGGCAGGGAGCAGGGCCTGGCCCGTGGCAGCGCTGAGGCTCCCTGTGCTGTGTCACCGAATGTCCATTGTGAGGGCAGGGAGCAGGGCCTGGCCCGTGGCAGCGCTGAGGCTCCCTGTGCTGTGTCACCGAATGTCCATTGTGAGGGCAGGGAGCAGGGCCTGGCCCGTGGCAGCGCTGAGGCTCCCTGTGCTGTGTCACCGAATGTCCATTGTGAGGGCAGGGAGCAGGGCCTGGCCCGTGGCAGCGCTGAGGCTCCCTGTGCTGTGTCACCGAATGTCCATTGTGAGGGCAGGGAGCAGGGCCTGGCCCGTGGCAGCGCTGAGGCTCCCTGTGCTGTGTCACCGAATGTCCATTGTGAGGGCAGGGAGCAGGGCCTGGCCCGTGGCAGCGCTGAGGCTCCCTGTGCTGTGTCACCGAATGTCCATTGTGAGGGCAGGGACCAGGGCCTGGCCCGTGGCAGCGCTGAGGCTCCCTGTGCTGTGTCACCGAATGTCCATTGTGAGGGCAGGGAGCAGGGCCTGGCCCGTGGCAGTGCTGAGCTACATCTGCGGCGTCACTGAACGTCCTTCTTGAGGGCAGGGAGCAGGGCAGGGAAGGAGCACAGGTGGGAGCTGGGCTGGGCAATCCCTGGTTTGGCCCCTGGCCTCTGACCTGATCTTAGACTTCTTCCTGGGAGCCTGAGTTTTGGGGGAATTTGGTCAGCTCACCCAGAATGTGCCAAGCCTGGGAGGGGGGCAACGATGAGCTGGATCCCCCACCTGTAGCCCTTCCAGGCCAGGGGTCTGAGTCCGGCTGGTAGAGGTGGGTCTTCTTGCTGTGGAGGGTGGTGTGAGCATGACGTCAAGTGGGGCCACTGAGGATGGAGCAGCTTGGACCTAGGTGGGAGGTTGTGGAAAGACTCCTCTCACCCATTGAAGTGTTGGCTGGGTGGGGTGGAGGGGCGAGTGGGGGTCTGGATAGTGGGTGGTTGCCTGATTGTGGAATGGGGACACCAACCTGGGTCTGGCAGTCCTGGCCTGTCCAGAAGCCTTCCCCCAAATGTCTCCTTTTAGCTTTCACACCTCTTTCGTGATGTCCCTCCTTTCCCCCATACCTTTGAAGGCCCTTGAGGAAGGTGACTGGGTGGCCGTTAGGAGCCATGGGTTTGGGAGCGGTTGGACCCAAAATCAAATTCCAGCTCCCTGCTTCCTTAATGATGAGGCGTTGAGCCTCAGCTTCCTCACCTGTGGATGCCTCACTCTCCTTACTGGATTTTGACGACACTTGAGAAGCTTCAGAGGCAAGGTGCGCAATCCAGAATGAGCGGCTGCAGCGCTCTATCCTCTCGGTCCTCCCCCCAGCCTAGCCCAGCCCAGCTGGGCCCCCTGAGCGGGGCCCGGACACCCTCCTCCCTCATTCCCGCCCCTGCTTCTTTTCACTCTGTCCTGGTTCTGGGCTGTCCGGGCTCCCTGTACTGGCTTCCAGCCACTGGCTTATCTGCTGAATTGGGCTAGAATTTTAGGCACTTGCAGGGACGGATTATCCAATGGGAAAGGTAAGCACGGTGCTTACCTTGTTTACCAGATGATCTGTAGGGAACAATTTCACATTTTTTTTCACCACATCAAAGATTCTGCTTCTAGGTATGGCTGGGGTCTGTCTCCCAGCCCTACAGAACCTTCCTAGAGAATCAAAGCCTCTTTTCAGTTTACAGTCCCTGACAGGTGAATGACACAGTAAGCAAGGTAAGCATGGGCTTACTTGTGCTTGCTTATTAATCTGTAGTGAACAATTTCACATCTTTGATGTGAAGCCCATGTGAAAATTTTCACTACAGATTAGTACGTAAGTACAAGTAAGCCCATGCTTACCTTGCTTGTTGGATAATCCACCCCTGGGCTCCTGGGAGGGAAGAGGGAAGGAGATCACAGAGGGGAGGCAGGTATGGCTTCGTAGCCTGGGAGCCCACTGGAAACACTTTACCTGGGGCTGAGGCTTTCCTTCCACCTGGAGGAAGGGGCTGAGGCCTTTTGCAGGCTGGGATTAGGCTTCCAGCCCCAGGGAGCCCACTGGAAACACCTTACCTGGGGCTGAGGCTTTCCTTCCACCTGGAGGAAGGGGCTGAGGCCTTTTTCAGGCTGGGATTAGGCTTCCAGCCCCAGGACAGGGTGGTCAGGGCAGAAAGGGCTGTCAGGGCTAGGCTGGTGGGGGAGGGCTGGGCTGGTCTGGGGGGGCTGCCTGGTCTCTCTGCCTTGGATTTAACCGGCTAGTCACACTTCAAGGCATTGTTTTGGGGCTGATACAGGTGGCCAACATTTTATTTAGCCAATTGTTGTTGTTAAAAAAAAGTTGTTGTTAGGTGCCATCAAGTCAGTTCTGACTCATAGTGACTATGCACAGCAGAACAAAACACTACCTGGTCCCGTGTCATCCTCATGAGCATTGTTATGCCTGAGCCCATTGTTGCAGCCACTGTGTCGAGCCATCTCATTGAGGGTTTTCCCCTTTTTCGCTGACCCTCTACTTTACCAAGCATGATGTCCTTCTCCAGGGATTGATCTCTCCTGATAACATGTCCAAAGTATGCGAGAAGTAGTCTCCCATCCTTGCCTCTAAGGAGCATTCCGGCTATACTTCTTCCAAGACAGATTTGGCAGTCCGTGGTGTGTATCAGTATTCTTCGCCAACACCATAATTCAAAGGCGTCAATTCTTCTGTCTTCCTTATTCATTGCCCAGCTTCCACATTCATATGAGGTGATTGAAAAAACCATGACTTGGGTCAGGTTCACCTTAGTCCTTAGAGTGATGTCTTTGCTTTTTAACACTTCAAAGAGGTCTTTTGGAGCAGATTTGCCCAATGCAGTTCGTCATTCGATTTCTTGACTGCTGCTTCCACAGGCATTGATTGTGAATCCAAGTAAAATGAAATCCTTGACAACTTCGGTCTTTTCTCCATTTATCGTGATGTTGCTTATTGGTAGAGTTGTGAGGATTTTTGTTTTCTTTACGTTGAGCTGTAATCCATACTGAAGGCTGTAGTCTCTGATCTTCATTAGTAAGTGCTTCAAGTCCTCTTCATTTTCAGCAAGCAAGGTTGTGTCATCTACATAACGCAGGTTGTTACTGAGTCTTCCTTCAATCCTGATGCCCCATTCTTCTTAAGCTTCTTGGATTATTTGCTCAGCAAACAGATTGAAAAGGTATGGTAAAAGAATACAACCCTGATGTATACCTTTCCTGACTTTAAACCACGGAGTAACCCCTTGTTCTGTCCGAACAACTGCCTCTTGATCTATGTACAGGTTCCTTATGAGCACAATTACGCATTCTTGAATTCCCATCCTTCGTAATGTTATCCATAATTTGTTATGATCCACACAGTCGAATGCCTTTGCATAGTCGATAAAACACAGGTGAACATTTTTCCGGAATTCTCTGCTTTCAGCCAGGATCCATCTGACATCAGCAATGATATCCCTCATTTTGCGTCCTTTTCTGAATCCAGCTTGAATTTCTGTCAGTTCCCTGTCGATGTACTATCTTCCTGTTATACAAGTCCTTGACCCGTGGCCCAGTCCACAAAACTCAGTATACTTTTCCATGGGTCCCTGAGGAAGCTACTGGCCTCTCTTGGTGTTTTCGTTGGTTTTTATGTCTTTAATTGGCTAAAAAGTCATAAAAAATAAAACCAAGGATTTTTTTACCCTTACCAGTATTTCATAAGCAAAAGGGAAAATCACTAGAAGCAGAAGGCACTGACCGTTTCAGAGTGAGAAGCTTCCCCGAAAGGCCAGTGGCTTCCTCAGGGACCCATGGAAAAGTATAGTGAGTTTTGTGACTGGGTCAGGGGTCAGGGACTTCTACAACAGGAAGACGTGTTCAAGATAGCGCGCCAGGCTTCCTTGTAGACTAACTGGTGAATCATTTATTGGGTGGGTAGGCAGTGGGGGTGAGGCTTGGGAGCTTTCTGGGAGGAGGAACCTGGAAATGCTTTTCTAGTTTTGTATTTCATTGCAAAAATCCTCTTAGCCTTAGCATTCTCATCCACAATCTATATTAGTTATATTACAGAAGTGTTTTATTTACTGGTGAAATCGTTGGAACACAGCAAAATGCAGGATGAATCTTCTGCAGTAACCTCCAAGCCTGCTCACTGCCCATTACTCCAATTTGAAAATCGTAAATTAAATTTGGGCTTTGGAAACAGTCTGGTTTGGGGTCCTGGCTCTGCCAGTCGTTAGCCGAATGACCTCTCTGAACCTCAGTTTCTTTATCTGTAAAATGGAACAGTTATCACCTCAAGGAGTCATAGTGATATGAGCCCAAGTGTGAGAGGTATCAAGGGTTGTAGGGCTCCCTCAAGGTGGGTCCTTGGTCCAGCGGCTCCCTGATATTTGTGGAACTTGGAGGGGCTGATGCAGTGCCCTCAGCTGAATCGGTGGGGCAGTTTGGTTAGGTGGGCGCAAGGTATGAAATCACCTTGCAGAAAGCCATCTGGTCTTTGGTCTTGGTTCCTGAGAGCTGTACCAACACCTGAGGCCAATGAGTGGGGACTGAGCCGCTCAAGAGGGACCGCCTGAGGGCCCGATGCGAAGCCTTGTGGGGCATGATGTAAGGCCAGTGAAAGCACTGAGCCCTAAGGCTCAGATGAGGCTTCCTAGTTGTGACTGTGTACAGGAGAGGGCAGTGTGTCCCTCTTCGGGATGTGGAAACTCTGTGCTGTGACCGCTCCAGGCCTCACCCATGTGTCTCTTGTTTGTATCCATTTCTGTTATATTAAAGTTGTTATGGCAGACATGGAGTCTCCCATGAGCTCAGATCCAAAGGAGCAGGAGGAGCTGGCTGGCCTGAACTGGAAGGAGCCAGGTAGATGCCTGGGCTTGTGGCTGGTACCCTGAGCCAGTAGAGGAAAACCCTAAATATGGGGCTGGCTGTTCTGAAGCAGGGGTGTCATCTGGACTGCCAAGTTTGTGGCTAGTACCTTTTACCCACTGATCCATCCCTGGGTGGCAAGGGAAGGGAAGGGCTGTGTGGGCAACTGGGGTCTGAACTGAAAGGGAAGCTGAGATCTCCACAGGATGCAGTTGGTGTATGGAGTGGGATTTGTTATCCACCATACAATTTTGTGTCAGAAGTGGGAAATCTTAGTCTCCCTGGGTTGGTTTGCACAATTGGCATAGCTGGCAGGATTCACTAGGGCAGCCCTGACTTCACAGTGGGCGTGTGGCTGAAAGAGGGAAATCTGTTGGATTTGTGAGTCAAGTACAGCACCTCCCTCGAGGAGGAAGGCAGATAGGTAGCCAGCCCCACCCCCAGAGCCAGTCCCTCCAGCCAGGGCCTGGGGAAATGGAGGTCCTGAGGAAGGAGGGCAGAGAGGCCCAGGGAAGTGAGAGGGAGAGAGTGTGTGTGTGTGCGCACGCGTGCGCGCACTGGGCAGGGACAGGAAGCTGCAGTAGGGAGGCCCAGTCTTCTCTCAAGAGCCCAGCCTGCTGCCCGGGGCTCTGTTGGTTTTCTTCCGTGGTTTCTCTGTCTCTCTCCCTCTGGTTCTTTCTCTAGCTCCTTCCTCCTGGGTTCTTCACGGTCTTTCTGGCCTCTACTCTGCCTCTTTCCTGGCTCCTTTGGCTTCCTCGTGGGAAAGTGACTGAAGGGCGGTGGGCAGGGAGTTCCTGGTTGTCTGAGGCATGTCAGGGAGGGTGTGTGAGCGTGTGCACAGATAGGTAAGCATCAGCAGAGGCCACATGACCACAGGGTGAGTGTGTGTGCCACTGACACCTGTGAGCACATGCTGTGTGTGTGTGGGCGTGTGTGCACGCAAGTGTGGATGGTGGCTAAGCTGGCTCCCCAGGGGGAGGCTGAGAGCTCAGCTGTTTCTCGCCCCCTCGGTGTGGAATGCTGTCCCTGGCTCCTGCCCAAGGCCAGAGTTTCAAGATTTCTCTTTCTTAAAATGTCATCATGCCTTTGCGTAAGGCAGAGCCTGTGTGTGGCCAGCCTGGCGCTATGGGAGGCATGAGGCGCTCTGGACTTGAGCAGAGAAAGTGTGAGATGAACCTGGAGTGCCTTGCTGTGCAGAAAGCAAGGAAGTGCTTACAGACTAATGGGCACATTCAGAAGGGTCCCACTGGCCAAATGTGGGACAATTTGAGTGTCAAAAAGAAGAATGGCAGTAACAAATCATAACCTGTTGAATAAAAACGAGCCACGAGTCCATGGTGATCCCTTTTCCCAAAAAGGCAGGACTGGGGAGAGCTCTTCTTGGTAGAAGGAAAAAAACCCAGTGTTGTCGAGTCGATTCTGACTCATAGTGACCCCATAGGGTTTCCGAGGCTGTAAATCAGTATGGAAGTAGACTGCCACATCTTTCTCCCGCAGAGCTGCTGGTGGTTTTGAACTGCTGACCTTTCAGTTCGCAGTCCATTGCTTTAACCACTGCGCCACCAGGGCTCCTTTTCTTCATAGAAGAATGCCAGGGAATGAAAATGAGAGGACTATGGAGGTCACAATTTAGTAAGCCCTAAAGGTAAAGGTGGCATAGTGGTTAATTGCTACAGCTGCTAATCAAAGGGTCAGCAGTTCAAATCCACCAGGCTGTCCTTGGAAACTATGGGGCAGTTCTACTCTGTCCTATAGGGTCGCTATGAGTCGGAATCGATTCTATGGCACTGGGTTTTTAAGCCCTGGTGGCACAGTGGTGAAGAGCTCAGGCCGCTAACCAAAAGGTCAGCAGTTTGAATTCACCAGTCACTCCTTAGAAGCCCTATGGGACAGTTCTGCTCTGTCCTGTAGGGTCGCTATGAGTCGGAATTGACTTGAGGGCACCGGGTTTGGTTTTTTTTTTTTTTGTTTTTGGTGGAATAGTTGGTTCCTCAGTGACCACAGAGGAGTATCTCAGACCTCTGTGTTCATACAGAGGACCTGGGGCGTTGTCCTGATGCGAAGTCTGATTTGAGGGTCTAAGACAGCAGGCTCAGAGCAGGGCCGGAAGTTCTTCATTTCTACCAGGCTTCCAGATGACCACGGGCCTGGTCTTCTGTGGGTAGCAAAGTATTAACGGATGCTAAAAGCACTGATGAGTTCCTGCCTGGTGCAAATGGCTAACATGTTCAAGAGGCTGGCGGTTCCAGTCCACCCAGAGGTGCTTTGGAAGAAAGGCCTGGGGGTCTGCTTCTGAAAAATCAGCTACTGAAGACCATGTGAAGTGCAGGTCTACCGTGACACACGTGGGGTTGCCTTGAGTCGAAGCTGACTCCGTGACAGCTGGCTAAAAGTGCTGGTAAGAAGTTGGTGGACATTTACACAGTAACAAAACGTACAAAGTAATCACCAAGGAAAACATTACTGCAGAGGTCTGCACTCATTTCTCTGACCAAGTGATCAACCAATAACGGGGCAAAATGACCTCACATCCCTCCAGTGTCATGCAGTTGGAAGAATTCAACACACTTTCTGTAGCATTTTTGCAAAATAATGTATAACCTGAATTTAATCACAAGGAAAATGTGAATCAGATGAATTCAGAATGTGGGACATTCTCTAAGGTTTGCATTTAAAAAAATGTCAATGTCATGAAAGACCAAAAATAAATAAATTAAAAAATACAAAAATAAATAATTTGGGGGGCAGGGGGATATTCTGGATTAAAGGAGAGAAGAGCTACAACAAAAGCAATGTGTGAACCATGACGACTGTAGATTAAAAACAACCAACCCAGACATAAGGGACATTTTGGGGACAACTAGGTAGGGATATTTGAATATGCAATGTATCTTAGATAATATTATCAAATATTAAGTATTACTGGTATTTAGTAGAATTTTCTTGTTCTTAGGGAAAATGCTGAAGTATTTAGGGGTAGAGTATTTTGGGGTAAAGGGCCATGATGTCTATAACTTGCTTTCCAGTGGTTTGGCAAGACATAAAGCAAATATGACAAGTGGTAACAATTGGGGTATACCAGTGAAAGGTATGTGGCAATTTGTCATGTTATTCTTTCAACCTTTTTTGAAGTTTACGGTTTCCAAATAAGGAATTGGGAGAGGCATGTTAAACAAGGCACCGAGGAGTGCTGGGCCTGGAGGGACTGATTTTCTTCTGTCCCTCTCCTCTGGCCTGGGCTACTGTGGCGCTGCCTGCATGGTGCTTAGCACATTGGAGGCCACCCAGACCCTCTACATGGCTGTGTGGAGCAGGCTGAGATAGCTCAGTGTGGGACACCTCACAGAGGGAGCAGCCCCTCATTGCCCAGGGCAGGGAGGGTAGCACCAGCAGCCAGGAGAGAAGGCTTCTTTTCTCTGGGAGCAGGGGCAGCTGGCATTTGGAAGAGGAGCCTGGAGGAGGGGTGGGAACTTGAGGGGTAGTCTGGGCCCTCACGAAGTGCCTGCAGGACTGTCCCAGGCCAGAGGCCCCTTCTGTCCCCAGTGATTCCAGACTTCCCTTGCTCAGTGATGGCACCATCTTCCCCCATGCTTGTGGTCCGGACAGTGGGAGGCCACTGGGCAGGACAGGAAGGTGGGCGGGCCTCTAACCCCTTCCTCTGCCTGGGTGCCCACCTCTGCCTGCCCAAACGGACCCTGGTCTTGGTACAGGCTTGCCTCCCAGGGGTGGGGTCCTCGAGACCTCCAGTGTCACCAGAACGTCCAGGAGTCTCCTTGCCTCCAGTGGCGGCTGCAGGTCTCTGGAGCTCCGTGATGAGGCCAGGCCAAGGCTGGTCCCCTTCCTCTCTGTTCCTGGGCACTGCAGATGAGGCCACCCAGGGCCCTTAGGCATCAGGGCAGGAAGAGCAGGGAGGTTGTCTGCTGTCAGCCACAACTTTCTCAGCCCTGTGGAAGAGAAGGTAGAAGGAGGCGGATGGAGGGCACCAGTGAAGAGAATGCAGTCAGCCAGTCAGCCAGTCTGCCAGCCAGAGACACAGGGCAGGTGGGCAGAGGGGGCTGTAGGGACACAGGGGCTGCACTCTGGGTTCCCCCTCCTCACTGTGACCTCTTGGGCTGTCTCCCTCAGAGCAGGGCCAGCTGCCTGGTCCATGGGAAAGCCTGGCTGAGTGTCTCATGGTGGCCTCTGCCTGTGTGTTTTGTGTGCCCCCGCCCACCTGGGGAGCACAGGCCGAGGGTGCTCGTGCTTGCATCCTGTCTCCCCCAGCCGCAGGCTGTGCTGGGGAGGAAGAGGTGGGGTGATGACACTCAGCCAGCCTGCGGAGCTCCACCGCTTCTGACCCTTCCTGAGCCAGCTGGGCAGGTGCTGAGGAGATGCTGAGGAAGGTGAAGGTGAGATGCACTGTCTGGGGTCTCAGTGTCTGGGGGGTGAGTACCTTGAGAGGGATGAGGTAGATGCGGCCGTCTGGGTTCAGGCCAGGGTCTGTGTGAGGGGTATGGTGGTGGGAGTGCTGGGCACTGAGCTGAGTGGAGGGTGGGGTGGGTCCTGCCGCCCAGGGCAGAGCCATGGCCGGCACTCGGGCCCTGGTGGAGAAGCCCCCAGTGCATCTTGCTGTCCCGGGCTACTGGGAATGTGGGTCTTTGTGGTCAATACTGAGGCCCAAGCTTAGGGGAGTGGCTGTGGTGGGTGGGCTCCCAGGACCCTTGTCCTTGGCCTCCTATGTGACCCTGCACAGCTCCCCCCTCTCCCCATCCTCTCTTTGTTAACAAAGGCATTTCCATTCTGGTCAAGAGCCCCTTTTTGAGGCCCAAAGAAATGAAGTTAGTGCTGGAATCAGGCCTGGGGTGGCGGGGGGTGGTCTTTGGGCCAGTCAGTTTTCCCACTGCCTCTCACATCCATCCTGGGCCCATGCCCACCTGGCCCCTGCCTCCCTTGGAGCTCCACCCTGGGCCCTAGTCTTGGCTCTTCCTGAAGGCTGGCGCCCAACAGGATTGGTCCTGGGTTCTAGAAAGTGCTTATCCCTGCCCTGTGTAGTACCAATGTGCAGGTGTGTGTCGTCACAGATGCAGGGGGGCTGCAGGGGCCCCCAGGAGGGCATTGCCCTGAGCTCAGGGTCAGGAAGGTGAACACACGCTGGCCTCCTTTCCTGATGTGGGGCTGCTCAGAGCAGGCACTCCTCACCACGTGGTCTTAGGGTCAGGGTCCTGATTCACGTGGGCTCACCTGCCTCCTGCCACATGTGACACCTCATGTCTGTAAAGTGCCGGAACTCCAAGTGGTAACAACTCTTGGTTCAAACAAGACTGCTTGGGGTGGGGGTGGGGTATTTCCTACCGCTTGAGTTGGCCAGCTGCACCCACGCAGGCTGTACCTGTATAAAAAACCCCTTGCTGTTGAGCCAGTTCCGACTCATAGTGACCCTATAGGACAGAGTAGAACTGCCCCATTGGGTTTCCAAGGAGTGCCTGGTGAATTTGAACTACCGACCTTTTGGTTAGCAGCCATAGCTCTTAACCACTATGCCACCAAGGTTTCCAGTATGAGGGGTCCTGGGTGTTCTGCCCCGGGGGCTTGCCTGGCCCATCCTTACATCTGTAGTGAGCTGGGCTGACTCCAGAGCCTTCCCCTAGGGCTCTGGGGCTGTGAGAGGCAGGCATCATGAGAGGCAGGGAAGGGCACTCTTCCTCCTCGCCCCCAGCCATGGAAAGCTCTCTGCCAGCATCCCTCAACCCAAGTCTCTCTCTTGCAGTAAGAGGCCTAGTGTGGTCCCCCCCGCCATCCTTCCAGGGAGGGGCTGTCATCACACCTGAGGCTCAGAGAGGCTGAACTGTGGCACTGCTTAGGAGGCTCTGGAGCCTGCCAGGTGGGCAGACACGTTGTCACTCCTGCCACCAGACAGACGCTCCTCTCTGCCCTGCCCTGGAAATATCCCCTTCTGAGGCACTTCAGCCTGCTCAGATCTGGCCACTCTTGGAGGATGTGGTGAGAGGAAACTGATAGGATTGACCCCAAGTGGCACTGATAAGGCTTCCTGGACTGTTGGCTATGTGGGCCTGCCCAACCCACCTGCCTGGCGGCCCCACCCCAGGCCTGCCTTGGCCTCCTGCACTGACACAGATGTGGTGGGACTTGTGCTTGTCCTCTGGCTGTGTGGCTAGAAAGCCTGCTCTTTGTTACAAAGTGATACGTGCACGATAAGTGTGAGTGTCTTGGCTTCTCCTTCCCGTCCCCTGCCCCCAGAGTAACCTGGACAGACAGTGCTAATCCTGTCCCTGTGCCACCAGGCTCTCCTCCTCACCCAGCTCTTGCTCACCCTTCAGAACCCAGCTTGCTGTCCTGCCTCCCATGACCCTGCTGGGCCAGGCTCCTCCTGGATACCCAGAGGCCCCATCCCTCTGTTTCCGTCTGTGATCTCATCCTGCCCAGAGCTCAGCACAGAGCAGGCCACTGCCGACTGTGCTCTGAGTGGGTGCTCTGCAAGTAGACAACTCTGTGTGTGTGTGTATGAGTGCATGTGTCTGCTCCTAGGTAAGTTGGCTGCTCTGAGAAGACACTGGTGGGAGCTGAGAGAACAGCCTGTCACCTCCCCTGGAGGTGGGGACAGACCCCTGTGTGGCTGACAGCCCCTAGGTAACAGGGAGGGTAACTCCAGGGCCTCAGAAAGGCCTCTTCTCCACCCAGCAGGCATTCTCCTCCAGAGTGCAGGCAGAGTGCCTTGTCCTGGTCCCCTGTGCAGGGGCAGGCAGCACCTGGAGCCTGCTTGTTTTCCTGCTCTCAGGAGCTCCTGGGGACCAGCTTGGACCTCGCATCCTCATCACGTCCTGTGTTTGTGCTGTCCCGTGTATGTGACATGCAGGCTAGCTGAGGCCAAGGCTGACACCAACTTACTGAGCGCTCCTCTGAGCCTGCGCGACAGTGGTTTCAGAATAAGGAGTTGAGAGGGGGCAGGTTAAACAAGGCAGCGAGCAGTGCTGGGCCTGGAGGGACTGACTTTTCTCCTGCACCTCTCCTCTGGCCTGGGCTGCTGTGGCTCTGCCTGCGTGGTACTTTTACTTGGACACCCAGAGGCGCACCCTCTTATCATCCCATTTCCAAGGTGGGGACACTGAGGCACAGGGAGGCTAAGCAGTTAGCCCAAGGTCACACAGCTGGTAAGTCATAGGCTGGATACTCACTGCCTTCTCAGGGCTGGGGAAGTCTTTAAAAGGGACCCAGCCCTTATGTTAGTGGTATACTAGCTCTAACCCTAATTCTGATGACTCAGGCTTACAGAATGCTTCCTGTGTGCCAGGCACTCTGCTAAGTACTTTAGGCTCATAACCAAAAACCAAACCCATTGCCGTTGAGTTGGTTCCGACTCAGCAACCCTATAGGACAGAGTAGAACTGCCACAAAGGGTTTCCAAGGAGCAGCTGGTGGATTTAAACTGCCGACCTTTTGGCTAGCAGCCGAACTCTTAACCACTATGCCACCAGGGCTCCTTTAGGCCACTAGTTTTCCCATTTTGCCTAAGAGGAGACTGAGGCTGAGAGACGGGGCGTTCCTCAAGCCCATGGCTCTAATGAGTCCCCGACCACCAGGAATATTCTGTGTATCTGCCCTGTGCCCAGCCCTCTGTGGAGCTGGGGACACAGAAATGGCTGGGATCTTGTTCTGACCACAGGCTGTCATGGGTGGAGCAGGGTGAGAGGCAGACACTCACACATATCACACAGCAATGAGGAAATTAGGTCCCAGGCCCTAAGTTGTACAGAGTGGTTTGTGGAGAGATCAGAGAACTTCACAGAGGAGGTGTCCCTTGAGCAAGGTTTCGAAGGATGAATAGGAGTTTGCTGTGTGCACGTGCACACCTTGTATAGTGTGTGTACATGGCTTCTGTCTTGTGTCTTGACCAGGCCCAGCTCCCAGCTGTGTGAAAGTTGCTCTGAAGGCCTTTTAGGGCATCGACGTTATCTGAGTACCTCTGCCGGGTGCTAGTATTATCTTCATTTGCAGACAAGAAGCTTGAGGCTCCAAGAGGTAGGAGAGGTTAAGAGGCTGATGAGAGTGGGAGTCCCGTTTCTCAGGGGCCTTCCCACTGCCTGGAGGGGTCTCCTTCCCAGGCCACTCTCACACTGGGCTGGCCTCTCTTTCTCAGGACCTGGGGATCTCCTCAGCGGCTTCAGCTGTCAGGGAACAGGTGTTCAGCTGGGCGCCCTGGCGACAGGGCGGGGACTGGGGACCTCTGCTCTCTGAGCCCACCTCCTCAGGAAGAAGACATGGTCATGCTTTGAGGCCCTGCCCTGCCCTCTGGTGGACTCTGGCTCCTTCGGGTGGCCCCTGCTGTCTGGTCGTGGGCCCACAGCTCCCCCCACAGACTTCTGGAGTTCTTTCCCACCTAGTGGTCCATTCGTCTGTGGAGGAGGGCTGGAAGCGGGGGAGGCTGTGGGATGGTGTCTGGCATGTGGGGGTGAGTCACCCACCCAAGCTTAGTGCTGAGCCGGGCCAGTACCTCCCAGGCTTCACCTCCTTCCGCAGACCCAGCGGACATGGCCATCAGGGAGTGAGGTCTGAGGAGGGGTGTGGATTGAGGGAAGTGCTGATACTCTGCACTTGGTTCCCTCCTCTCACCCCAGTGTCCTGGGGTGTCAGCCTTTGCCAGCTGCGCTTGCCTGGACAGATGTGTCCTGACCATTGCAGCTCACCGTTGTTTGTGGGTCCGCCTCTCCTGTGCCCAGCCCACCTCTCCCACTGTTCTCACCCTCCCTCAACATTCTGTATGACCTCTGGTCACCTGGAGCAATTCAGAATCCCCTACTCTGGTCTCCTCACCTTTGCTGCAAGCTCTCCCCTCCGTCTGGGCAACCACCTCCCCCAGGAAGTCTTCCCAGGTCAGGTCTGAGGCCACAGTTCCAGGAACTTCCCTCTGACTCTGGGCTGGGCCTGTGTCTGGTTCATTGCTTGGGGGCCAGGGTGAACACAGAGCGGGCGCCTGGTGAGAGAGGGCCAGATGCCCTGAAAGGTGAGAAAGAGGTCCTGAGAGGGGCTGGCCACACCGTGCATCTGGGCTGGGCTTCCCAGAGGAGTCATGGATGGGAAGGGTCTGGGCATCCCTCACACAGGAGCTGGATGCGCCACAGGGGCTTTAAAAGGCGGACGTATCTGAGGGCGGTACTGGTGATGACCCGGGGCCTTGGGCAGCCACTGGGTATCCCTATTGCTCATGGGTTGTCTGTGCACTGGGCCCAGCCCCACCTATACCCCCTTGCCCTGGGCCTACCGCCCCCTTCCACCCCTCACCTATTTCCTTCTCCTTCATGTTGAGTTTTGACCACTTCCTCTGGAGAGACCTCTGACAGTCTTGCAGCTGTACCTTCTGCTTCCCCATGGGAGATGGCTCTGTGTCTCTACCTTCGTCTCTGCCCCCCTCTGTATGACCCCACTCCATCTCTGCTTTAGCATTCCTTTTCTGTGAGCCCCCCCATCTCTTTGTCTTTCTCTCCTCTGTTCTCACTGTCACCCTCGCCTCCATCATCTCTATTTTACTGCCCCACCACTCTCTCCTCATATATTGCTATGGGGCTGGAGGGGCAGAGAGAGGGAAACCTGGGAGGACCTGGTGGGCCAGCCCATCTGGTTAGGGCTCTGGCTACTGGTCCAGCTCCTCCTTTTTTCTAGCCCTTTCCCCCCTTCTGGTTTCGGGTCTCCCTCTCTGCCTTTACTTACCCATCTCCCCCTCCTGCCCTCTGTTCCTTCTCCCTGCCACAGCTGAGAAGGGACAGCTGTGACCCATCAGAGGGGAGAGTCCACCTCTGAGAGTTCCAGTTGGGAGTAAGCGCGTGTGGCTGTGAGTCCATGTGTATGCCTTTATTTGCCTGAGTGTCTATGTGTACGCTTGTGTGAGTGTGCTGAAGGGTGGGCTCAGGATTGTCTGCTGGACCGTGGAAGGTGAGAGAAGGTGGCTAAACAGGTCACATCTGAAAAATCAGATTGCTGGATTGGGAGCTGCCCCTTGGGCTCTGCTGGCTGTGTCCTTGTTGTGGAGTGTTCCCTCCAAGGCTAGGACTGCTCTGCTTTTCTCTGTGGTAACACGGGCCTTGGGCCCAGAAGATGGAGTCATGTAGGGAGGTGTGGCTCCCCCAGCCTGGCCCCCTCTCATGCTCAGATTGCTCTCAGCAGCCAGAGTAGGGGTGGAGCCCCATGAGTGCAGTGTGAGATCAGCAAGGAGGGGCACCCTTGCCCCTCATGCTGTCTTGGAAGCCTCCCTCCTCCTGGTTTCAGTCCCACATCGAGCCTGTCCTAAGTGCCTCCTCTTGGCTGAGCCCTGGATAGAGGGCAGGGGTTTCAAGACTTGGTGTACTCAGCCTTGCCCTTGGGGATGCCAGCAGCCAGGAGACTTACTGATGGTTGGGATGATACTGGCTGTAGGCCTCCCAGGCCCTGGGTTAGGGGGTGGGGAGGGGTCTGTGGTCTGGTGAGTGGCCACTCAGTTTTGACACTCCTTCCCTCAAGGTAATGTTCTCTCCTCTTACCTCTGCCGCGGCAGGTCCTCCAGAAGCTGGGCAAGGCGGATGAGACTAAGGATGAGCAGTTTGAACAGTGTGTCCAGAATTTCAACAAGCAGCTGGTGAGTGTGGGCAGCCCCGGGCCTTAGGGAACTTGGGAAAATGGAACAGTGGTGGCCAGATGGGTGATGTCAAGAGGCAGCCTTATGGAGTTGGGAGACTAGAGAAGAGAGGGGTCAGTGTACGCTGTTGAGGTCATGGAAGTCTTCTTGGAGGAGGGGTACTGACATAAAAAGGGGAAATGGGAGGTGCACTTTAGGTCCTTGTAGGACATAGGAGGGGTGGCAGTGGGCGGGAGCAGGCAGTTGATGGTGGCCAGCCCCTGGAAAGCTTCGTGTCAAGGCAGGGGGGCTGCAGGAGTTCTAGCCAGGAGAGTGGCCTCTGTGGGGTTTAGGATGGGGTGGGCTGCTGGGTTGGCTTGGGCATCATCCCCATCTGTGACTGACCGTGTGGAGGCTCAAGGCCAGGCCATTTGTAGATGGTCTTTAGACACCTCCCTACTCCACTGTAAGGCAGACGGTATCATCGTTCCTCTTTTGTAGATGAAGCAGTTGAGACTCAGGGAAGTTGGGTAATTTTCCCATTGCCATTCAGCCTAGGAAGTGGATTCAGGCCCATAATTGTCTGACTTCAGGTCCTGGAAGGGACTTTAAGGGCATTGTTACCAAGACCAGGGGCCAGTGGCAGAAGGAGCTTGCTCATGGTGGCAGCCTGGGGGCAGTGGTTAGATACAAGGGAGGGCTTCCAAGCCAAAGGACTCCGAGTACACTGCCTGGGCTGCCCCTGAAGCCTTTCCCCACAGAGATCGCTAAGTCTGGAATGATCCACTTCTGTGGCCGTGTCTGAGCACAGTGGAAGGGGGAGTGAGATGACCCTGGAATTCCCCCTCCTGGGAAGCACCAAGGTAGCAGGGAGCGAGGGGTTACTTGGCCATTGGCTTTGGGCCTTTTGCAGGCCAGCCCTGGTGAGGGTGAGTGAACGATGGGGAGCAAGGCCAGAGGAGGAGCCATAGGAATGGGAACAGGGAAGGGAGTGAGGCCAGGTTCTAAGCTCTGCTCGGAAACAGGACAGGGAAGGCCCAGGCCGGGGGCTGGGTGAGACTAGGCTTCTGTACTCGTCCATATTGGAGGCCTCAGCAAGCACGGAAGTGCCCACCAAAGCCTCTGCCACTGAACTGGAACCTGGGGCAGAGCCCGTGGTAAACCTTGAGAGTACACTGGCTAGGGCTGGGAGCCGTGCTGGGAAAGGGCCAGGGGGCATGCTGGGAAAGGGCCAGGGGGCATGCTGGGAAAGGCCCAGGGGGCAAGCTGGGAAAGGCCCAGGGGGCATGCTGGGAAAGTCCACCTGGCCTGCCAGAAGGACTTAGCCAGAGACGCTCCCAGGGCAGGGGTGGGGCCACCAATGCTCCTTGTCCTGCAGGCCAGTAACAGGAGACATTTCCAGGCCTAGGTAATGGCAGGACATCTGCCTTGGTGGCCCTGGGCAAGCCCCTGCCCCTTGGGCCTCAGCTTCCTCACCTGGAAAATGATGGAAACCCAAAATCTTGGCTTCTGATCTGTCCCTTGGAAGCCCCGGGGTGTGTACCTCCCCCAGCTGGCTTCTGTGGGCTGAAGGCTGCTCTGAGAGCCTTCTAGGGCATTGGTATTACTTATACTCGTTTCACAGACATGATCCTGTAGTGCTGGAGGTGGGTGCTAATAGGGTCTTCATTTTGCAGATGAGGACCTTGAGACTTAGAGTTAAGTGACTCTTCGAAGGCCACTCAGCTGGTGCAGGGGTTTGAGTATTTAAATCCAATCTGCCTTCTCTAGTTCCCTCATGGAGCTAACTCCCTGGTCCTGAGGGTGGCTCTCTGGGCTGGGGAGAGACCTGAGCAGCAGTCCTTCCTGGTCCTGGGCTCCAGCCCTTGGATGGTGGTGGTGGACCTCCCCAGAGCACCTGGCTGTTTGGAGTAGGGTGAGGAATGCAGGGGCATGAGAGTGAAGTTCCCTGTGGCCTGGCCTCAGGGAGTGCTCTGCTTGCTTGTCCATCAGAATCACCCCCTGGGGCCCTGGCTGTGAACAGGGAATCACTCACTCATTGATCCTTTGTCAGAGGGGCCTGGGCTGAAGATAGCCGTTGCTGCTGGCTGCTAGCTGTGGGCAGGGCGTGGGTTCTTGAGCTGGGGCTCTGCCTCCAGGTTGAGTGGGCTGGCCGGCTTTTCAGGGGCCGAGGGTGGTAGTGAGGGTAGGCAGTTCTGAGGTCTCATTTGAGGCTCTGGGGTACTCCTTCCCTGGGTCCCCCTGCTCTGGGGGCAGTTCTGGATGTGATGGTGTGGAGGGATGCCTGGGGCCTGAGGCGTCTTTCTGGGTTGGGAAGGGTGTGAGGGCTGCTGTTCTTGAGGGCATGAATTCAGGGAGCTACAGTGAGCATGGCCTCAGCCAACTTGCAGAGTATGGGGGACCCTGGGAAAGGTGAGCTGGTTTGGCATGGGATGCTCTGGAAGTGCAGGTTTCTCCTGCATCCTTACCTGTGAACACCAAGCGTGGTGGGCCCAGCACCAGTCAGGGGCAGGAATGACCAGGAATTTTGTCTCCAAGGGAATGGATCTCCCACACCTTCCTATGGGACTGGGCCTAGGAGAGGGTATAGGTTGCCCACCCAGCCTGCCCCAGACCCTCTCAATGCTGGTAACAGGTAGCACTTGCCCTCTGTCCTGTGCTGAGAAAGCCTGGAGGGCCTGCTTGTACCCTCGGCACCTCAAGACCCAGCTAGGGCCCTCCTGGAAACCTCCCAGGGCCTCCCAGGCCAGCCAGGCCCCTTTCTCTGGAGGCTGCTGGGGCCTACAGGTGCCTGGGCTCATCATTGCTGCTTGCCTGTCATTGAGGTGGGGCAGGTCTTCGTCCCTTCTGTCCCCAGGGCTCACCCAGATCGGTGTTTGCTAAAAGTGGGCATCAGTGGGTATTACGTGGAGATGCCATGGCACTGATTGCAGAGGGGCAGGAGTCAGAGCTGGAGCCAGAAGGCGGTCCATACAGGAGACTCCCTGGGAAGGTTGGGGGCCCTGGTCCTCCAGGTCTGGTGGGGCTGACGTTGAGGAGGGGGACGCGGAGGGCCCTTTGCAGGTGGTACGTCTGGGGCGGGGAGTGCTGGCCGAGCCCATCCCACCGCGGAGGATGCAGCAGGTGTTGGTCCTGGGCTGGCCGTGTGCTATGGCTCCCGAGTGCGGAGCTAGAGAGCCAGCCAAAGTGGGTAGTGGCTCCAGAATCCTATCCTGCTCCCAATTGGCTCTGCAAGGGGCATGATAGGGCCCCAGGGAACCTCCAGAGTTGTTTCTCAGACTTCAAAGTCCTGTTTGGGGGGCCAGGGGCCACTTTGGAAGCCAACACACACCATCTGGGCTGACTGGCCTGGGTGCTGGCCTGCAGGAGGCAGCTGAGGGGGTCCTGGCGGGGAGGGCGGCCTGGAAATGTGGCACATTGTTCTGCGGGCCTGCTACAGTGCAGCCTTGTCTGGGAGGCACAAGGGGCCCTGGTACGGCCTGGGCCCGCAGGAACACGGCCGCCTGCACCGCGGGATCCCTCACTGGGGCGCAGCACGGGCAGGTGCTAGGGTCCAAGGGGGTGGAGAAGGCTTGGTTGGCTGGCGTGATGGATGTCAGGCAGGGAGGGAAGCTGGATCTGAAAGATTGCATGACATCAGGTGAGTACAACAGCATCACATCAGGAATTCTTCAGTCTTCATCTCAACCAGCAGAACAGCGAATCGTCCTGTGCTCTGCGCGGCCGTGTCAGGACTGGGATGTTCTTTCCTCATCCCATTCCCACAGGCGCCAGCACAACGCACCCCCACCCCCGCCCGCCACCCCATGGAGTTCCTGAGAGGTTGAATGCTTGTAGGCTGCACTTTGTTTCTTCCTCTTATCATTTTAAATTTTTTATTGTGGTGAAAATATACACAACAGAACATATGCCAATTCAACAGTTGCTACAGTGGCATCCATTATATCCTCCAAGTTGTGCACCCACTCTCAGTGTCCTTCTCCAAGTCATTCTGCCACCACTGACATAACCTCAGTGAGCCCAAAGCAGAAACTCCCCGTCTCTTTCTCTCTTCCACCCCTGGTAACCACTAATAGTCTTTGGTTTCTATCTGTTTGCTTATCCCATATAAGTGAGATCCTACAGTATTTGGCCTTTTGTAACTGACTTATTTTACTCAGCGTGATGTTTTCAAGGTTCATCCACGTTGTGGCATATATCGCAACTTCATTTCCCCTTATGGCTGAGTAATATTCCATTGTACATATATACCACACGGTGGACATTTAGATTGTTTCTACCTTTTGGCTATTATGAAAAGTGCCACAGTGAACATTGGTGTACAAGTTTCTGTTTGTGTTCCTGCTTTCACCTCTTCTGGGTATTTACCTAGGTTGGGATTGCTGGGTCATGGTAGTTCTGTGTTCACCTTTTTGAAGAACCACCAAACCGTTTTCCACAGTGGCTGCACCATTTTACATTCCCACCAGCAATAGTTGAGGGTTTCAGTTTCTCCATACCCTCTCCGACACCTTGTTTTCTGGTTTTTTTGGTCATTGCCATTCTAATGGGGTGAGGTGGTATCTCATTGTGTCTTCCTCTGATGCTTGTATCAACGGACCTCAAACTTGATGTTCATAAGAATTACGTGCGCCCAGGGCTACGTTCTTTACTCTGGCAGACTCAAGACATTTCTCTTAGAGATTTTTGCTCTCTGCAGCCCCATGCCCCCATTTTTTTTTTTTTATATGACATCTTTTGTGCTGACCTTAAGCCCTCCACACACAACCTCTCTGCTGCCACGTGGAAGCATCCAGCATGGTCGGTAGGCAGGTAGCATCTTCTTGTGGGGCCATGGTGAATGAGTAACCCCAGGAGACCAGTCCCTGGGCAGGGGTGGTGCTTGTCTGCAGTTTCCTGCCCCATGCCAAGAGCACAGTCAGGCCTGTGTTTGTGAACAGAGGGGAGAGCTGTGTCCTCCAGGCACTGGTGCCACGTCTGGCCAGGCACTTTCACATGTTCATCTTTCTGATCCCCCAGTAACCTGATGAGGTGTGTCTTATTATCATTGGAGGACAGCCACCCCATGGAGCTGTCAGGAGACCAGCCTGGGCTTGTCCCTGGGGGGTGCCGTGGGAAGGACAGGGTCCGGAGTGGGGCGAGCGGCCTGGCCTGACTGTGTCCTCCTCTTTCCCTTTTGCAGACTGAGGGCACCCGGCTGCAGAAGGACCTTCGTACCTACCTGGCCTCTGTCAAAGGTAAGAGGAAGACAGGGCTCTGGAGCAGACCTGACCTGGGGCCCTCCCCACCCCTGTAGGCCTGGGTGCGGTGACGGTCCCTGCCCAACTCAGAGCTGAAGGCTGCAGGGCTGGGAGGAAGTGGCAGGACTGGGAGGAAGTGGCAGGCCAGGTCTGTGCTGGATGGACAAGGGTTGCAACCCCCACCCCGGCCTCTGGGAGTAGGGTGGGTGGGAAGGGTGGCTCCCCTTTCCAGCCCCCCACAGCCCTGGCTACGATGTGGCCCCTCTGTCCACAGCCATGCACGAGGCCTCCAAGAAGCTGAACGAATGTCTACAGGAGGTGTACGAGCCTGACTGGCCTGGCAGGGACGAGGCGAGCAAGATCGCCGAAGTGCGTGTGGGTAGTGGGCTCTGCCTCGTCACAGAGCTCTTCCTGGGCTGTCCCACCCCCCACACCCACCACTCCCCACAATTCACTGCCCGTACCTGAGGGTCCTTCTCCTCTGAAGGCCTTGGCACTCAGCTGGGCTGTTGTGAGGATGCATTGGAGGGCATAGCGTGCTGTGATGCCCTTGTCTGTGTGTTGTGTCTCATGACTTGTAAAGCCCCTACCAGACCTGGGTTTATCTGATCCTCACAGTCACCCACAGAAACTCATGAAGGCAGGAGTTGTCACTGCATTTTACAGGGAGGAAACAAGCTCTGGGAAGCCACGGAGCTGTGAAGCGATAGGCTGGAGCTGACCCCCAGGTCTCAACTCCTCTGCTTCCAGGCCCCTGGGAAGTAAAGGCTCCTTAGGGGCCCAGCTCACTGCTCTTGGCTCTTTCAGAACAACGACCTGCTCTGGATGGATTTCCACCAGAAGTTGGTGGACCAGGCGCTGCTGACCATGGACACGTACCTGGGCCAGTTCCCTGACATCAAGGTGAGAGGCCTCTCTTTACAGCCACCCTGCTTTTGGCCTGCAGCTAGTGTTCAGCGCTGGAGAGGGAGAGAAGGGTTGAGGGGTGCAGCCTGGGGTGGGCCAGGGACTAAGGTAGCTGTGCCCTGAGACAGGCACCTCTGTTGGGCTGGTATTTCCCTCCTCCTAGAGGCCATTCCCTCTGAGGACAGCCCTCTTGGCCCTGACTCCCCAGACCTAGGCCTTCCTGCATGGGGAGCTTCAGGCCCTGTTTCTTTGAGCCTGAGGCCTGTGGGAGGAGACCCCATTGGTGTGAGTGCGTATGTATGCATGGTGTGTATGGTGTGTTTGTAGTGTGTGTGTATATATGTATGTGTGTATGGTGTGTGTGTATGGCATGTGTGTAGTATGTGTATATATGTATGTGTGTATGGTGTGTGTATGTGGTGTGTGTGTAGTGTATGTGTATATATGTCTGGTACGTTGTGTGTGTATGGTATATGTGTAGTATATGTGTATGTATGGTGTGTGTGTAGTGTGTGTGTATATGTGTGTGTATGGTATGTGTGTATGGCGCATGTGTAATATATGTGTATGGTGTGTGTGTAATGTGTGTGGTATATGGTGTGTGTGTAGTGTGTGTACAGTGTATGTGCAGTGTATATGTATATATGTGTATGGTGTGTGCGTGGTGTGTGTGTGTATAATTTTGTGTGTGTGTAGTGTATGTGTATATATGTGTGTGGTGTGTGTGTGTATGTATTGTGTGTGTGTGGTGTGTGTGTAGTGGATGTGTGTATATGTGTATGTTGTGTGTGTTGTGGGATGACTGTGATTGCCTGAGGTGTGTCAGGCATGCCTGTGTGTGTGCCCACAGCTACCCAGGCTTGTGCTCCACGTGCTGAAGAAGGGTGTGTCACCTCTTACCTGGGGTGCCTGTCTCTGGTATAGTAGTATGGGTTGTGTGTTCAGAGAGCCAGCTGCCCCTTCTCAGTTTGGGCCCTGGGTACTTGTAGGAATTGTCAGTGTACAAGGCCTCCACTAGGTGAGTGGGACCCCAGAGGCTGCGTCCCAGAGCAGAAGGGGTCTGGAGCCAGAGGGTGACCACTGTGCTGGGCCTGTGGTCAGGTCCCCTTGACAGGCCCCAGAGCCCAACCACGAAGATCCCCAACAGAGAGGCTGAGGTGCCTGAGGGGGATGGGGAAGAGAGGATGGGCACAAGGACGTCTTTCAGGTGCTGAGAGGAGAGGCTAGCTCCGCACAGCACTGGCTGTTGGTGCTGACAGATGGGGTGATGTCCCATGGAAATGGTTTGACTTCTTGGGGTGAGCTCCTGGCCACCGAAGGAATCAGGCATCAGGTGCTCATATGTGTGTCAGAAGGGAGTGTTGAGCCCCAGGGTCTGAAGGCTCTGGGCCCCTTGGACTTTCCTGTGCCCTCCTTGGCAGTTTCTCTGGGCCTAGTCGGGGCTCAGCATGGGTGTCAGGCCCTGTTCAGTCTCTTACCCTGTCTGTCCCCCCAGTCACGCATTGCCAAGAGGGGGCGGAAGCTAGTGGACTATGACAGTGCCCGGCACCATTACGAGTCCCTCCAAACCGCCAAAAAGAAGGATGAAGCCAAAATTGCCAAGGTAAGGTGGAGGGCCGGGCAGGGGGCGAGTAGAGTCCAGGGAACCAGGGTTGTCCACCTCCCCTTTCTTTTCCCCACTCACCTGCTCCATTTGCTCATCTGGTTCTCCTGCTCCCTGGGCCATGGGCCTGTAGGAGTCATCAGCCCTGTTGACAGAGATGGGCTTACTAGTCCAAGGTCGTAGAGCCTGGGAGAAAGTGCCAGTGTGAATACAGGGTTGGGGTGGTGCTGCAACCCAGGGTGGGAAGTGAGAGAGTCCACCTGTGGTATTGCCCTGCCTCTGGCCCCTCTCTCCCCTCTGAGGTCACTTTCTAGAATGAACAAGGCCTCACTTGGGTTTTGGTGGAATCGTGCCTGCTCCACCTGGTGTGTGGTGTTGCTGTGTGCCATCAAGTCGGTTTCGACTCATAGCAACCCTATAGGACAGAGCAGAACTGCCCCATAGGGTTTGTCGCGGGTAACCCCGTCTCAGCTGGAACACCGCACATCACCCTGGGGCAGGACCGTGCTTGCTGAGTCCCTCTGCCCTACTAATGAGTCTCACATTTTGCCTTTGCAGCTGGAATTCGCCGTGCCCCCCTGCCCCTTTGGGCTCTCCATTAATTCTTTCACCCTCCTAGGCCACCTCACAGGGAGGTGTCTTGCTTGTCTGTCACTGCATCAGGGCGTTTGGACTTCGCGTTTAATATCTGTGTCTCTGTTCTCTCTCCCCGTCTCCCTCCTGTCTCTCCACCCTCCTTTGCCTTGACCTCTCCCCTACCGGCTTTCAGCCTGTCTCGCTGCTTGAGAAAGCTGCCCCCCAGTGGTGCCAAGGCAAACTGCAGGCTCATCTCGTAGCTCAAACTAACCTGCTCCGAAATCAGGTGACTGGCTTCTAACCCTGCACGTGCTGGCGCCTTCCGGTCTGTTGTCCTGTCCTCTGCACTCGGGTGTGCCTGTCTACCCACCTGGCTACTCTGGCCTGGAGGGGGTTCAGCCCCTTCCCTGGGCTGGGTGGTTGGGCTGGGTTTCAACCTGGATCTGGGGGCTTGCCGCTGCTGAAGAGCAGCCTGGTAGCCTCTGCCTGAGGGCAGATGTGTAAGGCAGATAGAAGCTGAGGGGCTCTGGGTGACATGGGGAGGGGCCCAGGGTTCCTCCATGAGATCCTAGTCCTCCAGGAACACAGGCTGGCTTTGAGTCCCTGTTCTCTGTGAGAGCTCCTGAGAGCAGGGCGGGATTGCAGCATGTCTCCAGGGACCTCCACTATGCCTTTGCTGAGGGGATGTTAGGAAGGCCTTCAGTCTGGCTGGGATGCTGAGACCTGGAAGGCCTCTCTGGGAGTTCTTAGGGGGCAAGGACTCTGTGCCACTGTAGCCTGGGAGAGCTTCCTGGAGGAGGCACCCTGGCTATTCTGAGCTCTTCTCAGGCCCCTGCCCTAGAAGCAGGCCAGGTTCTGGGCAAGCACTGTGTGAGGTACTGCTGGGCACAGGGCCCCTGGGAGCAGTAGGACTGGTGTTTTTCTCTCCAGTGACACTGACTCAGGTTTCAGGCCAGCAGAGACACAGCCTAACAGACTTGAGCACCCTTCCTACCCAGGCGGGGAGGGGTGGCCAGCTGGGGAGGTCAGGTTTCTCTGGGCAGCTGCTCCCGTTTTCTGGGCTGCCTCTTGATTTAATCATCTTTACCCCGCACCTATTGCACTCAGAGAGCTCTGGGCTAGGTCCAGGCTCGCAGCCAAATTTCCTACCTCACCTGCTGGCTGATTTCTTCTAGGCTGAGGCTGTAGGCTGACTCTGGAGGCACTGAGCCATTGACAGCTTCACCCTGAGGTTGGGCTGACCCTGGGTCTCCAGGGTCTGGGGGAATTGGCTTGGCGGGGGTGTGGGGTCTTTGATAGACCCAAGTCCTCCTCTGCCTCAAGAGGTGAAGGAGGAATGAGGGGCTGGAGTGGGTGTCTCCTGGCTCTGGAGTTTGGATTTCTAGCTGGAAAGGAAATGGGGCTACTAGGCCCAAGCCAGGGTTTTTGTAGATTTTCTCCAGTGTAACAGGCTTGGCAGGAGGCAAGGTGACTGTTTATGGTAGGTGGGAGAGGACTGCTGTGTTAGGCCCCCTCGGATGAGTGTAGCCCCTCGCCCTCCCTTGGCAGAGCAGAGGAGAGGCTCAGGTGGACCATGCCACCTTGGACGTTGGGCTGTAGGTGTTTTGCCTTTCTGCCAAGCAGGCTTTGGAAGTTGGACCCAGGTTTTATTTGAGCATCTCCTCCTCGGGCCCCTGGCCCTGCCTCATGCCTGCCTGGAACCTAAAAAGCCGTAGGTGCCTGGGGTGCCCTGCAGGTCTGACCTGACTTGGAGGGGACAGTGCCTCCCCTTGAGGCTGTGCTCACAGGAGCTGGCCTCCCTCTGCCCTCTCCACAACCTCCTGGACCCTGCGGCCAGTGGGCTGGCTTCGGGTGTACCCGCCCTGCCCCTCAGCCTGCAGCACAGCCACAGGGGTGCCAAAGCCTCCCCCGCAGTGAACAGCTCTCCCCTCACTCCCTGCCACCCCAAGTGCTTCTGGAAATAGCTGGAACGTGAGGAATAAAAGGCAGGTCCTGACTTCCAGGAACTCTGAAGTGGGGCTGCCCCCTCTTTGCAGCCTGGCTGGGACGTGTGGCCAGGTGGCACGTGGAGGTGCTTGATCCATTGTCACCTCCGTTCTCAGGGTCATTCATCTGGGGAGATGAGACAGCATCTGTGAGGCGGTGGCTGCATGCAGCAGAGACCTCTCCTCACAGGAGGTGGTCTCAGCTCTGCCAGGAGTGAGTGGTCCAGGCAGGTGCCTGGAGGAGGTGGTGTTTGCCAGACACTGAGCAATGGAGGGCGGGGCAACGTGCAGTGTGGAGAGACTCCTGTGGCTTGGCCAGTTGGAGTCACTCATTTTGTTGGTTCAACAAGCCTCTGTTAGCAGCCCACTCCCCTTGCCAGGCTCTGGGGTCCCCCAGAGGAGTAGGGCAGGGATGGCTTGGCCAGGGCGTGGGGACGGGCAGGAAAAGTCAACATTCCCAGCCCAGACTGGGGGCGGGACAGTGTTCTTCAAGGGCCCCCAGGTCTGATCCCTCCCGAGAGGCTGAGGCATGCATGTTTAGATAGACGAATTTCTCCCTGTTCTGTCTTTACATTCTTATTAGGTTTTGCAGTTAGGCAAGGCCCTCATGCTCATTCTAGCAAATCCCAACCACCTGGAGGTGACTTCAGTCAAGCACTGGTGCCCTTACTGGCAGTCCCACCCCCACAGTCAGCACAGCCCAGGCTTGGGTCCCTGGGGCATGGCCCGAGGGAGCTGGCCCAGGGGCCTGCAGCTGGACTGAACAGTGGGTGGGCTGGGGGAGTGATGTGCTTGTGGCAAATGGGTGTTGGGGCCAGCTGGCTGCCTTTGCCGAAGGTGGCCCTGCCACATCCCAAGAACATGAGGCCAAGGCTGTTGGCAGGAAGTTTTCTCCCCTTGGGCCCGGCACGGCATGTTCCTGGGCTGTGACTCAGACCCTGAGGCCAAGTCACCTCCCTGAGTCACTGTTCCCAGCATCACCCTCCAGAGGTGAGCTGTCAGAGCCCCTTCCCCAGCTCAGGTCTGTGCTCGGCCCACAAAGCTCACACTCTATGCTCATAGCTCTGCAGTGGTGGCCTTGGCCCCATGGCCTGGTTGGGTGTGAACAGGAGGGGAGGATGCAACCTACGCCTGGGGAGGCCTGTCTTATGCCGGGGGAGGTGTCGGGAGTGGTCATAGCCCTGGCCCAGCCTTCTGCTCCTACCTCTCCACTGCCTTTCCTGGATGGACCCGAGGTACTGCCTCTGGCCTCGGTCTAGAAGGGACAGGGTCACAAAGAGGGGCCCTGGGAAGGGGTAGGACTGGGCGGGGGTGAGCGCACGCTGCGGCTGAGGCTGTGCAGGAGCAGCTAAGAAGGGGGAGGAACACTCGAGATGGGACAGAGGAACACGGGCCCAGAGAGCAAGGTGACAGGGCTGACTGCCTGAGAGAGGGCTAAGTGTAAGTGGGAAGTCACCTCATGGCTGGGTCTGGGGGTCTGCCTGGGCACCCTCCTCGTGCCCCAGCCTCCTGGGCCTTTGGCCAGCACCCTTCTGCACACACCCTTCTCCCACATCACCTCCCTCCCAGCCCACTTGGGCCTCCCCATCCCAGAGCAGGCCCCAGGGGATTGGCTGCAGAGCTCCTGAGGGACTGTGGCCGAGGTCAGCCTGGGTGTCCACGTTCATTTCAGCCTCTGTCTGCCCCAGAAAGCTGAGCAGAAGTGGGGGTGTAGGCCTTGGGGGAGGGCTGGGCTGGGCTGGCTGGGACAGAGGTCTGGCAAGGGGAATGACCTGCCCTGCCCCCCAGGCTGAGGAGGAGCTTGTCAAAGCCCAGAAGGTGTTTGAGGAGATGAATGTGGACTTGCAGGAGGAGCTGCCATCCTTGTGGAACAGGTGAGGGCCGGGAGGGGAGCTCCAGGAGCTTGTCAGGGCTGGGTGAGAGGCAGGCCCAGAGTGCCTGCCTGCTCATTTGTGCTCCTGTGCGGTCCTGTAACCCTCAGCATCTGGATGCTTCAGGTGTGTCTGTGTGTAAGAGCAGGTGTGTGAGTGGGTGGCCATGTGTCTGAGCTGACAGCGTGGCTTTCCGAGTGGGTGTATGAGTGGGTAGTCACGTGTGGGTGAGGGTGCCCCTGAGTTGGCTATGTGGCTTTCCTGGTGGGTGTGTGAGCAGGCAGCCGAGTGTGTCTGAGGGTGCTCCTCTGAGCCGACCATGTGGCTCTCCTGGCAGGTGTGTGAGTGGGTGGCCTCGTGTGGGTGAGGGTGCTCCTGAGTTGGCCGTGTGGCTCTCAGGGGTGGGTGTGTGAGTGGGTGAAGGTGCCCCTCTGAGCTGGCCGTGTGACTCGGGTGGGTGTGTGAGTGGGTGAGGGTGCCTCTCTGAGCTGGCTGCATGGCTTTTAGGGGCGGGTATGTGAGAGGGTGAGGGTGCCTCTCTGAGCTGGCCGTGTGGCTCTCAGGGGCGGCCTGGCTGGCCTGTGTGATCACGTGTCCTCCCTTCTGTCCCCTGCAGTCGTGTGGGTTTCTATGTCAACACATTTCAGAGCATTGCGGGCCTGGAGGAAAACTTCCACAAGGAGATGAGTAAGGTAGGGCCTGGCAATGACCCCTGTGGGCTTCTTGACCATGTCCAGTCTGGCCAAGGGTCTAGGGTCAGAAGGCATGGAAGCATAGGTGGGCACCACCTGCCCTTGAGAACTGCCTCTTCTACCTGAAATTCAGTATATGCTAGTGACCATGTGCCCTTCTGGGCCGGGGGAGAAGAGACTCACCCTGCCCTGGAAGAATCCATGCTCCACAGAGTGCCCTGCCCAGTGGGAGCTGGCTGTATCCAGCCCTTCCCCCTGCCCTGCCTAGTCCTCTACTCTCTCTGGACTGATGGTGGGAAGGTGGAAGCCAGCCCCTTTCTGACTGTAACTGAGTTCTCAGGAGATCGCGGACCAGGGAACTCAGCGCCAGAAAACCGTGGCAGTTTCCTAATTTGTTAAATTAGTAGGATTTTCTCAATTTTCGGTTGTTCTCCCATATTTCTTCTGATGTTGACACAGGCCTTACTGTATCTGCCAGAGCCTGCTGTAGGAAAGGGCTGTGATTAGCTTAAATTCGTACACTGTGTTACTTTCATTTTAACTGGATTGCCATTTAGATGGAAACCTTGGTGGTGTAGTGGTTAGGGGGCTTGCTAACTAAAAGGTTGACAGTTTGAACCCACCAGGCTGTCTTTGGAAGCTCTCTGGGGCAGTTCTACTCTGTCCTATAAGGTTGCAATGAGTTGGAATCGACTCAATGGCAACGAATTTTTTTTTTTTTTAAGTTTGGTCAGTTAAATGAGGAAGTCAGGTTGGAGACACCCAGTGTTGGCAGCTCCATCCTCTGGGCAGTGGCTGGGTCTGTCTGTCTGTTAGGTGAGAGGAATGAAGTGGTGATGATTAGGTTTCAGACCAAGGGGCAGTAGGAGGAAAAGCCAGTTTGGGGTCTCTCCTGACTCACCACCTTTAGTGTGGTTTCCTGCCTTTTAGGCCTTCTCCTTCTTTCCTGCTTTTCTCCCTTCCCTTCCAAGATTCAAGACAACTTATGAAGTGTTTAAGAAACAAACAGAAAGAGGTTTTATGGGAAGGAAATATTTATGTAAAGTTAGTCCACAGGAGCATATGCCACAAGACACAGTGCTTATAAACAGGAGGCAATTTCAGCTTGAGCTTCATACTGGCCAAAGCAAAGAGGGAAATATCAGTAACGAGAATCATTACATGCATGTGGTAAACCTTCCTCTCTTGGCTGTGCTTTGGCTGAAATTGCTGGCAGTTGTGATGTGGCCTGACAGCATCTTTGTAAAACACAATTAGGATCAACAGTTACCCTTTGAAAACATTTTTTCTTTTTTAATTTAAAAACAGTACAGGCTTTAGGTGGCATTTTAGGAAATCGGTACAAGTAGAAAAAAGAGAAAAGATGGTCACCAGTATTTATAGCTGTCAATAATGGCCCACTTTGCTGTGTTTCTCCCTGTGAGTTTGTGGATTTGGGGGTGCTGCTCCCAGCTCCGCCTGATGGGAATGAGGAGCTTGTTCCTGGTGGGGGCAAGGGCCCAGGGAGGATCTGGTGGGGAGGGAGGAGGGGTGCTCCTGGGGATGTGAGGCAGTCGTGGCCCTGCCTGCCCCCACCCCCTGCTGTTGCTCCCTGCAGCTCAACCAGAACCTCAATGATGTGCTGGTCAGCCTGGAGAAGCAGCACGGGAGCAACACCTTCACAGTCAAGGCCCAGCCCAGGTCAGTGGACATGAGGGTGCGTGTGGTCTGGGGGTCTCGCTGACTGGGTGGGAGGCTGGGCAGGCCTCGTTCCCGAGTAGGCCGGCCCTGGGGGCCTGGGACCTTCCTGGCCGGCCTGCCTGTGCTCAGGGAAGCAGTGAGGGCAGCCGCTGTCCTTCTCACACCCCTGGTTCTCAGCTGGGCTCCATCGTGGGAGGATCTCTCCCTGGCGTCTCTGCAGGTCGCCTGGGCCTCTGGGCCCAGTCCTCACTGGTGGAGCAGGAGCAGCAAAGGTGGGATAGAGATTCCTGCTCAGCTTTGCAGGTGGGAGGTGCTCATAAGTGTGGAACCTTCTGGAAAGTAAGCTGTCATTTCAAAATGGAGGCAGTGCCACCCTTTCCCTCTCATGACTCCTGGGAGATCCCGGGTCCCTTGATGGTGGCATTCCACACACCTGTGAAGGCTCCCTTGTTCTGTGCTGTAGCCCTGGCCCAGCCTCAGTGCAGATCCATATTTCCTGAGGGGAAACCATGAGTGGGGAAGGGGGATGCCTTGCTCTTCTCTGGATGTGGGTCATGGGGACATTGGCAGAGTCTGGGATTTCCCATTCTCTCTGGCTGTGTGTGTGTGCATGCCTGTGTGTGTGCCCATGTCTGTGCAAATGTGTGTGTGCCCATGTCTGTGCAGATGTGTGTGTGTGCCCATGTCTGTGTAAATGTGTGTGTGCCCGTCTGTGCAAATGTCTGTGTGCCTGTGTCTGTGCAAATGTGTGCCCGTGTCTGTGCAAATGTGTGTGTGTGTGCGCCCATATCTGTGCAGATATGTGTGTGTGTGCCCATGCCTATCTCTGCAGGTGTGTGTGTGTGCATGCCTGTGTGTGTGTGCCCATCCGTGTGTGTGTGTGCCCATGTCTGTGCAGATATGTGTGTGTGTGCCCATGCCTATCTGTGCAGGTGTGTGTGTGTGCATGCCTCTGTGTGTGTGCCCATCTATGTGTGTGTGTGCCCATGTCTGCGCAGATGCGCGTGTGTTGCACCAAAGTTTGGAGACCACTGATGGACTTGGCTTTCCTCACCTGTAAACCAGATGACCCTATCTGCTTCTTAGGGCGTTCAGGGCTATTGCCTAGGACTAAGAAGGCATTCAGTGACTGTTACTGGCCCTTCTCCTCTCCTAAAAATATGTGTGACTGAGAGAGGGCCCCCATGGTGCCCCCTGCTCAGCAGAGTTCCCGAGGTCAGTGCTGGTGGGGGTCCCGTGCCACCCCCTGCCCTCCTGGGTGGTGGTGGGCATGTGCAGACTGGGTGAGGAGAGTGATGAGTGGCAGCTGTTCTGGCAGTGCAGATCCTTGGGCTGGTTCTTGGGTCTGGGCTCCCCTGGGACAGCATCAGGGGTCTGGGAGACGGAGTGGAAGTGGAGGCTCCCGAGCCCAGGGCAGGGGTCGGGTGCTGGACGCACAGCTAGCCTGTGCCTGGCTGTCTCCTCTCCCGGGTCCCCTACTGGTGACTAACCTTCGCCCCTTCCTGGCACACGCCCACCGAAGTGCCTATGGGCTGGAGCCGTAGGTCCCCCAACCCCCGAGCTCAGGCCTGACTTGGGAAGCTACCTCGTCTTTCTGTTGCTCTGTCAGCACTGCCTGAGGGCACCCATGGCTGGGCAGTGTCTGCCTGCTCCCTAACGGGCTGAGGGCAGGGCCAGGCCTCTTCACAGCCTCGTGGCTGGGGAGGCCTTTGCCCCTTTGCCCTCCTCTGAGCAGAGGAGCTGCTGGTTGGGAAAGGGGACAGGCCAGCCTGCATCTGACATTTCCCCATAATGAAGGCCTCCACACCCCGTCCATCCCACAGAAAGAAAACTAAACTGTTCTCCAGGCTGCGCAGGAAGAAGAACAGGTACCAGCAATGAGTGCTGCATTGTGGTGGCCCGGCTGGCCCCTGTGCATGTGCCTGGTGTCCTGCTCTGAGGGCACGACTAACCACACCCGCCTTGTGTGGAGGCTGCGCTGGGCAGGGCCAGCAGGAGGGCGGCCAGCAGGACTGCGGCGCCAGGGCTGCGCTGGGTGTGGAGTGTGTGCCGGGGGGAGGACGAGAGGGGGCTGCTGGGTGGGAGCGAGGTGGCAGGAGGGCCAGTCTGAGGGACCTCTGTGCCCATGGTGTGTCCAGCAGGCTGGGACCAGGAGTGGCATTTTCAGGTATATAGCACAGTGAGGAAGGAGGCCTGGGAAGGGCCCAGGGAAAGGGACGCTGCGGCAGCGTTGTTTCTGAATAATTGTGTGTACGTGTGTTATCTTTAATCGTAAACATATATTTGTATATATACATTCCCATGAAACACACATTTATAGAAGACCAACAGGAGCACAGAGATGTTCCTCCCATGCCTGTCCATCCATCTAGTCCCCACCCTCCCCAGCAGGTAACCTTATGACCATTCTCTTTTGTGTCCTCCGTACCTGCGCTGTCCCGTGTGGTAGCTGGTGGCCGCGTGTGGCTATTGAGCACTTGAAATATGGTTAGTTTAATTTAAATGTAAGCAGCCACCTGTGGTTAGTGGCTGCTTTACTGGAAAGCGCTGCTCTAGAGCTTCTTTGTGCAGGTACACGGAGCTTGTCCTTCTCTGCTTCTGTGGCACGGAAGTGCCCATCTGACCCTCGTTTTGGCACTGAGCAGTGTGGGCTTTGGGGGCTTCCCCTCTTGACTCCTACCTGCTGCCACTCCACTCTAGAAGGCACCAGGCTGTGCCGGCTTGTGGGAGGCCCCATCTTTTCAGCCGGGAAGGGGATGGAGAGGTGCAGGGAGTTGAGGAACATGCTGAAGGCTGTGGGAGCAAAGGTGTGGAGAGCAGTTGTGGGGGTGGACGGGGGACTCTACGTGTGAATGGGGAGGTGCATTGTGTTGGGGCGTGGGGCCTGTCCTGAGCAGGGGATGCTGTGTGAGGTGTGTGGTAGAATAGAACTCACCGCCCTTTAGGAGCTCTGGCTTCTAGTGCAGCCCAGTGGGACCCCGTGGGGAGGCTGGGCTGGAACACCCTTTGGTGGCAGTTCCCAGGGACCTTCCTCTCTCCTCCAGGGCTTTCAGGCCTCCACTTTGGTATTCTGTCATGTGCTGTCACTGTCTCCAAGGCAGGACCCACACTGTGGACGTGTGGAGTCTCACACCATGTCCCCTCATTCTCCACCCCACACACACAGCTTCACATGTGGATATCTGGGTATACTGTCAACACACACGTGTACATACAACTCCACATGAGGATACATAGGGTACACATGCACACACAACTTCACACAGGGCACACTGTCAACAATGCATACATGTACACACATGTACACACAGCCTCACACATGGTACATGAGGCACACACTTGTGCACATGTGTACACAATTTCATACCTGGACACACACTCAGTAGATGTGTACACACATACATACTCATGCATGTTTACACACATGTGCACCCAGAGGGGCAGACACACAGTCATATACCTGTGCACACACATTTCTTATATGGACTCCCAGAGGCACACAGTCATGTACATCTATATATACCTGGCTCTGTACATGTGTATATATATATATGTATACGTATGCGTATGTGTACGTGAGTCCATGTGCACACACAGCTTCACGCACATACCCATGTATCTGCGCCCCACCTCTTATGCCGTGGCCTCCTTCCATCGGGCCACTCTCTTTTGCCTTCACAGCGATGGCACCCCTGCCAAAGGGAACAAGAGCCCTTCACCTCCACCAGATGGCTCCCCTGCCGCCACTCCAGAGATGAGAGTCAATCATGAGCCAGAGCCAGCTGGCATGGCTGCGCCTGGGGCCACCCTCCCCAAGTCCCCGTCTCAGGTAGGTGGTATCTCAGCAGCCTGTCCCCCCCCTTCTTCCCTGTACCCCTGCCTTGCCATAGTTCCCCCTCCCTCCATTCAGGCCTGGGCCTGAGCAGATTTAGAGCCAGAGGCTTTGCCCAGCAGGGGCTGGAGCAGAGGCTGGGCTGAACCTCCATTTCCCTTGGGCTTGGTCACCTCTCCCTGTGTCCCTACACCCCCCATCATGGCACTGTCCCCTCTCTCCTTGGCCTCTGGCTGCTTAACTCTTTCTCCATCTTCCTTTCCTTCCTAGCAGAGGCACTGAGCTCTCCGGCCCCGGGAGTGTCTGAGTCTCCTAGGTGGCTGCCTTTCCTGGTCCCTCACCTCTCTCTTGCAGGAGCTGAGGGAGCGGCCCCAACCCCCTGGCCATGAGGACCTCTTTTAAAGGACAGAAAGGGCTCAGGCAGGGAGTACAAAGTGGCTGGGTGGGCAGGCCCTGGGCTTCTGAGCCCAAGCTCCCCTGGGAGATAAGGAGAGACCCACAGGGCTGACCTAGATACGGAGGAAGAGGGAGGGTCTGCAGGAAGAGTGGACGGGGTGCAGGGAGAGGCTGAGCCCTGGGCCGTGCCTCAGCTACCCTTCCTTGCTCAGCACCTCATTCAGCACGTGGGAGCCAAGACTCCTTACACTGGCAGCCTGGGCTGCCTCCTGCCCCACCTTATTTGTTCTGCCTCCTCTTCTTGTCTCTCCTCTTCTCTCCCCTCTTCTCCCTCCTTCCCTCCCAGGCCCCCTGCCTCATCTCCCTCAGATGGTACTGTGCTCCACATTTGTTGCTGCTTCCTCAGCTGCCCGGGTAGGGCCGTGGCCCTGGTGTGACTAACCATGGCTTTATCTGTCTGTCTGTCTCCCCATCCCCTCGCTCTACTGTGCCTCCCTGTGCGGCCCCTCACCTGCTGCCAACCACAGCTCCGGAAAGGCCCACCAGTCCCTCCACCTCCCAAACATACCCCGTCCAAGGAGGTCAAGCAGGAGCAGATCCTCAGCCTGTTTGACGACACGTTTGTCCCCGAGATCAGCGTGACCACCCCCTCCCAGGTCAGCCGCGGCTGCTGCGGCCCAGCTCCTCCTCTTGCTTGCTCAGGACGTGCACAGCCTTGCCCTCATCCCACGCCTGTGCCTGTCTCAAGGGCCAGGAACCTGGCAGAGATGGGCCCTGAGCCTGCCTTGTTGTCATCCACCCTCCCTTCATGCCTGTCTCTCATCTCATCCCATCCATCCATCTGCCTGCCCACCCGCCCGTCCGTCCATGCATCCCTCCATCCCTCCCTTCAGCCATCCATTTCTGAGCATGTTCTATGGCAGACACAGTGGTGAAAGTTGCCCGCCCCACCCTCTCAGAGGAGATATTCAGACCAATGATGGCCTCACAGCATGACAGAGGCTGTGGCAGAGGGGAGCATGGCGGACAATTGAGGGAGTGCGGAGGAGCTGGGGATGGTTAGGGAAGCCTCCTGGAGCAGGTAGATAAGAGCAGAGAGAGAGCTTTAGACAGAAGAGCCTGTATGTTGGCCTAGGGGATGAGAGACTGGGGTTCAGAAAGTTGCGGTAGTTCGGGTGGCTGAGCGTGTCACTGGGTGGTAGTGAGAGGTGTTGGGAGGACCGCAGTTGGGAAGACCTCCATGTTTGGCTGATGGTGCTGGGCCTCAGCTTCCAGAGCTGGTGACAGAAGCTTGGGTGGTGGCAGTGACTGGGCTGCAAAGCAGAGTTGCTGATTGTAAATGCCCTGAGAAGGCATTTAATGCCGGTTTCACAGACTGACAGAAAGAGGGCCCGAGCAAGGGAGAGTCCTTTGTGGTAGAATCCCGCCTACTGGCACTGGGATGGGCTGATGCATCGGCAGTGTCAGCTTGAGAGAGGGCCTAGCTTGGCCAGCCTCCTGCAGCAGGCTGACTCCTAGTCTGGGTCTGCAGACATCAGGTCCTCCTTCCAGGGGTGGAGCTTGGACTTGGGGCCTGAGCATCAGGGGTAGTGATGGCCCTGCCTGGAGCTGGCTATTGGAGTCTGGGCACTGTACCCCCACACTCCTCTGCATGAACCTGAAGGCCTGGGGGAGGCCCAGGCTCAGGGTGTCAGTGTGGAGGGAAGAGGTGTTCTGGCTGGAGCACAGTGATCTCTGCTAAGATGGGCCTCTGGGAAAGTGGGCTTCATGCCAACTTTAAATATGGGACTGCTAGGTGGTGGGTGGTAGGTGATCCCTCACTCAGGGGCCTCCTTCTGTAAGGTGGCAGAGGCAGTATTGGAATGGGGTTGAATTGCCTCCAAGGTTGCTTTCTGCTCTCCCGCTCCACTCCAGCCAGCCCACCTCTGCCCTAGGGCGCCAGTGGGTGCGCAGGTGAAGGAGAGGGTCATGTGAGTGTGAGCAAATGCTTAACCTACTTGGTTGTGTTTGGTTTAACTGTCCCTTGGAAGGGTTCACTGTCCCCATTTAATGGGGAAGAACCTGGGGCCAGACCTGCACCTCCCCGTGTGGCAGCCCAAGTTTGTGGCAGGGTTGGGTGGGGCCATGTGTGCTGGGCCCTGCGTGCTCACCGCATGTCTCCCTGGCTGCTTCCTCCCACCATCTCAGGGGCCTGGGTCTCTGCCTTATTGCGGGGTGGTGTGCATGGGGTCAGAGCTCACCCTCCATTGTGGCACTGCTCATGGGGCATTGCCTGGGGTGGCAAGTAGCCTGTGTCCCTGCTTGGAGTGGGGGGTCCTGCTCTTTGGACTGATGACCTGTCCCTTGGCAGCATAACAGGGAGCGGCAGTCTGGGCCTGGCACTTCTGGAAAGAACTTGGTTGGGACAGAGTCAGTGGCAGGGGCAGCGTGGTGGGTGGCCTGGGGAGAGAAGCTGGCTGCCCCTGTGCCATGATGCCCAGCGGCTGCCATGGGGGCTCACCGGACAGGGTCCTAAAGGAAAGCCAGTTGCTGGGAACCAGACTAGGGCAGGTCCTTGAGGTTCAGGCTCTCCTGGCTCAGGGAATTGGGTCCTTTGGCCTGGGCTCCTGGGGCTTGGCCCAGTGTGGGGCCTTTTCTTGTCCCCCTGAGCTTTGAGTCAGCAGGTACCTGTCTTCTCAGCTTTGAAGGCCCCTCTGGGAGCCTGTTCCTCCTGCCCCAGGTCTTAGGCCCTTCAAGAGGAGGCTGTGGATGAGCAGGGCTGGGTGCCTGGCAGAAGCGAAAGGAGAGGGAGGTGGGCTGGCCTGCAGCCTGTGAGGCTGGGCTGACAGCCTCTTCAGCACCTAGTTCTTTAAATTTGTGCCCCTTTTGGCACTGAGGAAGGTGGGTGGAAGAACCCCAGGTCAAGCCTGATCTCTCTGTTGGACCTGGGCAGAGTCCCTTCTGTCCCCAAAGGGGAAAGGCCTACATGGCGAGGTAGAGGCCCAAGATTAAGCAGCCCCCCTCCTTGGAAGGTGTTTGTGCTGCTGCCCCTGGACAGGCCTGCGCCAAGGGGCATCTGAGAGAGACCCTTTCTCTGAGGATGTTTGGGCTCCTCCCACGGTGGGTTTCTCCCAGCGTGGCCAAGGCCACTGTGCCGCAACCTCCTGGGCTGCTCCCTAGCCACCGGGTGGGAATATGGGAGGGAAGCAGTGGGTGAGGGTAGGGTGGAGGTGGTGATCTGCAGTTTGAAGACAGGTGGTAGGTGGTTCTGAAGGCCCCTGGCATTCGGGACCTACATTTTGAAGACCAGCCTCCTTTGCTGGTATAGCCCTTGCTGTCTTCTGCCGCTGGCTCAGGGTGGGCCTTGCCCAAGGGTGCCCTCTCTGCATGGGATGATGGACAAAAGCCAGCTAGAGGCCCTGTCCTGGGGCCCTCTCTGCCAGCCCACTGCTGTGGCCTGGGGCTGCTACCTGGGGGTGGGGGCAGGGGAGCAGAGTGAAGGCACAGGCACTGGTGGCCTCCACCACCCTGCAGAGGGGCCTTGGCATCGAGTCTGGTGAGATGACTGTCCTAGAGAATAGGAGGATGCTGAAGCGGTGTCCATGAGGCTCCAGGTGGCATTGCTATGAGGCTGGGAGCCTGTGCAGGCTGAGTGGCCTTCTACAGTGCTCCTGTGTGTATATTTGTGTGTGTCTGTGTCCGTGTGTGTGTCCACGTGTGTGCGTGTGTACTCTGAGCCTTGGACATGTGTCTGTGCTCCTGCGGTCCAGTGTGCCTGGTCTCTGTCACTAACTGCCTTCCTCCTCTGCCGCTGCTGCCAAGTTTGAGGCCCCAGGGCCCTTCTCGGAGCAGGCCAGCCTGCTGGACCTGGACTTCGACCCCCTCCCACCTGTGGCCAGCCCTGTGAAAGCACCCACGCCCTCTGGTCAGGTTGGTCTGGGCCCACTGCCCCTGGGCCCTCCTGGCCTTCTGGGGCTCGAGCCTGCCTACTGACCATCCAGGCCCAGGCTGTGGGTCTCCAGGGTCATCAGGCACCCCCCCCGCCCACTGCCCTGTGTGCCTCCACACCACCCCTTGTTTGCCTGCTCCTGTCCTGGCCCTGGAGGAGGGACGTAGCAGAGACACGAAGCCAGCCTGGGAGGGCCTTCTGGAGGAGGGATTTGCTAACATGTCGCTGGCAGTTATTGTTGCTCTCTCCAGCACGTGGCACTCTCCTCTGGGGTCTTGCAGGCTCCTGGGAGGTGTCCAGGACTCAGCCTTTCGGAGGTCTCAGAGCCTAGGCTGACTGTGCCACCATGCCTGCTGGGATGGTGGACCCTGGGGTGGGTGGGGGATTACTGGAGACCGCTTGCCTGCCGCCCTTGTCTCTAACCTCTGTGCTAACTCTGTCCTTCTCCCCAACACTGCTGTGCTCAGCCAATCCCGTGGGATCTCTGGGAGGTAAGCCTGTGTTTGCTGTGTGCAGGGCCGCCTGCCCTCCTCCACCGGCCTGCTCCCTGGGACATACACGACACGCACACAGGTGCCTGTGCTCGCACACACAGGCAGCCTTCCCAGCCAGCTGCTTCACTGCCCTCCCCCTGTGGACAAGCCTGGTCCTCAGCCAGGGCCTGTGATAGGGTTCTGTGACCCAGGCCGCAGTGTCAGGCCTAAAAGTGTGTTCACCCAGAGGGATGAGGGTGGGCCAGGGCTTTCTGTCAGCTGGGAGCCCACAGGGAGGTGGCGTCACGTGCTGAGGAGAGGGGGTGGCGTAGGAGAAGCAGGAAAGGCAGGTGAGGCTTGATGCCCTTCAGGAGTAGGGCTGGCCTGGCAGGAGCAGAGCTGGCTGATGCAGGGCAGCACCGTCATCACCTGACAGCTCAGGAAGCAGAGGCGCAGGAAGAGGCCACATACTGCTGAGGTGTGGCCTGGCCACTTAGTCTGGGTTACACCTCTGCCGGGCCACTGCAGCCACGCCTTCCCTGAGCCCTGTGGGGGCTGCTGGGCTCTGGAAGCACAGGCTGTGTCACTCTTAGACCTTGGGGGCTATGGGGAGGCCGCCCTTTCCCTTCCAGAGAATCTCCCAGGCCCCTGGGGTAGGGAGCCTGCAGCCACACCTCTGGATCCTGAGAAAGGCTTGACTGTAGGGAACAAACATGAGCTCTGGTGAGCCTGGGAGGAGCCCGCCCTGGCCGCTGTTCCAGCTGTGGACGTGGAGGACTGGGACTGCGGGGCGTGAGCCAGAGCAGGGAGAGCCGCAAGTCAGCGGCTGGAAGTGCGAACGTTTGGCAGGGGGCACCACTATCACCATAGTGCTGTAGTGAGGAGGAGGCCCCATGAGAGATGGCACAGCTGTCTTGGTGGTGGGTCTCAGTGGGGGTTGGCTGTGTGCAGCACCTTCCTGTCCCCCTGTGATGACAGGAAAGAGGGGGCAGGGGGTGGGCATCCCTCTGAGGCCATACCTGCCTCAGACAGGCCCCTTGGCCCTGTAGGTACCCACACTTCCCTCTGCCAGCACTGGGTCTTTCATGATTATTTTTGTCTCACACCCCCGCCCAACACTTTCCCTGGCCTCCCCTGCCTCCTCCCGTTCTCTCCTCGTGGCCGTCGCTAGCCCACAGAGAGTCCTGCTGGCAGCCTGCCTTCCGGGGAGCCCAGCATGGCCGAGGGCACCTTTGCTGTGTCCTGGCCCAGCCAGACAGCCGAGCCTGCTCAAGTAAGTGCCCGCCCACCCCCTCTGGCATGTTCCTGGTCTCCGAGAGTGTATCCTGGACAAGAGCTCAGAGGATGGGCACAGGACGGACAAAGCCGCTCTGGGCCTGAGGGTGAGGACAGGGCTGTGAGCTGGAGGCTCCAGGAGGGCTCGCTTCTCAGGCTGGTGACCATGAGTTCTGGGCAAGTGACTGCTCAGTTCTCTGGGAGCTGGGTCGATTCAGCCTCTCCCACCCATCCACCCTGAGGAGTATTTAGAGCATCTGCGGGTTTATGCTGTGCGCCTTTCAGAATTTCCTTGTTTAATGCCTTGTGAGCTAGGCATTGCCCCTTTGACAGATGAGGAGGAGGCTAGGAAGGTTGAGTAACTTGCCTGAGGTTCCAGAGCTTGGAAGTGAGTGGCTGTGAATGTCACTGCAGGCCAGCCTGTCTCTGCTGCCTGGCGGTGTCCACACTACCTTGCTGGGGTCTCTGCTGAGGTGGCCCGCCCTGTGCCACACTTCCTTGGGCCTGGGGAAGGGCTCGGCTTATGGGCAGAGTTGTGTTAGGGCCAGACAGGCACATGCTGCCATCCCAGAGCCTGGGTCAGGGCCAGGCAGGGCAGAGTGGGCAGGAGGGGCTGGGGCTTGGCGGGTCGAGGGCTTTGAGGTCAGGGCCTACCGAGGGTGGCTGGGGGTGGCATTTTGGGACCTGCACCAGTCTCCTCCACAGCATACCAGTCGGCCTCTGTTCCTGTCAGCACCTTCTCTTCAGCTGCCTCCTGTACCCAGGCCTGACCCTCTCCCCCCGGGAGCTTCCGGGATTGGGTAGACCCCCGCTCCCAGCTGTGGCCAGTGCTCTTGTCCTGGCATTCCAGAGGCTGCCCTCTGGTGGCCTGGCTCCATGTCCTGGCAATGTCCTGGCAGTGTCTGACCTGTGCGGCATTTATGTTACAGCCAGGCGAGGCCTCGGAGGTGGCGGGTGGGACCGAACCTGTGGCTGGCGCCCAGGAGCCCGGGGAGACGGCGGCAAGTGAAGCAGCTTCCGTAAGACTCCAGGGACCAAGGCCCTGCCTTTCTTTCCTGCTATCTGTCTGTCTGCCCACAGCTCCCCCTGCGTGGTGTTTGTGCTCCTGGTCCCATGCTGACCCCATTCACAGCCCTGTCCTGGAACCTAGAGGCAGGCTGGTCTGGCATTAGGCACGGCCTCCTGCCCCCAGTGCCCGGCCCTCCCTTGCTGCCTCCTCACCCTCTAACCCTGCACTGTCTGCCCCCAGAGCTCCCTTCCAGCTGTCGTGGTGGAGACCTTCTCAGCAACTGTGAATGGTGCCGTGGAGGGGAGCAGTGGGGCTGGGCGCTTGGACTTGCCCCCAGGATTCATGTTCAAGGTCAGTGGAGGGCAGAGGGTCTGCTCTGTGATGCGTCCTTCTCCACGTCCCAGGAGGTGGGTCACCCCCCTATGCAGTGTGGACACTGAGCCCTGGCTGGTGGTGTGGTTGTCCCCTGCTACAGTCTCACCCCAACTCTGCAGGTGCAGGCCCAGCACGATTACACAGCCACTGACACGGACGAGCTTCAGCTCAAGGCTGGTGACGTGGTGCTGGTGATCCCGTTCCAGAATCCCGAGGAGCAGGTAACGGCTGGGGGGGGGCCCGGCAGGGGGCTCTGGGGTGCCCACAGAGGCGTCACCCTGGACTCCGCGGCTGCAGACCATGGCTAGTGGTGGCGGGGTGGGCCAGCAGGGGGCATCAGAGACCTGCCAGTGAAGGTTGGGCCAGTCGCAGGTGCTTCTCCCCTTTCTGTCTGTCTAGCTCCTTGTCCCTGCTTTTGTGCTTTTCTTCTCTCATCTTAACATTTCCTCCCGTAGCTCCTCCTTTCTTTCTCATCCTCCCATAGGCTGCCTCACCGGTGTAGCCACATTTTCTTCTTTGATCGCTCTCTCTCTCTGCCTCCGCTTTGCTCAGGTCTCGCGATTTCCTTTCCTTCTTGAGCTTCTCTCTGCTTTTCTTTTTGTCCCACTACCCTACCCCAGGTCCTGTCTGTCTTCCTCTGTGCTCTGTACCTGAATTTCTTTCTCCCTTTCTTGCCTCCCTGCCTCATGCCACCCTCTGCAAGGCCCACCTTCCTCCCAGGCCAGGGCACCTGTGCAGTCATTGCCTAAACGGGTCCCTCCTTTGGCTGGCCCTGTTCTCTGTCTACACAGCATCTTGCTGTTCCCTGTCTGTGGGGACGGGCCCCTGCTGGCCCCTGAGCACCCCAGTGGAGTTCCCAGATGCTTCCAGACCCTGCTTCTGCTAAAGTTTCTCCTCCTCAGTGAGTCTTTTCAAAGTGAGGGCTTCCGCTGAGCCTGGGCTAGCTCTGAGCTGGCCCCTTCCAGGTTTGGATGTGGTGCTCTTACTCACGTGGCTGCAGACCCTCAGCATAAGTCTTGCTGTTGGCAGGGCGAGTGTGTGGTGCCTGGGTTGTTTGTGGGGTGTGTTGGTGGTGGGGTGCTGGCCATGATGATATCAAGTAAACATCCAGTTCAGTTCCCTGAGCACCTGCTGAGCCTGCACGGGGTCCTGGTTGTACTCTTTCTGCTTTCAGAGAGTCCAGTCAGTCATCAGCATGTTAGTGTGAATTAGTTGCCAGAGTGAGGGTAGGAGAAGGGTCTTGCTGGGTTTGGGTTGTGGCCAGTCTGGGTGAGGGATGTTGGGCTGGGACTGGAGGGCATAAGGGGAGGGAGGCCTGAACCTATTGCTGAATTGGAAACCCTGGTTGCTTAGTGGTTAAGAGCTACTGCTGCTAACCAGAAGGTCGGCAGTTCAAATCCACCAGGTGCTCCTTGGAAACTCTGTGGGGCAGTTCTACTCTGTCCTATAGGGTCACTATGAGCTGGAATTGACTCGACAGCAATGGGTTTAACAGGTTTGTTGCTGAATTGCCCAGTTCTCCTAAATCCACTATCTGCACTGGTCTCCCCCGTGAGTGGGGTTTCAAGAAGCAGAATCCTGGCCCTTGGTGGGAGTAGTTCAGGGATGGGTGGGGGCTCAGATGGGATATAACTAGGGACTGTGACAAGGCAGGTAATGATGCCGAGTTTAATGACAAAGACCCAGATAGGTGCTAGGCCTGGCTGGGCTAAACCCTAGGAGGCACAGTCCAGCTTCAGGGGCAGCCATGGCCATAGGACAGGGGTTTATGGCTTCTGTGGTCCCAGGGGTCAGGACTTGGGCAGCAGACACTCTCTAGGGGTCAGTTTTGAAGCCAAAGTCAAGGCCAAGTCCATGCTGTTGGAGTGCCTGGTGTGGTGGCCTTGAGCCATCCCTGATGCTTTTAACTGGTCAAGGCTTGCTAGAACTTTCTGGTATTGTTTGTAGAAAGCCTGGAAGGACAGCTGGTCTTCTCCTCAAAGGCTTGTCCTCCGTGGGTGCCAGGTGGCAGGAAGCTCCTTGATGTGGTGTGGAGGGGGTTGTTTAGGCAATGTCAGACCCACATGGCAGTCAGCCCACAAGGACTTAACCAGGCAGGCACAAAGGGTTAAGTCCATCTGCCAAGGGCTGGTGGCTGGGGTGGGTGGGTGTGGGCCTAGGCACATATCAGCAGCTCTGCCTGGAAGAAAACCTTCGTCAGGTGGCTCCGCAGGCTCAGAAATGAACAGGCAGTGAGATCCCCAGTGAGGTGCACATGCTGTGGGGTTGGGAGCCTGTGTCATGACCTGGGCTGCTTGGCCCCTACAGGATGAAGGCTGGCTGATGGGTGTCAAGGAGAGTGACTGGAACCAGCACAAAGAGCTGGAGAAGTGCCGGGGCGTCTTCCCTGAGAACTTCACTGAGCGGGTCCCGTGAGGCAGCCCGTGTGCTCTGGGCATGCAGAGATGAACCTCTTCCCGAAAATGTGTGTTTCTTTTCTTTTTTTTTTTTTTCTCGTTTTTGTTTTTAAACTTTGAAAAGCAAAGGGGGACTCGCGAGGAGAGCCTGAAGCTGAGAAGTGCTCTCCCGAAGGTGAGGCTGTCTGCTGAGACCGGTGTGGCCGCCCGGCAGAGCTCACCAGCGTCCCTGAAGCTGCTGTGCCCTGTGACGGAGCTTCCTGTGCCGCTGCCCCGGGGTGCTGCCCTCATGTGCGCCCCGCGGCTGCTCGGCACGCAGGGCTGGGCCGGGGCGGCTCGCTGGGCTGGCCACCGAGCTCTCACGCTTGCCTGAAGCTTCAGCTGCACCCCTGAGCACAGGTCTCCTGTCCTGGCAGCTGCTGTGGGGGGCTGGTCTGCCCAGGGGCTATGGGGCCTAACACCATCCCACCTGGCCCTGCCCTGCAGACGTCCGTGTGCTGTTTGAAGTAAATCTTAGTGTTCAAAAGAAAATGAAACAACAACAAGAACAAAATGACAAAAAACAGAGCGCCTGCTTATCTTTATTTTCCCTCATCTTCTGTCAGCAGGGGCAGATGCAGCATGGTGGTTTGTGGTTTTTGTTCTGGAAGAGTTGGGGGAAAGGAGGCCCAGGTTGGGTGTGAGAGCCCACAGGAGGGGTGGATCAGCAGTGCGGTGGGGCCTCCCGAGACAGAGTTGACTGACAGAGGGGCAGGGCTTCCAGAAAGGGAGGCAGAACTGGCGGGCAAGAGGCTGGTTTCCCTGCAGGGCCCCCACAGCATTAGAACCTCTTTGAGTCCCTGTCAGTGCTGACCTGACCAAGGGCTTTATCCCTGTCCCCTGGCTTCTTCCTGGTGGCTGGGTGGGATGCAGGTGAGGGGAGTTGGTGTATGTATGGGTGGCAGATGAGTGACTTAAGATCCAACTGTGCCAAGACCCCTCTGGGTGCTGGCTAGGTGAGAACTCTGAGAGTCAGGTACCAGGACTCCCATTTCATAGATGAGAAAACTGAGGCCCAGGGAGGTCCAGTGACTTGCTGGTTAGTGAGGGTGGAACTAGGACTTGAACCTGAGCAGTGTGACTCCAAATGCATGGTGAGTTCCTGAGTCTGGCAGGTCCTGGGCACCAGTGCTGAGGGCCAGCTTGGCGGCCCAGGGCTCTTTCCTCTTTCTGCCACCCTTTCTAATGCCAAGGCCACCACTGTGGCAGCTCACCTCTCCTGCTCCCTGCAGCAGGCTCCTGCTGGTCCAAGTGGCCTGCCAGCAGCAGCCTGGATCAGACCTGGGGCTCGGGGGCTGGGAAGTCAGCCTGGAGTACAGATGGGAGAAGTTTCTCTCTACATGAATCTACACTACGGTAGAAGCAAGTGAGCGAATATATGTCAGAACCTCAGCTGTATTTTTGGGTAGAAGCCATGAGCTTTGCTTTAGGGGCAGGATCCTAGTGGCCCCTGTCTAATAGTGTAGGCTCTGCCAACTGTTGTCTTCAATTCCTGTGACGATAGAATTTACAACATTGGGTCCCGGGGAGCCCATTTATAGCTGCCTCTGCTTTGAAAGCTGTACCTTTTCTTTCGTTCACTCATTCATTCCTTCAGCTTAGATTGAGGGTAAGTCCCCTGCCCAAGACCACACAGTTAATTGCTGAGGACCATGGTTGGCTAGCTCAGCTGCTTCTGAGCCAGGGCTCGTGTGCCCTGGGGCTGGGGTGGCGGGGGGTGTGCAGCCCCTGTGCCAGCATGAGACGGCCGTACTTTTTTTCATAAGGAAATAGTTTAAACATCTTCATGTAAGACACATCATCAAGGAGAAAGCATTTGTGATAGGTTTTATCTCAGTGATGCCTGAGCTTTACTCCCTGACCTTCAAGGGGTCACTGGTGGGAAAAGTCCTGCTCTGGACCCCACAGTTTCCTTTGCCTTCTAAGAACCGAGGGGCCTGCAGGGAGCTCAGTATGGGCAGGTGGGAGGGACGGGGGTTGGGAACTGGGCACCAGGGTGGTAGGCCTGCCCGGTGTGGGTAAAGGCATCCTGGCCTTAGGCCTGAGCTGGGCTGTATATCTGGGAGCCGGGTGCACCAGGCTTGCGTCGGGCTGAGCGGAGCTCAGAGCGGGCAGCCTGAGAAGCCAGGTCAGTGAGTAGGACAAAGAACCAAGGCCAAGGCTGGCATGGCCTGAGGCAGGGTGTGAGAGGTGCTGGCTGGTCTATGCAGCAGCTGGAACGACAGAGCCTTGGAGGCTTGGTGGGCCCTGGCTCGATTTAGGCTGATGTGTGGCCATGGAGGCCTGGCCCTCGCAGAGCAGGGTTCCCGTGGGCAGACTGTCCCCAGGTAGCAGCAGTTGCTAATGGTAGGCCCGGGCCAAGGGCTCTGGGAGAACTGGACCACATGGTGCCTGGTGGCTCTCAGACCCCAAGCCCTAGGTGAGGGGCTGGAGCTGGGGCTCGGGCTCGTGAGAGGCCCTGCTTATCTTAGCAGGTCCCACCCCCAGCCACAGCGACTGGTTCAGAAATGAGGACCTAACCCAATTCTGACCAATGGGACAAAGGAGAGAATTGCTGGGGCTTCTGGGAAGAAAGATTCCCTGTTCCTCTGCAGTGTGCAGATGTAAACCTAGAACGGCTACGGACATCCCTCCAAAGACAAAGATGACGACACCCTAAAGGCAGGAGAGTAAAGGCATCGCCCTGGGACTGGGCTGCAGCCTGACACCCCCCACCTCGGACCCTGAGGGGTGCACAGAGGGGGCTTGCAGGGTGAATGAACCAATGTTGGGCCATCCTTCACAACAGTCCTGCACACAGCCTGGTGTTAGGAGCGGGTAAGGGGGCGGAGTATAGATTCTTAAATTCCCAGAAACGGGGTAGAGGGTCACCAGGCCAGAGGGACCGACAGAAGCAACACCAAACCAAAAAACCAAACCTGTTACTATCAAGTCAATTCTGGTTCATAGCAACCCTACAGGACAGAGAGAGTAGAACTTCCCCACAGGGTTCCCAAGGCTGTAATCTTTACAGAAGCAGACTGCCACATCTTTCTTCTCCAGAGCAGCTCCTGTGGGTTTGAACCGCCAACCTTTCCATTAGCAGCCAAGTGCTTAACCACTGTACTACCAGGGTTCCTTAGATGCAACACCAGGTGGTTACAAATCCAACTGCGAATGAGGCACCAAGGGGCCAAGGCAGTGGGCAGTCAAAACTGCTGTGTGGTCTGGGAGCTGGCCGAGAGAGGGGCCAGGGAGCCCCTGAGCTGAGCTGAGACTTCTGAGCTGGGTGGCTACTTGTGCAGAGTCCAGACATACACTGGGAGGGAAGTGGGCATTTTTGAGCTGCCAACTCCCACAACTTAAAGTACTGTATAAAAAAATTAAGTAGTGTATCCCGCCAGCAAATTGGTTGACTTTCGGGGAAGTTATACATAAGTAATTCAATTTGCTAAAGTTTATCGTGGGGTTCCAAGAAACCCTCACCTTCCAGGTAGGCCCTCCTCCATAGAGGCCACCTCAGACCCCCGGAGATCTTGCACACATGCTCCCCACCCCCTGCCCCGAGTGAGGAGGGAGGAAGGCCCCAGGTGGTAGCTGGTGTTCACCAGCATTCACAGGAGGGAGGACGAAGGGATTTGATGGTGCAGGGGACTCCTGAGGAGCTACTAAGTGCCTTTAAGAAGAGTGCCCACCTCAAGGAAATGTGTGTGGTCAGTCGCGCCTAGGAGAAAGAAGACATTAAAGACAGTGGCCTTGCATGGCCTGCTTTGTGTCCCCAGACCCCATGGAAGGGGCACTGTGGGCCTGTCTGAGGACAAAACAGCCTGCATCAAACGCTATTCTAGGCCCTGTTTTGATCATGTGGAAGAGTGCCTCACTGAGCGGAGGCCCTTCTCACATGTAATTAAAAAGGATAATTAACAGTGCGCAGGGAAGTTGCTTTCCTGATTGTGGCTGACTAGAGATCAGGATCCAGGCTGCTGGAGGGAGAAGAGGAGGAGAGACATTTCCCCTCCCAGGCTGAGGTCAGTGCGCAGTGGCAAAGATGGACATCGAGTTTTGCTCAAGGAAAGGACTTTGAATCCCGGGGTGATTCCCAGTGATATGGAAGGCCTTCTCTGTCCTAGCCAGTCAGTCCCCAGACTTAGGCCATCCCTAAAGTACACTGCCATGGGCTCCCTGCCAGTGGTGGCCAGATGACAAGCTCGTGGTGGCCACGGTGTACACACAGGAACACAATGTTGAAACAGGTTCTTTCTCTGGAAGCCTGGTACTCGCACCCTATTCTTATTTTGTTATGTCTAGCGGATATGTAATTTCTAGGTAGTGGAGCTGGGGAGCTTCTGAAAGGTCATCCTCAACTCTGTGCTGACCCTGAATCTATGGTTTCAGGTCAATGTTCTTACCCAAGCTTTGGGCAATTGCATGTAACTGCCCACTGAATTCCATCCCCCCAATGCCATGGGCGTGTTAAGCTTTATGTACCTCTAAGTTGGCCTTGTGATATCTGAGGGACTCCCTGGACTCCTCCTCCCCCTCTCCGGCGGCATACACTGCTAGATGCCTACCCCATAGTTACCTCTGCTGCCTTTCTAATTGAACTCTGATTTTTTTCAGGGTAGCAATTGTCTTAGGCTGGGTTCTCTAGAGAAGCAAAACCAGTAAAGCATATAAACATGTGTGTGTGTGTGTGTGTGTGTATGTATGTATATATATATATATAGAGAGAGAGAGATTTATATCAAGGAAACAACTAGCTTGACTGTAAAGGCTGGAACGTCCCAAGTCCACGGATCGGAATAGAGGTTTCTCCTGATTCACACAGCCGCAGGGGCTGGTGAACCCAAGATTGGCAGGTTGGAGAGGAGGGCTCTTACTCACAGGCTGTGAAGGTTGATGAACCCCAAGATCGGCAGGTAAGCTGCTAGCTCAAGTCCCAAGAACTGGAGGTCAGACAAGAGGCAGCTGCAGGATCCAGAATGAGTCAAAAGCCTTGGCAAGGCAAGCAGGAATGAAGTAGGCAGTGGAGGATGGAGATGAAGGCTGAGGGGGCAGTGAGTCACCACAGGCCCTGCCCCCCGCTGGTACCACTCAGCAGATTCCATCATGTAGGTGATCACATACCAAATTTCAGCAGGGAAGTGATCACAACATTATACAACTGCCAAAACACTGAGAATCATGGCGCAGCCAAGCTGACACACAATCTTAACCATCACAGCAATGTACTCCACTAAAGTCACTCATCTTCCCATTCTTCCTTGCAGCTAGAGGTGGCCTTATGACACAGTCTTGGCCAGTAAGGCAAGGGAGGGCGTTCCTTCTCAAATGAAAACCCAAAGCCTTGCTAAAAGAAAGGCCTTAGCCTCCTTACTCTACCTGGGATGAGGGCAAGTGGTGCAACAGCCATGTTGTGACCCTGAGTCGCACAGGAGGACAAAGCAGAGTGGAAAGATGGAAAGAGGATCACACAGCTGTGTTCACACCAACCCGGACAGCTTTCCTTGTTACTATTTTTTTTAACCGTTTATTTCAAAATAATACCCTGGCTTATTTTTGTGTGAAACAACAAAGCCATTACATTGTAGGGTTTGTAGGGTTTTCTGCTTCTTGCAGCATCCCCGACTCTTGCATCTAGTCACCACGACCTGCTTGTCTGACCTCTTACAGAGGCCTGAATCTGTTTCTCCCTCCCATTCCCTCATGTCTTCCTAGTTCAGGTCCCGCTGTCTTTTCTCTGCACTAAAGCAGTAGCCTCCTGGCAGCACAGCCTGCCTCCATCCCATCATCATCCCTAGTCCACCTTTTGCAGGGTGCTGACCATACTGCTCCTGCATTTAAACACTTCAGTGGTCTCTATCTCCCCCAAACCCGTTAGTCTTGTCATCTGAACCTGTCTCTGGCCCATCTCTCAGCTCTCCCTTCCTGGACCTATGCCCCAGTGACCCAGAGCCTGTGTGCCCTCTTTCTATGGGCTGGTTTCTCTCCCTGCTTTTGTCATACCTCCCTCAGAAATATGCCCTTCTCTTCACCCAGCTGATTTTCACTTTGGTGGCCTCTGTGTTCATACCCGCTTGTCCATCTGTACAGCAAGTCTGTCTCCCATCTGGTCATCAGCTTCTTGTTGGCCTGTGTGTGCCCTCCCCGGCTCTACACTCAGAGGAGGCTCCATGAGAGAACATAGGGGTTGGCCACCTTCCTCATGTGCCCCTGTCCGTGGTTTTCCATCACATGTTTTTCTCTTTAAAAGTGTCCACATTGTAGAAGCAACAGGACACTGCTTACTAAAAACTGGAAAAGATGAGTAATAATCCGATCACTCTAAACTAGTACTTTCATTTTTGCCCACTTTACTGGAGTTATTTTGTTGTGGAGAATATACACAGCAACACATACACCAATTCAACAGTTTCTACATGTACAATTCAGTAACATCAATCATAGTCTTCAAGTTGTGCAATCATTCTCACCATTTCTGAGTTGTTCCTCGCTATTATTAGCATAAACTCACTGCCTTCTAAGTTTCCTATCTAATCTTTCAAGTTGCTACTGTCAACATGATCCCATATAGATAGATGTGAAAGAGCACAATGCTCAAGGCAGGCATTCTTTACTAGTTAAGCTGAACTATTGTTTCATTTTCAGGAAGACTTCAGGGGATATTTTTGGTTTAAGGTTTAAAGATTATCTCAGGGCAATAGTCTCAGATTCATCTAGCCCCCATGGCTCCAGGAAGTCTGTAGTCCATGAGAATTTGAAATTCTGTTCTGCATTTTCCCCCTTTTGATCAGAATTCTTCTATGGAATCTTTGATCAAAATGTTCGGTAATGGTAGCCAGCCATTATCCAGTTTTTTTGGTCTCAGAGCAAAGAAGGCAGTTGCTCAAGGGAGCAATTAGCCACACATTCCATATTCTTCTCCCATTCCTAAGTCTCCTTGCTCTATTCCTCCAGGTGAGTAGAAGCCTTGGTTGGCTGCTTGCAAGCTTATAAGACCCCCGATACTACACAACAAAGTAGGAGGTAGAACAGAAGCACTAGACAGGTTATTAGACCAATTAACTGGGATGTCCCCAGAAACCATGACCTAAACCTCCAAACTAGCGAACAAAATCTCTTAAGGTTTTTGATTGTATATAAGCAACCTCAGCAGCTACTGTCTCTCTCTCTTTTTGTCGTTGTTGTAAGTATAGCAATCACACAACTTTTGCCAATTCAACTTTTTATGGGCGTACACCTTATTGACAGTAATTATAATAATCGGCTGAGCAAGCCTGCCCTTATTCAATGGGATTTTTCCATCACTGTTAATCCTCCCTTTCTCCCTCCCTTCCACCCCTGGCCACCGCTAATAAACCTTGGTCTGTATACGTTTTCTTTTTCCTGTCTTTTTAGATAAGTGAGGTCATACAGTATTTGTCCTTTTGTGATTGACTTTTTTTGCTCAGCATAATGTTTTCAGGCTCCATCCATACTGTAGCTTGCATCAAGACTTCATTTCTCCTAGTCAGAACAGCCTGGTACTGGTACAACAATAGACACACTGACCAAAGGAACAGAATTGAGAACGCAGATGTAAATCCATTCACCTGTGGGTCACCTGATCTTCGACAAAAGCCCAAAGTTCATTAAATGGGGGAAAAGGCAGTCTTTTTAACAAATGGTGCTGGCAAAACTGAATGTCCATCTGTAAAAAAATGAAACAGGACCCATACATCACAGCATACACAAAAACCAATCCAAAATGGGTCAAAGATCTAAATATAAAACCAAAAACTGTAAAGATCACAGAAGAAAAAATAGGGTCAACACTAGAGGCTGTAATACAAGGCATAAATAGGATACGAACCATAACTAACAATACACAAACACCAGAAGATAAGCTAGATAACTGGGATCTTCTAAAAATTAGCACTTAAACGCTCATCAAAAGACTTCACCAAAGAGTAAAAAGAGAACCTACAGACTGGGAAAAATTTTATGACTATGACAAATCCAACAGAGGTCTAATCTCTAAAATCTATAGGAAAATCTAACATCTCTACAAGAAAAGGATAAATAATCCAATTAAAAAATTGATAAAGGATATGAACAGACACTTCACCAAAGAAGACATTCAGGCAGCTAACAGACACATGAAGAAATGCTTGGGATCGTTAGCCATTAGAGAATGCAAATCAAAACTACAATGAGGTACCATCTCACCCCGACATTTGGCACTAATCAAAACAACAGAAAATAACAAATGTTTGAGTTGTGGGGATATTGTACTGCTATGTGGAAATGTAAAATAGTAGAACCACTATGGAAAATATGGCTGCTCCTTAAAAAACTAGAAATAGAAATACTATACTATCCCGTAATCCCATTCTAGGAATATTCTAGAGAAATAAGAGCCATTACAGGAATAGACATATGCTCATTGCGGCATTATTCACAAGAGCCAAAAAATGGAAATAACCTAAGTGCCCAACAATAGATGAATGGATAAACTATCTTGTGGTACATACATGCACTGGAATACTAAGAACAAGGAAGAATCCGTGAAACATCTCTCCACATAGACGAATCTGGAGGGCATTACACTGAGGGAAATCAGTCAATCACAAAAGGACAAATACCGTATGAGACTGCTATTATAAAAACTCATGAAAAGCTTTCCACACAGAAAGAAATAATCTTTGATTGTTACAAGGGAGGAGAGGGGTGGGGAGGGAAAAATACTGAATAGACAATAGATAAGTGGTAACTTTGGTGAAGGGTAGGACAGTACACAATACTGGAGAAGCCAGTACAACCTGTACAAGGTCATGGTCGCTCCGTAGACACATCCAAACTCCCTGAGAGACCGAATTACTGAGCTGAGGGCTGGGAACCATGGTCTCAGAGGACATCTAGCTCAACTGGCATAACACAGTTTATAAAGAAAATGTTCCACATCCTCCTCTAAAACCAAAAAAACCAAAACCACTGCTGTCAATTCTGACTCACAGTGACCCTATAGGACAGAGTAGAACTGCACCATACAGTTTCCAAGGAGCACCTGGTGGACTCGAACTGCTGACCTCTTGGTTAGCAGCTGTAGCACTTAACCACTTCGCCACCAGGGCTTCCCATCCACCTTTAGTGAGTCTCAAAAGCTTGTGAGCCACCATGTAAAATACTCCACTGGTCACACCCTGTCTGGAGCAAGGGAGGATGGAGAAAATCAAAGACACCCGGGAAATATTAGTTCAAAGAACTAATGGACCACAACTACCACAGCTTCCACCAGACTGAGTCCAGCATAACTAGATGGTACCCAGCTACCATCACCGACTACTCTGACAGGGATCACAATAGAGGGTTCCAGGCAGAGCTGGAGGAAAATGTGGAACAAAATTCTAACTCACGAAAAAAGACCAGACTTAGTAGTCTGACAGAGACTGGACATTTAGGTTGTTTCCACTTTTTGGCTATTGTGAGTAGTGCTTCGGTGAACATTGGTGTACAAGTCTCTTTTTGAGTCTCTGCTTTCAAGTCTTTAAGGTATATATCTAGGTGAAATTGCTGGGTCATAGGTAGTTCTATTTTGAGATTTTTGAGGAACATTGTTTTCCACAGTGACTGTACCATTTTGCATTCCCGCCAGCAGTGAATAAGTGTTCTTGTTATTTTCTTTTTTTTCAATCTTAGCCATCCTAGTGAGAGTGAAATGGTCCCTTATTATGCTTTTGATTTGCATCTCTCTGATGGTTTTTGACATTGACCATCTTTTCACACATTTAGTGGCCATTTTAATGTCCTCTGTGGTGAAATGTTTCTTGACATCCCTTGCTCATTTTAGGACCCAGTTGTCTTTTTGTTGTTAAGTTGTTAAGGTTTTATATATATTTTTGTTATTAGATTCTTATCAGATATATGGCTTCCAAATATATTCTTCTAGTCAGTAGCTTGCCTTTTCAATTTTTTGGTAAAATCTTTTGATAAAAAAAAGTTTTTTTTATTTTTAATTTTATTCATTTTGTCTTTTGCTGTTTGTGCTTTTGCTATTATATTAGATAATCCATTGTTAAATCTAGGCTAGACAGCCTTGCCCCTGCATTTTTTTCTAAGAATTTTATGATTTTAGTTTACACATTTAGGTCCTTAATCCATTTTGAATTTGATTTTGCATGTGGTATGAGGCATGGACCCTGTTTCATTTTTCTGCATGTGGAAATCCAGTTTTCCCAACATCATTTATTGAAGAGACTCTTCTTTCCGCATCTAATGGACTTTGTACCCTTTTTAAAAATCAGTTGACCTTAGGTATGTGGGTTTATTTTTGGACTCTCACTTCCATTTCCCACACGTGTCTGTCAGTTTGTCATACTGTGGGGGCTTGCATGTTGCTGTGGTGCTGGAAGCTATGCCACCGGTATTCAGATACCAGCAGGGTCACCCATGCAGGACAGGTTTCAGTTGAGCTTCCAGACTAAGACAGACTAGGAAGAAGGGCCAGGCAGTCTACTTCTGAAAAGCATTAGCCATTGAAAACCTTATGAATAGCAGTGGAACATTGTCTGATATAGTGCTGGAAGATGAGCCCCCCAGGTTGGAAGGCACTCAAAAAGATGACTGGGGCAGAGCTGCCTCCTCACAGTAAAGTCGACCTTAATGACGTGGATGGAGTAAAGCTTTCGTGACCTTCATTTGCTCATGTGGCACGACTCAAAATGAGAACAGCTGCAAACATCCCTTAATAATCAGAACCTGGAATGTACAAAGTATGAATCTAGGAAAATTGGAAATCATCAGAAATGAAATGGAATGCATAAACATCGATATCCCAGGCATTAGTGAGCTGAAATGGACTGGTATTCGCCATTTTGAACCAGACAATCATATAGTCTACTATGCTGGGAATGACAACTTGAACAGGAATGGTGTTGCATTCATCGTCAAAAAGAACATTTCAAAATCTATCCTGAAGTACAACGCTGTCAGGGATAGGATAATATCCATACTCCTACAAGAAAGACCAGTAAATATGACTATTATTCAAATTTACACACCAACCACTAGGGCCAAAGATGAAGAAATAGAAGATTTTTATCAGCTGCTGCAGTCTGAAGTTGATCAAACATGCAATCAAAATGCATTGATAATTACTGGTGACTGGAATGCAAGAGTTGGAAACGAAGAAGAGGGATCAGTGATTGGAAAATATGGCCTTGGTGATAGAAACAATGCCAGAGATCGAATGATAGAATTTTGCAAGACCAATGACTTCTTCATTGCAAATACCTTCTTTCACCAACATAAACGGTGACTATACACATGGACCTTGCCAGATGGAACACACAGAAATCAAATTGACTACATCTTTGGAAAGAGATGATGGAAAAGCTCAATATCATCAGTCAGAACAAGGCCAGGGCTGACTGTGGAACACACCGTCAACTGCTCATATGCAAGTTCAAGCTGAAACTGAAGAAAATCAGAGCAAGTCCATGACAGCCAAAATATGACCTTGAGTACATCCCACCTAAATTTAGAGACCATCTGAAGAATAAATTTGACGCATCGAACACTAGTGGCTGAAGACCAGATGAGTTGTGGAATGACATCGAGGACATCATCCATGAAGAAAGCAAGAGGTCATTGAAAAGACAGGAAAGAAAGAAGAGACCAAGATGGATGTCAGAGGAGACTCTGAAACTTGCTTTCGAACGTCAAGCAGCTAAAGCAAAAGAAAGGATTAATGACGTAAAAGAACTGAACAGAAGATTTCAAAGGGTAGCTTAAGAAGACAAAGTAAAGTATTATAAAAAAAAAAAAAAAATTTTTTTTTTTTTTTAGGACATGTGTAAAGAGCTGGAAATGGAAAACCAAAAGGGGAGAACATACTCGGTGTTTCTCAGGCTGAAAGAAATGAAGAAAAAATTCAAGCCTCGAGTTGCAATAGTGAAGGATTCTATGGGGAAAATATTAAGCGACACAGGAAGCATCAAAAGAAGATGGAAGGAATACACAGAATCATTATACCAAAAAGCCATTTCAAGAGGTAGCATATGATCAGGAACCGATGGTACTGAAGGAAGAAGTCCAAGCTGCTCGGAAGGCATTGGTGAAAAACAGGCTCCAGGAATTGATGGAATATCAACTGAGATGTTTCAACAAACAGATGCAGTGCCAGAGGTGCTCACTCGTCTATGCCAAGAAATATGAAAGACAGCTTCCTGGCCAACTGACTGGAAGAGACTCATATTTATGCCTATTCCCAAGAAAGGTGATCCAACTGAATGTGGAAATTATAGAACAATATCATTAATATCACATGCAAGCAAAATTGTGCTGAAGATCATTCAAAAATGACTGCAATAGTATATTGACAGGGAACTACCAGAAATTCAGGCTGGTTTCAGAAGAGGATGTGGAACCAGGGATATCATTGCTGATGTCAGATGGGTCCTGGCTGAAAGCAGAGAATACCAGAAGGATGTTTTATTGACTATGCAAAGGCATTCGACTGTGGGGATTGTAACAAATTATGGATAACATTGCGAAGAATGGGAATTCCAGAACACTTAATTGTGCTCATGAGGAACCTTTACATAGATCAAGAGGCAGTTGTTCGGACAGAACAAAGGGATACTGATTGGTTTAAAGTCAGGAAAGGTGTGGTTCAGGGTTGTATTCTTTCACCATACCTATTCAATCTGTATGGTGAGCAAATAATCCGAGAAGTTGGACTATACGAAGAGGAACGGGGCTTCAGGATTGGAGGAAGACTCATTAACAACCTGCGTTATGCAGATGACACAACCTTGCTTGCTGAAAGTGAAGAGGACTTGAAGCACTTACTAATGAACACCAAAGTCCACAGCCTTCAGTATGGATTGCACCTCAACATAAAGAAAACAAAAATCCTCACAACTGGACCCATGAGCAACATCATGATAAACAGAGAAAAGATTGAAGTTGCCAAGGATTTCATTTTACTTGCATCCACAATCAACACCCATGGAAGCAGCAGTCGAGAAATCAAAAGACGCCTTGCATTGGGTAAATCTGCTGCAAAGGACCTCTTTCAAGTGTTGAAGAGGAAAGATGTCACCTTGAAGACTAAGGTGACCTGACCCAAGCCATGGTTTTTTCAATCGCATCATATGCATGTGAAAACTGGACAATGAATAAGGAAGACTGAAGAAGAATTGACGCCTTTGAATTGTGGTGTTGGCAGAGAATATTGGATATACCATGGACTGCCAAAAGAACAAACAAATATGTCTTAGAAGAAGTACATTCAAAATGCTCCTTAGAGGCAAGGATGGAGATACTGCGTCTTACATACTTTGGACATGTTGTCTGGAGAGATCAGTTCCTGGAGAAGGACATGATGTTTGGCAAAGCACAAGGTCAGCGGAAAAGAGGAAGTTCCTCCAGGAGGCGAACTGACATACAGTGGCTGCAACAATGAGCTCAAGCATAACAATGATTGTAAGGATGGCTCAGGACCAGGCAGTGTTTCGTTCTGTTGTGCATAGGGTCACTATGAATTGGAACCAACTCGATGGCACCTATCAACAAACAACAACAAGAACTTCTATTCCATTGATCTATGTGTTTATTGTTATACCAATACCAGTCTGTCTTAATTACTGTAGCTGTATAGTATGTTTTAAAATCAGGAAGTGTGAGTCTCCTACTTTGTTCTTCACTTTCAACATTGCTTTAGCTATTCAGGGTCTCTTGTCATTCCATATAAGATTGAGTATTGGTTTTCCAGTTTTGTAAATAAGGCTGTTGAAATTCTGTTCGGGCTTGTATTGAATCTATAGATTGCTTTGGGTAGTATTGACGTCTTAAAATATGAAGTCTTCCAATCCATGAAGATGGAACATCTTTCCATTTATTTAAGGTTCTTTAATCTCTTTCAGCAGTGTTTTATAGTTTTCATTGTATAGGTTCTTCTTGTCCCTGGTTAGATTTATTCGCAGGTATTTTATTCTCTTAGATGCTATTTTAAGTGAAATTTTTTCGTTAGTTTTCCTTTCATATTTCTCAGTGCTGGTATGTAGAAACTCAACGGATTTTTGTTTGTCGACCTTGTACTCTGCAACTTTGCTAAATTCCTCTATTAGCTCCAGAAGTTTTCTTGTGGCCTCTTTGGGATTTTGTATATATAGGATCATATCCTCTGTTAATAGAGATAATTTTACTTCTTTTCAAATATGTACACCTTTTCTTTTTCTTGTCTTATTGCTCTGGCTAGAACTTCTAATACAATATGTTTTTTTGAAGGTTTTAGTTTTTATTTTGCTTTTTTTTTAACAGTAGAAAGTATGGAGATTTTGAAAGAACTAGGCAATTGTTAAAACATAAACCGACTGATTATTATTCCACCTAGAAATACTTAGCCCTTTCTGTATATATTGTATTAAGTAATTTAATAAGCAATATTATTATTGTGCCTTAAGTGAAAGTTTACAAATCAAGTCAGTCTCTCATACAAAAACTTATATACACCTTGCTGTATACTCCTAGTTGCTCTCCCCCTAACGAGACGGCACACTCCTCTCCACCCTGTATTTCTGTGTCCATTCAGCCAGCTTCTGTCCCCTTCGGCCTTCACATCTCCCTTCCAGACAGTAGCTGCCCACATAGTCTCATGTGCCTACTTGATCCAAGGACTCCTCACCGGTATCATTTTCTATCTTATAATCCAGTCCAATCCCTGTCTGAAGAGTTGGCTTTGGGAATGGTTCCTGTCTTGGGCTAACAGAAGGTCTGGGGACCATGACCTCCAGGGTCCTTCTAGTCTCAGTCAGACCATTAAGCCTGGTATTCTTATGAGAATTTGAAGTCTGCATTCCACTGCTCTGCTCCTTCTAGATTCTCTATTGTGTTTCCTGTCATGGCAGTCATCAGTTGTAGCTGGGCACCATCTAGTTCTTCTGGTCTGAGGATGATGGATTCTCTGATTTATGTAGCTCTTTCTGCTATGAGTTGGAATCGACTAGACTGCAGTGGGTTTGGTTTTTTTGGGGGTTTTCTGCCCCTTGGGCTCATAATTACCTTGTGTCTTTGGTGTTCTTTGTTCTACTCTGCTCCAGGTGGGTTGAGACCAACTGATGCATCTTAGATGGACGTGTGCTAGTGTTTAGGACTCCAGATGCCACTCTCGAAAGTGGGATGCAGAATTTTTTCTTAATAGATTTTATTATGCCAATTGACCTAGATGTCTCCTGAAACCATGATCCCCAAACCCCTGCCTCTGCTACACTGGCCTTTGAAGCAATCGGTTTATTCAGGAAACTTCTTTGCCTTTGGTTTAGTCCAGTTGTGCTGACCTCTCCTATATTGTGTGTTGTCTTTCCCTTCACCAAAATTAGTTCTTGTCTACTATCTAATTAGTGAATCCCCCCTCCCTCCCTCACTCCCTTCCCCCACTGTAACCATCAAATAATATTTTCTTCTCTTTTTAAATATATCTTGAGTTCTTATAATAGTGGTCTTATACAATATTTGTCCTTTTGCAAATGACTAACGTCACTCAGCATACCTTCCAGATTCCTCCATGTTATGAAATGTTTCACGGATTCATCACTGTTCTTTATCTATGAGTAGTATTCCATTATGTGAATATACCATAATTTATTTATCCATTCATCCGTTGAGGGGCGCCTTGGTTGCTTCCATCTTTTTGCTGTTGTAAACAGTGCTGCAGTGAACATGGGTATGCATATATCTGTCTGTGTAAAGGCTCTTATTTCTGTAGGATATATTCCAAGGAGTGGGATTGCAGGATTGTATGGTAGTTCTCTTTCTAGTTTTTCAAGGAAACGTCAAATTGATTTCCAAAGTGGTTGTACCATTTTACATTTCCACCAGCAATGTATAAGCGTTCTAGTCTCTCCACAACCTCTCCAACATTTATTATTTTGTGTTTTTTGGATTAATGCCAGCCTTGCTGGAGTGAAATGGAATCTCATTGTAGTTTTGATTTGCATTTCTCTAGTGGCTAATGATCATGAGCATTTCCTCATGTATCTGTTAGCTACCCAAATGTCTTCTTTAGTGAAGTGCCTGTTCATATCCTTTGCCCATTTCTTAATCGGGTTATTTATCTTTTTGTTGTTGAGTTTTTGCAGTATCACGTAGATTTTAGAGATCAGATGCTGATCAGAAATGTCATAGCTAAAAACTTTTTCCAGAGTGTAGGTAATCTTTTTACACTTTTAGTGAAGTCTTTGGATTAGCACAGGCGTTTGACTTTAGGAAAAAAAAAAAAAATAGGAGCTCCCAGTTATCTAATTTCTCTTTTGGTGTTTGTGCATTGTTAGTAATGTTTTGTATACTGTTTATGCCATGTATTAGGACTCCTAGCCTTTCCCTATTTTTTTTCCATGATCTTTATAGTTTTAGATTTTATATTTAGGTCTTTGACCCGTTTTGAGTTGGTTTTTGTGCATGGTGTGAGGAATGGGTCTTGTTTATTTTTTTTGCAGATGGATATCCAGTTATGCCAGCACCATTTGTTAACTAGACTGTCTTTTCCCCATTTAACTGACTTTGGGCCTTTGTCATATATCAGCTGCTCATATGTGGATGGATTTGTGTCTGGATTCTCAATTCTGTTCCATTGGTCTATGTATCTGTTGTTGTACCAGTACCAGGCTGTTTTGACTACTGTGGTGGTTTAATAGTTTCTAAAATCAGGTAGTGTGAGGCCTCCCACTTTGTTTTTCATTTTCAGTAATGCTTTACTTATCTGGGGCCTCTTTCCCTTCCATATGAAGTTGGTGATTTGTTTCCCCATCTCATTAAATAATTTCGTTAGAATTTGGATCAGAATTGCATTGTACCTATAGATGGCTTTTGGTAGAATAGACATTTTTACAATGTTGTCTTCCTATCCATGAGCACGGTATGTTTTTCCACTTATGTAGGTCTCTTCTGGTTTCTGTCAGTAGTGTCTTGTAGTTTTCTTTGTATAGGTCTTTTATGTCTCTGGTAAGATTTATTCCTATGTGTTTTTATCTTCTTGGGGGCTACTGTAAATGGCATTGATTTGGTGATTTCCTCGTCTATGTTCTTTTTGTTGGTGTAGAGGAATCCAACTGATTTTTGGATGTTTATCTTGTATCCTGATCCTGTGCTGAACTCTTCTATTAGATTCGGGAGTTTTCTTAAGGATTGTTTAGGGTTTTCTGTGTATAAGGTCATGTCATCTGCATCCTTGCCAATCTGGATGCCCTTTATTTCTTTATCTAGCCTAATTGCTCTGGCTAGGACCTCCAGCACAATGTTGAATTAGAGTGGTGATAAAAGCCATCCTTGCCTGGTTCCTGATATCAAGGGGAATGCCTTCAGACTCTCTCCATTTAGGATGATTTTGGCTATTGGCTTTGTATAAATTCCCTTTATTATGTTGAGGAATTTTCCTTCTATTCCTATTTTGCTGAGAGTTTTTATCATGAATCGGTGTCGAACTTTGTCAAATGCCTTTTCGACATCAATTGATAAGATCATGTGGTTCTTGTCTTTTGTTTTATTTATATGATGGATTATATTAATTGGTTTTCTAATGTTGAACCATTCCTGCATACCGGGTATGAATCCCATTTGGTCATGGCAAATTCTTTTTTTGATATGTTGTTGAATTCTATTGGCTAGAATTTTGTTGAGGGTTTTTGCATCTACGTTCTTGAGGGATATAGGTCTGTAATTTCCTTTTTTGTGGTGTCTTTACCTAGTTTTGGTATCAGGGATATGCTAGCTTCATAGAATGAGTTTGGGAGTATCCTGTCCTTTTCTATGCTTTGAAATACCTTTAGTAGTAAAGTGGTGTTAAATGTTCTCTGAAAGTTTGGTAGAACTGTGCAGTGAAGCTGTCTGGGCCAGGGCGTTTTTTTTGTTGGGAGTTTTTTGATTACCTTTTCAATCTCTTCTTTTGTTATGAGTTTATTTAGTCGTGTTAGTTTAGGCAGGTAGTGTGTAGAAATTCATCCATTTTTCTAGGTTTTCAGATTTGTTGGAGTACAATTTTTTGTAGTAATCTGATATGATTCTTTTAATTTCAGTTGGGTCAGTTGTGATATCGCCCATCTCATTTCTTATCTGGGTTATTTCCTTCGTTTCCTGTTTTTCTTTTGTCAGTTTGGCCAATGGTTTATCAATTTTGTTAATTTTTTCAAGGAACCAGCTTTTGGTCTTGTTAATTCTTTCAATTGTTTTTCTGTTCTCTATTTCGTGTAATTCTGCTCTAATTTTTATTATTTGCTTTCCTTGATGCTTCAGGGTTCCTTTTGTTGCTCACTTTCTATTTGTTCTAGTTGTAGGGATAATTCTTTGAGTTTGGCCCTTTCTTTTTTTGGATCTTTTTTGGATGTGTGCATTTATTGGTATAAATTGATCTCTGAGCACTGCTTTTGCTGTGTCCGAAAGGTTCTGATAGGAAGGGCTTTCATTTTCGTTGGATTCTATAAATTTCTTTTTTCCATCCTTCATGTCTTCTATAACCCAGGCATTTTTGAGCAGAGTATTGTTCAGTTTCCAAGTGTTTGATTTCTTTTCCCTGATTTTTCTATTACTGATTTCTACTATTATGGCCTTATGGGCAGAGAAGATGCTTCATAATATTTCGATGTTTTGGATTCTGGTAAGGCTTGCTTTATGACCTAATATGTGGTCTATTCTAGAGAATGTTTCATGTGCATTGGAAAAGAAAGTATGCTTGGCTGCTGTTGGGTGGAGTGTTCTGTATATGTCTATGAGGTCAAGTTGGTTGATTGTGACATTTAGATCTTCCATGACTGTAATGAGCTTCTTTCTGGATGTTCTGTCCTTCATCGAAAGTGGTGTATTGAAGTCTCCTAGTATAATTGTGGAGCTGTCTATCTCACTTTCAATGCTGTTAGAGTTTGTTTTGCGTATCTTGCAGCCCTGCCATTGGGTGCATAACTATTTAATATGGTTATTTCCTCCTGGTATATTGTCCCTTTAATCAATGTATGGTGTCCTTCCTTATCCTTTGTGGTGGATTTAACTTTAAAATCTATTTTGTTAGAAATTATTATTGCCACTTCTGCTCTTTTTTGATTGTTGTTTGCTTGATATATTTTTTCCATCCTTTGAGTTTTAGTTTGTGTCTCTGAGTCTAAGATGTGTTTCTTGTAGGCAGCATAGATGGATTGTGTTTTCTTTAATCCATTCTGCCATTCTCTGTCTCTTTACTGGTGCATTTAGTCCATTTGCTTTCAGCATAATTATGGATAGGTATGAGTTTAGTGTTGTCATTTTGAGATCTTTTTGGTGTGTTGTTGACAGTTTCTTTTTCCCACTTAGTTTTTTGTGCTGAGTAGTTTTTCTTTATATATTGTCTTTTCCTCTTATTTGGTATTCTTGATTTTGTTTCTGCTGAATATCTTTTTTTTTTCTTGTATTTTATTTTGATGAGTAAGATTGTTAGTCTCGTTTGTGGTTACCTTAATATTTACCCCTAGTTTTCTAAGTTTAAACCTAACTTTTATTCCTTTATATCCCCTTGTCTCCCTCTCCATATGAAAGATCTATGACTACATTTCTTAGTCCCTCTGTATTATTTTAATGTTGTCTTCTTTTACACAATGACATTGCTGTTTCCCTGTTTTGAGTGTTTTTTTTTTTAAATCTTGATTTATTTTTGTGATTTCCCTATTTGCGTTGACATCTGGTTCCTCTGTCCTGTGTTCTAGTCTTGGGTTGGTATCCACTATTATTGATTTTCTAACCAGAGAACTCTCTTTAGTATTTCTTGTAGTTATGGTTTAGTTTTTATGAATTCCCTAAACTTCTGTTATCCAGAAATGTCCTAATTTCACCTTCATATTGGAGAGACAGTTTTGCTGGATATATGATTCTTGGCTGGCAATGTTTTTCCTTCAATGCTTTATACAAGTCATCCCATTGCCTTCTTGCCTGCATGGTTGTCTACTGAGGAGCCCAAACTTCTTCTTATTGACTCTACTTTGTAGGTGACTTTTTATTTATCCCTAACTACTCTTAAAATTCTCTCTTTATCTTTGGTTTTGGCAAGTTTGATTATAATATGTCTTGGCGACTTTTTAAAAATATCTACCTTATGTGGAGTTTGATGAGCATCTTGCATAGATATCTTCTCATCTTTCATGATATCAGGGACATTTTCTGCCAATAAATCTTCAAATTCTCTCTGTATTTTCTGTTATCTCTCCCTGTTCTGGTACTCCAATCACTCATAAATTATTTCTCTTGATACAGTCCCACATGATTATTAGGGTTTCTTCATTTTTTAAAATTCTTTTATCTGATTTTTCTTAGAATATATTGTTACCAAGTGTTTTATCTTCATTCTCACTAATTCTGCCTTCCACTTCCACAATTCTGCTCCTCTGACTTTCTATTGAGTTGTCTAGTCCTGTAATTTTATTGTTAATCTTCTGAATCTCTGATTACTGTCTCTGTATAGATTCTTGCAGCTTATTAAATTTTTTGTTATGTTCTTGAATAACCATTTTAATTTTGTCATCTGCTTTATCTGTGTGTTCCTTGGCTTGCTCTGCGTATTGCCTGATCTCCTTCCTGATCTCGTTCCTTACGTCTTAAAGAGTTCTGTATATTAATTTTTTATATTCTGCATCTGGTAATTCCAGGAATCCACCTTCATTCTGAAGATCCCTTGATTCTTTGTTTTGAGAGCTTGTTGAAGTGATCATGGTCTGCTTCTTTATGTGATTTGATATTGACTGTTGTCTCCAAGCCAACTGTAAGTTATTTATTAGTTTATGTTTGCTTACTGTATCCTAGCCTCTTGCTTTGTTATGTTTTGATATGCTCAAATAGGTTGCTTTAGTGAGCTAGCTTGATTATTTTTGCCTTTGAAGTTTTAACGTCCTGTCACCAGAGGGCTAGTGCTGTTATCAGTTATATGAGTCCATTCACTTTTCTTGTATGGATTCAGCTCAGGTGTCCAGGTAGTTGGTCATCAAGTGTGTAGTATAGGCTCTGTCCTACAGTCTTAGAGGGGAAGGGGTGATTGGTGTAGGTACAGGTATCTAGTTGCCACTGTGGGTCATGCTTTGAACAAGCCAGGGGGCTGACAACCACCTCCTGAGTGTCTGTGATGAAATCATGTCCCCGTTCCATAGAAAGGACAGGTGGGTGGGTTCTGCAGATGGACTGTGGGCAGCCAATGCTTTTGGTTGCAAGGACTGGGTCAAGCCACTGGTAGTTAGGCCCCTGATATGGGTAGGTGAGGACCCTGTTTAATAGGCAAAGCGGTGTTAAACACCAAACACCCACCTCTTTACCCCACAGCTGAAACAGTTGCAGTCTGCCAACAAGGGCCTAGTCTCCTGAAATAGGCCCACACAGGTCCATGCAGTGGGGAAAGGTATTCAAAGACAACAGACCATTTACTACTGGACAGAAGCCACTTCTGTCCTGAGCTCCTCAGGTTAGTGGAGCTGGCAGATTACCTTTTCCCCCAATTGTGAATTTACTCTTTCTCCAAGGCCGGAAAAATGGCTCAGGGCACTCAGCAGAGCCTATCTCAGGCCCAGGGAAATCAACAGCCACTGAAGCCAGCTTGTGGGCTAGGGCACGGTAAAATATATGCAAGTACTTAGCTTTAGCTGAGAGTGCTGTTATTTTCTGGTTCCAGAGGCGTGAGTAGGCTGTGCGACTGGCTGTTTCTTCCTGAGGAAACTGCGGCCGAACAGTACCACCAGCCTGCTGCAGTCGCTCCTGGGAATGGTGCCTGAATGTTCCCAGCGATTCAGGTCTGGCAACTCGTCTCCACTTCTGAACCATCTCTCTCTCCCTCTGCTGTTCAGTCTGTTATCTAACTTTGCTTTCAGAGCTCCTAGCTTGTCATAAATATAATTGTTTCACATGTTTTTCAGGTCTCTTTTGTAAGAGTGTTCACCAAGAAGTGTCTGACTAGTCTGCCATCTTGGCCCCGGCTCTCCATTTTCCACCTTATAATTGGTATTCTTCTATGGAATCTTTGATCAAAGTGTTCACTAAGGTTAGCCAGACACCATCCATTTCTTCTGGTCTCATGGCAAAGGAGGCAGTTGTTCATGGAGGCAATTAGCCAAACATTCCATATACTCGCACTATTCCTAACTCTTCCTCTGTTGCTCCAGCTCAATACAGACCAATTGTTTGCTTTGAATGGTCACTTGCAACCTTTTAAGACCTCAGGCACTATGTAACAAACTAGGAGGTAGAACAGAAGCATTAAACATATTAGGTCAGTTATTTTGGATGCCCCATGAAACCATGACCCTAAACCTCCAAACTAAGAAACAAAATCTTTTGAGGTTTTTGGTTGTACATAAGCAGCCTCAGAAGCTCCTTTTTTTTTTTTTTAAATTTTCATGGTTGTAGATACATCTATCACACAACTTTTGCCAACTCAACTTTTTACAGGTGTACAACTTATTGACAGCAATTATGATAATTGACTGTGCTGCACTACCCTTAATCAATGCAATTTTTCCATCATCATTAACCTCCTCCTTCCCCCCCCCCACCTCTGGTAACCACTAATAAACTTTGGTCTCCGTACATTTGCCTTTTTAGATAAGCGAGGTCACACAACACTTGTTTTGTGATTGGGTTATTTGGCTCAGCAGAATGTCTACAAGCTCCATCCATGTTGTACCATGTATTAAGACTTCATTTCTCCTACTGACTGAGTAGTATTTCATTGCATGTATGTACCACATTTTGTTTATCCACTCATCTGTTGATGGGCATTTAGGTTGTTTCCACTTTTTGACAGTTTTGAATAGTGCTGCAATGAATATTGGCGTATAAGTTTCTGTTTGAGTCTCTGCTTTCAAGTCTTTAGGTTATATTTCTAGGAGCGGAATTGCTGTGTCATATGGTAGTTCTATTTCTAGTTTCTTGAGGAACTGCCACACTGTTTTCCACAATGGTTGTGCCATTTTGCATTCCCACTAGCAGTAGATAAGGGTTCGAATTTCCCCACATCCTCAGCAACATTTATCATTTTCTTTTTTTTTAACCATCCTAGTGGGAATGAAGTGGTATCTCATTGTGGTTTTGAGTTGCATCTTTCTGATGGCTTATGACACTGAGCATCTTTTCATGTGTTTGATGGCCATTTGAATGTCCTCTTTGGTGAAATGTCTATTCAACTCCTAGTTGCTAGCTTTTTCATGATGTCCTCTTAAGTCTCAGTTCTTTTCTCTTCCAAGAAAAACTGTTTCTTGCATCTGTCTTATGACTTGGGCTTTCAGTAATACTTTGAGAAACTTTCATGTAAATTGGTCTATTTGAAAAGTGCACTGAAAAAGGATGGACTGTTTATTTTGATTGGCATAACAAAACCTTATAAATGACAAATTATTCTAAATTACTTCTCTGACAGATTTTTTAAAGTGTGCAGAATATAGGGTTATGGCAGTGTAATAATTTCCTACCTCCAGAGGTATTATTAAATTAGATTATGATATTCCTTCAAAAAAACTTTATTTTGACTGGTTTAGTGATAAATAAGCACCCATATTAATTAATTTTTAATGGGTACTGGGTTTATTTATTTTTTTTACTGGGTTTATTAATTAAATCATCCTAATATGAAACTCCGGTGGCATAGTGGTTAAGTGCTACGGCTGCTAACCAAAGTGTTGGCAGTTCGAATCCTCCAGGCACTCCTTGGAAACTCTATGGGGCAGTTCTACTCTGTCCTGTAGGGTCGTTATGAGTCGGAATTGACTCGATGGCACTGGGTTTGGTTTTTGTTTTTTTTAATATTCCCAGATAGTAATGAAAATTAATTTGCTCTGATGAAGATTTTTATGTTTTGTAGCAGTTTCTTAAAAAGCAAAATCTTTCTAAGCAACTTAAACTAGATTTTGTATGGAATATGTTTTATTTTTGGGAAAAAGGAGTAATTTTGTACAACTAGTAGTTCCAGAATGATAAAAGTGAAGGCATGAGACAAACCTAGATGGAAAATAAAAAAGGTTAAAAAATTAGCTAAGATTTGATGGATTTTTCTATAAAGAAACATTATGTTAAAGAGGTGTAGGCTAAACTGCTTACCAAGAGAATAGTAGAGAAAAAAGTGTCAAGGGACCCCTTCCAACAAGGTGGAGATCTTTTAATGATATTATAAAATAAGATAAATAAAGTGGACATTGAATAAAAAAGAAAAAAAAATGCTGTCTTAATAGAGTTATCAGAACTTGGGTGGATCCCCAACATAAAAGAACCATAAACAAGAACTCTCTATTGTAGAGGAATTTTAAAAAGCCAAAGGATAAAAATCACAATGAGACACACCTGAAAATGCCTGGGAAAATGTTTCCACCCTAGCCATAGATTTAAAGTTACAAGCATATCAATGAAATGGTAGGGTGAAATAGAGGCATTTTTGATTCCAAAAATTAGTAGATAAAATCTTTTAGGGAACATGGTTACAGCTTTATTTCTTTTGAATCCAGCAGCATAAGAGCCAATAGTTTAACTGGGGAATTCACATAGTTTACCTATGGAGTTTTATTACTATTCAGATGTTTAGAGACTTGATAATCTTTGTATATTCTTGATATATCCTGTTTATATGATATTATGTCTCAAGATTATATGTTATAGCTGAAGTTCTTTGCAAATGGTTTTAATCATTATGTTTAGAGACATTTTATCTAAAGATTTTTCACTGACTTTATTTTTCTTTGCATTATTTTGTAATAACTTCTCATGAGGGTTTATTATTAGTAGTAAGTTAACCATGGTCAGTTTTAAATTTTGTCATCTGCAGATAGTTTTCTACTTTGCTGACTCCCTGAAAATGCTTGATGAGAGTGTTCAAAAAAAACCCAAATAGACTATATTGAACTTATGAAAGGGACTGTGATAGATGTTTTGAAAGTGGATATTATTGAACTGAATCAAGGTTTCCAGAAGTCTTGTGTAGAAGCTGACGGATTTACAGACTGCTATTGATCCAGAATCATGTTAGCTACATAGGACTGAGTGAACTAAAAGATATTGGGTTTTATGTGGGGATATTGCTGATGTTTTAATGTTCTATTTTCTGGATATAAGAAAACATTTTCTTCTTTCTCCTAAACTATCTAACTAATGGGTTTGTTTTTTAACCGGCAGATCTGGACTGACTCTTGTTATGCTTTTTCTATGTGTTTATATATAACCAATTAATCAAGACGAAATAGGAGAGGAATGAAAAACTGAGACCAGAAAAAAACTTTAACAAAGAAGGATTAGGAGATGAGAAAAACTCTTACCATAGGTTACTTTATAGTCAGTGTAGTGCTACTCGTTATTGAAAAAGCTAGTTCTTGCATTAAAGGAAGTAATCAGACTATAAATGAGTTTAGATATTGTAACTCTCCAATTAGAAATTTCTGTTGATAAATTCAGCAAAGTTGTAAAGACAATAACTAGAAAAATAGCTGAAGTTTGGGCTATGGCTTTACAAAATAGAATAGCCTTAGATTTCCTGTTAGTTTCTTAAGGAGAAACTTGTGCTATAGTTAAACTGAATAGTGTACTTATATCACTGATGAATCTAATAATGTTACTCAATACATGTCACATGGAGAATGTTATTAACCAAATGTCTGGTCCTATTCCCAGTGTAGGTGAGCTGTTTCAGCAATGGTTTTCAAGTTGGGGAGTCTGGAAGAAATCTGTATTTATCATTGTCTGCATAGTCATCGCCTTATTATGCTTGTGCTGTTGTTCACCATGTTGTTCTTTTACTTACACTGTACAACAATTTTACTGCAAATCAACCATTCCCAGACCTATGCAACATTTGATGTACCTCAGGGAATCTTCCCTGAGTTTTTGACTGTAATTTTTTCTGTTAAAGCCAGCACTGTTTCTACAATTTTGCCCAAGTCTGCACTAGGCCCCACTCCAGAGTATAAATCTATGACATAGTGAAGATTTGAATGTGTGTAAAAGCTCAATGAGTCAATAACGCTGGACTGCCAGTGAATGACGAAGCTTATGACTAGAAGTCTATGCAGGAGAAACATTCACCAAGCTTAAAGTGATCATAAGTCTCATTTGAAATAATGATCAGAAGGGAAAAGTGTAGACACCTCAAAATTCTAAGCAGGCTGTGCCAGGCCCTAGCTAAAAAAGGCTGAATCAAGGTCAGGAACAAGAAGCCTTCCTTATACCAAATTACTTGGTGATTAAATTTCCAGATGTCCTTTGATATATGGCATGTCCCTAATGACTCTGTTTTTACAACTGGCTGACCCTGAAGTCTTGTTTGTACTTTGATTCTATCTCCTGAGAAACCAACATGAAAGGAATTTACAATGACCTTCAAGAGACTACCCTGCCTGGACCCTGCCTATATAATCTGCTTTCACTATTCCCTCTTCAGAGCACCTTCCCAATACTTTTGTTTCGAAGCTACCTGATTCGAATCACATCTATTGACAATAAATATATTCTGTTACACTAACTTCTGGTGTTTCTCTGCGCATTTAGGCTTTTAACAGATTAAGTCTGGCAAATCTCTGTATATTTTGAATCTGCCATCCCAGATTTCCATCTCAGCCTGTGTCCTAACACATGCTAAATATGCCATCCAGATAAGCCCAAGGGGGTTGGAGGGTAGAGGGACAGGAAGACAAGCTGTGACTCTGCTGTGACCCTCTGTGTGACCCCCCAGCAGCCCACTCAAAAGACTGTGACCCAGCTTTGCCATCTTTGGATAAGGAGGTTGGGTGATGCAGTCTGTTGTAATGAAAACACTAAACCCCACCGAGCGAACCACATGCAGAGCACCGAGCCTGCCACTGACTCTTACCTGGAAGCCTGCTTTTGGACTGTTGATTTACCCAGCCTTCATGACCCTCATCAACGTGCAGTCTCCTAATCTTTCTCTACTTTGCTCACGAGCATTTCATAAGATGCCAAGGCAGGGATCACATGTTCACATGTGTATTGTGTTAGTGTCCTGGGCTGCCATAACAAAGGACCACAAACTGGGTGGCTTAAAAAAACAGAAATGTATTGTCTCACAGCTAGAAGACTGGAATCAGAGTGTCAGCAGGGTCGTGCTGTCTTTGGAGGCTCTAGGGGAAGATCCTTCTTTTCTCTTCCAGCTTCTGGTAGCCCTAGGACTTCCTTGATTAGTGGCAGCATCATCCCAATCTCTGTTTCCCTCCTCACATGGCTATCTTCTTTCTGGGTCTTTCCTTTTCTTATAGAACATCAACATATTGGATTTCAGACCCACCCTTCTCTGAGATGACCTTATGTTAACTTGATCACATCTGCAAAGACCTTACTTCCAAATGAGGTCACATTCACTGGAGTTTAGGGCTTCATCGTATCTTTTGGGGGGATGCAATTCAACCCACAATAGGCATCTGTAATTTTGTGAGCCTGCAGAAAGCATCCATCCAAATGAACATTTACCTTTCAAAACAACTGCTGTGTGTGTGTGTTCTTATTCTAACAAGAGACTGCAGTTGCTGAGCACATTCTAGAATTTCCTGTCTGGGAAATATCTTCAGGCTGGTGGCAAAGCTTGAATGCATTCCATCTTGACAAATTGTCATCTTCAGTCAGGGAATTTGATTTTTGTGTGTAGGAAGAAAACAATTTGTATTTGAAATGTTGCCTACAGTTCGAGGTTTGAACAGATTGAACGAGGAAGAAGCAAAAAATTCCTCTAAGGGCATAAAAAGGTCATTTGTGGGAAAAATAAAATGCTTTAAACAGTATCTTTGGTTCTGAAAGATAACCCACCCCTCCACTTCCCCTGCCAGCCTCCAACATGGCCTGGATGGGAGAAACCACAGAAGAGACAAATTTTTCTGCACAAGAAGAAATGGTAATTCTGCCTCTGCCTTTGGGGAGATGAGTATGGGCCCCCCCAAAAGGGCAAGGATGGAGACACAGGGGCATGGGGCCAATGCCAGGTAGATATTTGGGTTATACTCAGGCACCTGCAAGCAGGAGTGGTAAAGAGGTGGGCTCTAGGGCTAGAGCATCATGCCTATGACACTAGCCCTGCCCTTTACAAGTGGGACAACACTGTCTTGGTCCTCAGTTTCCCTGCCTGTAAAATAGTGCTGATGGAACCTAATTCACAGGGTTGTGTGAATTAAGACATGTTAAAAGATCATCTTCAAAAAACTACAGTCATAGATATCATACAAATGGAAAATGAGCACATTTTATTTGACTAATTAATGAGAAAGCAGTAAGATGCTACTGTCAGTTCAAAAGAGACCTGGATTTACAGGAATTTATATTCTCTCTCTCTTTTTTTTTTTTTTTTTATATTCTCTACCAGACAAGAGTTGCATTGAGCAGGAATTATATGCATAGCAGGGGCAGGAAACATCTGTGTCTTCCGATGTCCTTCCACGGTTTACCTGTCTCTGTTGTTGAGTGCTGTGGAGTCAATGCCAACTCATAGTGACCCTATAGGACAAAAGGAAACTGAAGGGTTTCCTAGGCTGTAATCTTTACCGGAGCAGATGGCCATGTTTATTCTCCCGTGGAGTCGTGGAGTGGAGTGACTGTTGGGTTTGAACTGCTGACCTTTTGGTTAGCACCACTAGTGTCTCTACAGAATTGCAAACTAGCTCAGCCCAAGAAAATCAATGACGTACTCTCCCTCCCCCACCAAAACCCCAAGACCAAACCCATTGTCTTGAGTTGATTCTGACCCATAGCGACCCTTTAAGACAGAGTAGAACTGCCCTTTGGTTAGCAACCAAACTCTTAACCACTACCAGGGTTTCCATATTCCATAATTAACTCCATTCAATATCTGTTCAAAGTTTTAAGTTATCTAAATTTCTTAGAAATTTATTTAATCTATTACACTACAAAACATAGGTTGATGATATGATAAATTTATCTGGACAGTGATTCAATTTAGCTGAACACCAATTTACACTTTTCACCATCTTAACATTATATAACAAATTATGGATAACATTGCAAAGGATGGGAATTTCAGGACACTTAATTGTGCTCATGTGAAACCTGCACATAGACCAAGAGGCAGCCATTCAAACAAAACAAGGGGATACTACACGATTTCAAATCAGGAAAGATGTGCATCAAGGTTATATCCTTTCACCATACTTACTCAATCTGCGTGCTGAGCAAATAATCGGAGAAGCCAGACTATATGAAGAAGAACATGGCATCAGGTTTGGACGAAGACTCATAAACAACCTGTGATATGCAGGTGACACAACCTCGCTTGCTGAAAGTGAAGAGGACTTGAAGCACACATTGATGAAGATCAAAGACCACAGCCTTCAGTGTGGATTACACCTGAACATCAATAAAGCAAAAATCCTCACAACTAGACCAAAAAGCAACATCATGATAAATGGAGAAAACATTGAAATGGTCAAGGATTTCATCTTACTTGGACACGGAATCAACACCCATGGAAGCAGCAGTCGAGAAATCAAACGACACGCTGCATTGGGCAAATTTGCTGCACAAGGTCTCTTTAAAGTGTTAAAAAGTAGAGATACCACCTTGAGGACAAAGGTACGCTGGACCCAAGTTATGGTAGTTTCAGTTGCCTCATATGCATGCGAAAGCCAGACAATAGATAAGGAAGACCAAAGAAGAGTTGATGCATTTGGTGTTGGTGAAGAATATTGAGCATAGCCAAGTCTGCCAGAAAAGTCAGCAGATTTGTCTTGGTAGAAGTACAGCCGGAATGCTCCTTAGAAGTGAGGATGGAGAGATTTCGTTTCATGTACATTGGACATGTTATCAGGAGGGACCAGTCCCTGGAAAAGGACATCATGCTTGGTAAAGTAGGGGGTCAGTGAAAAGAGGAAGACCCTCATAGAGATGGACTGACCCAGTGGCTGCAACACTGGGTGTAACAATTGTGAGGATGGAGCAGAACCAGGCAGTGTTTGGTTCTGTTGTACATGGTCGCTATGAGTTGGAACAGACTCAACAGCACCTAACAATAACAACATTAATTTCTTGATCTGTAAACCTATTTCAGGAGTTCAGATGGACTATTGTCTTCATCAGAATAAAACCAAATAAAAGGTGCACTTGTATTATACTTAACACTGATAAATAAAAGATCTAGTTGTTTTAAAACAAAAATTACTAAACTGAGGTGGGGCCAAGATGGCGGACTAGGTGGACGCTACCGCGGATGCCTCTTGCAACAAAGACTCGGAAAAACAAGTGAATCGATCACATACATAACAATCTACGAACTCTGAACAACAAATACAGACTTAGAGATGGAGAACGAACAAATACGGGCAGACAGCGATCATTTTCAGAACCAGGAGCCAGCGTACCAGGCAGGTAACTTTTGGAGCCCGATCTGGGGCAGAGCCCAGGGGGGCAGACGGCACAGACAAGGGGCCCAGCCCTACCCACCGAACTCATCCCGGGAGAGCGCCTAGCCAGTTGGCGCGGGCGGCATGGTGGCGCGGCCGGTGGGAGAGGCACCCAGGAGGCAGTGACTGATCTTGGAGTTTGGTGGAAAGCGGGCGTGGTGCGAGCGTGGGGATCAGCTATATTTTCCTAAAGCGACCTCGGGGGTAGGCCCAGCCATTTGTGTGGGCGACACCCACCCAGTTCGCGCGAGCGGTACGGCGCACCGGAGGGAGAAGTCCCCGAGAGGAAGTGACTGGTCCTGGAGTGGGGAGAGCAGCATCCCAGCCAGGGAGCCGTCCCGCCGGGATTTTGGCGGGCGCGGACGGAGCGTGAACGCGGGGATCAGCTCTATATTCTGAGGTGCTACACTCCTAGCTCTCTGATCCCTCCCCCACCCTCCCGAGGCTGCTCCATTAACATCCGAATACCCTGAGCCAGAGGGAGAATTCAGATAGGGATCTGACTGCATTTTTTTTTAGCTGATTACCTGGAAAAACTAGTTTCCCAGTGATGGCTCGGAGACAGCAGTCCATATCAAACCACTTAAAGAAACAGACCATGACAGCTTCTCCAACCCCCCAAACAAAAGAATCAAAATCTTTCCCAAATGAAGATACAATCCGGGAATTATCAGATACAGAATATAAAAAACTAATTTACAGAATGCTTCAAGACATCACAAACGAAATAAGGTAAACTGCAGAAAAAGCCAAGGAACACACTGATAAAACTGTTGAAGAACTCAAAAAGATTATTCAAGAACATAGTGGAAAAATTAATAAGTTGCAAGAATCCATAGAGAGACAGCATGTAGAAATCCAAAAGATTAACAATAAAATTACAGAATTAGACAACGCAATAGGAAGTCAGAGGAGCAGACTCGAGCAATTAGAATGTAGACTGGGACTTCTGGAGGACCAGGGAATTAACACCAACATAGCTGAAAAAAAATCAGATAAAAGAATTCAAAAAAATGAAGAAACCCTAAGAATCATGTGGGACTCTATCAAGAAGGATAACTTGTGAGTGATTGGAGTCCCAGAACAGGGAGGGGGGACAGAAAACACAGAGAAAATAGTTGAAGAACTCCTGACACAAAACTTCCCTGACATCATGAAAGACGAAAGGATATCTATCCAAGATGCTCATCGAACCCCATTTAAGACTGATCCAAAAAGAAAAACACCAAGACATATTATCATCAAACTTGCCCAAAACAAAGACAAACAGAAAATTTTAAAAGCAGCCAGGGAGAAAAGAAAGGTTTCCTTCAAGGGAGAATCAATAAGAATAAGTTCAGACTACTCAGCAGAAACCATGCAGGCAAGAAGGGAATGGGACGACATATACAGAGCACTGAAGGAGAAAAACTGCCAGCCAAGGATCATATATCCAGCAAAACTCTCTCTGAAATGTGAAGGTGGAATTAAGATATTTACAGATAAACACAAGTTTAGAGAATTTGCAAAAACCAAACCAAAGCTACAAGAAATACTAAAGGATATTGTTTGGTCAGAAAACCAATAATATCAGATACGAGCACAATACAAGGTCACAAAACAGAACGTCCTGATATCAACTCAAATAGGGAAATCACAAAAACAAACAAATTAAGATTAATTAAAAAATAATAATAATACACATAACAGGGAATCATGGAAGTCAATAGGTAAAAGATCACAATAATCAAAAAGAGGGACTAAATTCAGGAGGCATTGAACTGCCATATGGAGAGTGATACAAGGTGATATAGAACGATACAAGTTAGGTTTTTACTTAGAAAAATCGGGGTAAATAATAAGGTAACCACAAAAAGGTATAACAACTCCATAACTCAAGATAAAAGCCAAGAAAAACGTAACGACTCAACTAACATAAAGTCAAACACTATGAAAATGAGGATCTCACAATTTACTAAGAAAAACGTCTCAGCACAAAAAAGTATGTGGAAAAATGAAATTGTCAACAACACACATGAAAAGGCATCAAAATGACAGCACTAAAAACTTATTTATCTATAATTACGCTGAATGTAAATGGACTAAATGCACCAATAAAGAGACAGAGAGTCATGGACTGGATAAAGAAACACGATCCATCTATATGCTGCCTACAAGAGACACACCTTAGACTTAGAGACACAAACAAACTAAAACTCAAAGGATGGAAAAAAATATATCAAGCAAACAATAAGCAAAAAAGAAGAGGAGTAGCAATATTAATTTCTGACAAAATAGACTTTAGACTTAAATCCACCACAAAGGATAAAGAAGGACACTATATAATGATAAAAGGGACAATTGACCAGGAAGACATAACCATATTAAATATTTATGCACCCAATGACAGGGCTGCAAGATACATAAATCAAATTTTAACAGAATTGAAAAGTGAGATAGACACCTCCACATTTATAGTAGGAGACTTCAACACACCACTTTCGGAGAAGGACAGGACATCCAGTAAGAAGCTCAAGAGAGACACGGAAGACCTACTTACAACAATTAACCAACTTGACCTCATTGACTTATACAGAACTCTCCACCCAACTGCTGCAAGATATACTTTTTTTTCTAGTGCACATGGAACATTCTCTAGAATAGGCCACATATTAGGTCATAAAACAAATCTTTGCAGAATCCAAAACATCGAAATATTACGAAGCATCTTCTCAGACCACAAGGCAATGAAGCTAGAAATCAATAACAGAAAAACTAGGGAAAAGAAATCAAATACTTGGAAACTGAACAATACCCTCCTGAAAAAAGACTGGGTTATAGAAGACATGAAGGAGGGAATAAGGAAATTCTTAGAAAGCAACGAGAATGAAAATACTTCCTATCAAAACCTCTGGGACACAGCAAAAGCAGTGCTCAGAGGCCAATTTATATCGATAAATGCACACATACAAAAAGAAGAAAGAGCCAAAATCAGAGAACTGTCCCGACAACTTGAACAAATAGAAAGTGAGTAACAAAAGAACCCATCAGGCACCAGAAGAAAACAAATAATAAAAATTAGAGCTGAACTAAATGAATTAGAGAACAGAAAAACAATTGAAAGAATCAACAAAGCCAAAAGCTGGTTCTTTGAAAAAATTAACAAAATTGATAAACCATTGGCTAGACTGACTAAAGAAAAACAGGAAAGGAAACAAATAACCCGAATAAGAAACGAGAAGGACCACATCACAACAGAGCCAAATGAAATTAAAAGAATCATTTCAGATTACTGTGAAAAATTGTACTCTAACAAATTTGAAAACCTAGAAGAAATGGATAAACTCTTGGAAAAATACTACCTACCTAAACTAACACATTCAGAAGTAGAACAACTAAATAGACCCATAACAAAAAAAGAGATTGAAACGGTAATCAAAAAACTTCCAACAAAAAAAAGTTCTGGCCCGGACGGCTTCACTGCAGAGTTCTACCAAACCTTCAGAGAAGACTTAACACCACTACTACTGAAGGTATTTCAAAGCATAGAAAAAGACGGAATACTACCCAACTCATTCTATGAAGCCACCATCTCCCTGATACCAAAACCAGGTAAAGACATTACAAAAAAAGGAAATTATAGACCTATATCCCTCATGAACATAGATGCAAAAATCCTCAACAAAATTCTAGCCAATAGAATCCAACAACACATCAAAAAAATAATTCACCCTGATCAAGTGGGATTTATACCAAGTATGCAAGGCTGGTTTAATATCAGAAAAACCATTAATGTAATCCATCACATAAATAAAACAAAAGATAAAAACCACATGATCTTATCAATAGATGCAGAAAAGGCATTTGACAAAGTTCAACACCCATTTATGATAAAAACTCTCACCAAAATAGGAATTGAAGGAAAATTCCTTAACATAATAAAGGGCATCTATGCCCTTTTTTTTTTTTTTTATGCAAAGCCAACAGCCAATATCACTCTAAATGGAGAGAAACTGAAAGCATTTCCCTTGAGAACGGGAACCAGACAAGGATGCCCTTTATCACCGCTCTTATTCAACATCGTACTTGAAGTCTTAGCCAGGGCAATTAGGCTAGACAAAGAAATAAAGGGTATCCAGATTGGCAAGGAGGAAGTAAAGCTATCACTATTTGCAGATGACATGATCGTATACATGGAAAACCCTAAGGAATCCTCCAGAAAACTACTGAAACTAATAGAAGAGTTTGGAAGAGTCTCAGGTTATAAAATAAACATACAAAAATCACTTGGATTCCTCGACATCAACAAAAAGAACACCGAAGAGTAAATAACCAAATCAATACCATTCACAGTAGCCCCCAAGAAGATAAAATACTTAGGAATAAATCTTACCAAGGATGTAAAAGACCTACACAAAGAAAAGTATAAAACTCTGCTACACGAAATTCAAAAGGACATACTTAAGTGGAAAAACATACCCTGCTCATGGATAGGAAGACTTAACATAGTAAAAATGTCTATTCTACCAAAAGCCATCTATACATATAACGCACTTCCAATCCAAATACCAATGTCATATTTTAAGGGGACAGAGAAACAAATCACTAATTTCGTATGGAAGGGAAAGAACCCCCGGATAAGTAAAGCATTACTGAAAAAGAAGAAGAAAGTGGGAGGCCTCACTCTACCTGATTTCAGAACCTATTATACAGCTACAGTAGTCAAAACAGCCTGGTACTGGTACAACAACAGGCACATAGACCAATGGAACAGAATTGAGAACCCAGATATAAATCCATCCATGTATGAGCAGCTGATATTTGACAAAGGACCAGTGTCAGTCAATTGGGGAAATGATAGTCTTTTTAACAAATGGTGCTGGCATAACTGGATATCCATTTGCAAAAGAATGAAACAGGACCCATACCTCACACCATGCACAAAAACTAACTCCAAGTGGATCAAAGACCTAAACATAAAGACTAAAACGATAAAGATCATGGAAGAAAAAATAGGGACAACCCTAGGAGCCCTAATACAGGGCATAAACAGAATACAAAACATTACCAAAAATGATGAAGAGGAACCAGATAACTGGGAGCTCCTAAAAATCAAACACCTATGCTCATCTAAAGACTTGACCAAAAGAGTAAAAAGACCACCTACAGACTGGGAAAGAATATTCAGCTATGACATCTCCGACCAGCGCCTGATCTCTAAAATCTACATGATTCTGTCAAAACTCAACCACAAAAAGACAAACAACCCAATCAAGAAGTGGGCAAAGGATATGAACACACATTTCACTAAAGAAGATATTCAGGCAGCCAACAGACACATGAGAAAATGCTCCCGATCATTAGCCATTAGAGAAATGCAAATTAAAACCACCATGAGATTCCATCTCACACCAACTATACATATAATATATATGTACTTAATCCAAAAAACACAAAATAATAAATGTTGGAGAGGTTGCGGAGAGATTGGAACTCTCATACACTGCTGGTGGGATTGTAAAATGGTACAACCACTTTGGAAATCCATCTGGCGTTACCTTAAACAGTTAGAAATAGAACTACCATACAACCCAGAAATCCCACTCCTCGGAATATACCCTAGAGATACAAGAGCCTTCACACAAACAGACATATGCACACCCATGTTTATTGCAGCTCTGTTTACAATAGCAAAAAGCTGGAAGCAACCAAGATGTCCGTCAATGGATGAATGGGTAAATAAATTGTGGTATGTTCACACAATGGAATACTATGCATCGATAAAGAACAGTGACGAATCTCTGAAACATTTCATAACATGGAGGAACCTGGAAGGCATTATGCTGAGCGAAATTAGTCAGAGGCAAAAGGACAAATATTGTATAAGACCACTATTATAAGATCTTGAGAAATAGAAAAAACGGAGAAGAACACATACTTTTGTGGTTACAAAGAGGGGAGGGAGGGAGGGAGAGGGTTTTTTATTGATCAATCAGTAGATAAGAACTGCTTTGAGTGAAGGGAAAGACAACACTCAGTACAAGGAAGGTCAGTCTAATTGGACTGGACTAAAAGCAAAGAGGTTTCCGGGATAAAATGAAAGCTTCAAAGATCAGTGGAGCAGGGGCTGGGGTCTGGGGAACATGGTTTGAGGGGACTTCTAAGTCAATGGGCAAAACAATTCTATTATGAAAACATTCTGCATCCCACTTTGAAATGTGGCGTCTGGGGTCCTAAATGCCAACAAGCGGCCATCTAAGATACATCAATTGGTCTCAACCCACCTGGAGCAAAGGCAAAGGAAGAACACCAAGGTCACACGACAACTAAGAACCCAAGAGACAGAAAGGGCCACATGAACCAGAGACCTAAATTATCCTGAGACCAGAAGAACTAGTTGGTGCCCGGCCACAATCCATGTCTGCCCTGTCAGGGAGCACAACAGACAACTCCTGAGGGAGCAGGAGACCAATGGGATACAGACCCCAAATTCTCATAAAAAGACCATACTTAATGGTATGACTGCGACTAGAGGAATCCCGGAGGCAATGCTCCCCAGACCTTCTGATGGCACAGGACAGGAACCATCCCCGAAGACAACTCATCAGGCATGAAAAGGACTGGTCAGTGAGGGGGAGAGAGATGCTGATGAAGAGTGAGCTAATTAAATCAGGTGGACACTGCAGAGTGTGTTGGCAACTCTTGACGGGAGGGGGGATGGGAAGATAGAGAAAGAGGGAAGACGGCAAAATTGGCACGAAACGAGAGACTGAAAGGGCTGACTCAATAGGGGGAGAGCAAGTGGGAGAAGGGAGCAAGATGTATGTAAACTTACATGTGACAGACTGATTGGAATGGTAAATGTTCACTTGAAGCTTAATAAAAATTAATTAAAAAAAAATTACTAAACTAATTTGATTTGTCAAAGATTTATCTTAACTACCTGAGCTTGGGGAAACCCTGGTAGCATAGTGGTTAAGTGCTACGGAGGCTAACCAATAGGTTGGCGGTTCGAATCCACCAGGTGCTCCTTGGAAATTCTATGGGGCAGTTCTACCCTGTCCTATAGGGTCGCTATGAGTCTGAATCCACTCGACAGCAACGGGGTTGGCTTTTTTTTGGTATGTGAGCTTGGAGCTCTGGTGGCACAGTGGTTAAGAGGTTGGCTACTAACCAAAAAGGTCAGTAGTTCAAATCCATCAGCAGCTCCTTGGAAACCCTTTGGGGCAGTTCTACTCTGTTCTGTGGGGTCACTATGAGTTGAAATCGACTGGACAGCAACGGGTTTGGTTTTGGTTTTTTTATGTTTGTTGGGATCATAGTTTTTGAGCTAGCAGTTTCTGCATGAAGAATTTTGTTTTCAAAGTCTAGCATATTTAAAGTAGTAGAAGTTAGAAATACTGGATTTATGTAAGTGCTTATTTTTCTCTCTAAACTAATTAGAGCAGAGCTCCTTTAATTTATAAGACAAAATAATCTAATTTATTAATCTATTTCACACCCACACACCAAGAGATCCAAGTCTCTCTCAATTATAGATACACAGTCACAATGATACACAGGCACACACAGAGAGTTTGGCATTGGTGCTTCAACTTTAGCCACAGGTCAAAAGTGAACACAGAAAAACAAAACTTTACCAATCCCAGATCTCAAAAAACTCTTCTTCCAGGTGGGCACGAAATTCTTAATTGATTTCAGCTAAAAATAGACAAACAAATAATCAAGAAAACACAAAAAAAGGACAAGATGGATTTTCTGTTGTCTCTCGCCCCAACAGGGAATAGATTTTTATCATCCATCTACCAAAACAAAGCAAAACAAAACAGAAACAAAAAAACCAAACTAGTTGCCATCGAGTCAATTCTGACTCATAGTAGCTGCATAGGACAGAGTAGAACTGCCTCATAGGGTTTCTAAGGAGTGGCTGGTGCATTTGAACTGCTAACCTTTTGGTTAGCAGCCAAGCTCTTAACAACTGTGCCACCAGGGCTCCATCAGCCATCTACAGAGATCACCAGGTGGTCAGACCATAAAGTCAAATTCCCAAACATTGTTGCCAAAACCAGAAATAAAAACAAAGATATAAAGAGGAGAAAAATAAAACTAGAGAAACAGAGTGAGCAAAATTAAAGCTCTATTCTGCTTAGGGTTCACTCTGGGAGCCAAAAAGAAAAAAAAAAAAAAAAAAGATATGCCATACCTTCTGCAGTCCACTGCGTGGCTCTGCCAGGTGAATTCGCAGGGTTTATCAGCGGGGCCTCTAAAACTGCTAAAGAATCGTTTTCAAGAAGTTAAAATCGTGACTCCTACAAACATAAAATGAACAAGTTAAATATTTTATTTAGCTATTAATTAACATTTGCATTGCTATGAACACCTTTTTGCATTACTATGGACAGGAAACACCTGCTTCACCATCAGCCCTCCACAAGTTAACTTCCGTCTCTACAGCCAAAAGTGTGCATCTCCAAGTTGTTGTTAGCTACCTTTGAGTCGGACCCTGACTCATGGTGACCCCATGTACCCATGTACAGTGGAACAAAATGCTCAGTTTCAGAATCAGACCATTGTGATCCATGGGATTTCCACTGGCTGATTTTTAAAAGTAGGTTGCCAGGCCTTTCTTCCTAGTCTGTCTTAGTCTGGATGCTCTGCTGAACCTGTTTTTCATCATCGCAACATGAAAAGACACCTTTAACAAATGAGTGGTGGCTGCACATGAGATGTGTGGGCTGGGAATGAAAGCTGGGTTTCTTGCATGGAAAGTGAGAATTCTACCACTGAACCACTAATGACCTCCTATGCACCCCCATAGAATCAGACAATTCTTGGAGGGTCTGCTAGACCACAGCCTCTAAATTCCACTAAAAGGCTACTCTTATTTTTTTTCCCCAAATTATCTTGATGAAGGAAGCAGGAAGTACATCTGTCACAGACCAGATAAATGGTAACTGCTGTTACAAAGTACAGGGACAAGGGCTGACCAGCTTAACCATTTTTCCTGGCAGGAAGGAGCTCTGGCTCCAGGGGGTTGTCCAGAGTTCTCTCACGCTCTGGATTGACTTCTTCCTTCCTGGGGAAAGAGGCTGAAGGCGTTGGTGAGGGTGGGGTCAAGGAGGAGGTGAAAATGGAGGAGCATCACCTAGGACACAAGCTAACTGGCTTCCTGTGGGCGGGCACAGTAGTCCCCCTTCTTCCCCAATTTCTCTGGAAAGATGCACGGAATGTTCACAGAAGAAATCATGTCTCGGATGTGTTGGGAGAGTTTGTACAGAATTGAACACTAGGTAACTTTTAGGAGATGAATATTCTTTTTTCTTATTAAGAAAGTGATTTTAACAACCAAAATGGCACACGCAACGACAAGCTCCAGCACTGACCTGCGAGAACAGGCAGACCCGTTCCTTCTTGCAGAACTTCAGCGTACTTATTATAGAAAAATCAGAAAACGCCCTGAATAAGCTTAGCCTCAGTTAATACCTTGTGTACATTCTTCGAGGCCTTTCTATTTACCTGTATTTTACTATTTGTATATCTGTATTCTCAAATATGGGTTAACACCATCTGTTATTTTGTAATTAAAAACAAGTATGAATATCAGCTGCAGGCATAGCTGAATGTGGTTTTTAAGGACTGATCTTTTCCACAGGCTGTGGGGACGCATCGGAACGCTCCCGTCTCACCCCTGTTGTTGGACTCTCATGCTGTTTTCCGTTTTTATTTTACAAACTTCACAATGGTAACTTATTTATTTCTTCAGGATAAATTTCTCAAATAGAAATTTCTAGGTTAAAGAACATGCATTTTCTTTTTTAAAACAAACTTTTTATTTTAGAAGAGTTTTAGATCTACAGAAAAATTGTGATGTTAGAACAGAGTTCCTAAATACCCTGTACCAGGTTTCCTGTATTATTAGTGTCTTCCATTAGTAGGTGTACTTGTGACAATTCACTGACCAATATTGAGACTTTATTATTCCTTAATGTCATTTTTCTGTTCCAGGATCCCATCTAGGATACATTACATTGAGTCATCACATCTCCTTAGGCTCCTCTTGGCTGTGGCAGGTTTTCAAACTTTCCCTGATAGTTTTGAGGAGCTGGGTATTTTACAGCATGTCCTTCAGTGAGGATTTGCCTGATGCTTTTCTCACAATTTGACTTGTGTCTTAGTCACCTAGTGCTGCTATAACAGAAATACCACAAGTGGATAGTTTTAACAAAGAGAAGTTTATTCCCTTACAGTCCAGTAAGCTGGAAGTCTAAACTCAGGGCACCAGTTCCAGGGAAAGTCTTTTTCTCTCTGTCAGCTTTGAAGGAAGGTCCTTGTCATCAGGCTTCCCTTGGTCTGGGAGCATTTCAGGGCAGGACCCTCAGGTCCAAAGGATGCTCTTGGCTCTTAGAGCTGCTTTCTTGGTGGTATGTTTTTCCCAACTCTCTGCTTGCTTCCCTTTCCTTTTATCTCTTGTAAGGTAAAAGGTAGTACAGGCCATACCCCAGGGAAACTTGCTTTACATTGGTTCATAGTAAGGGTGTTATCATCCCACTCTAATCCTCTTTAACATAAAATTACAATTAAAAAAATGGAGGACAATCACACAATACTGGGAATCATGGCCCAGCCAAATCGATACACACATTTTTGGGTGGGGGGGCATAATTCAAGTCATGAAGACTTGGGTTAAGAGTTTTTGAGAGGAAGACCACAGAGGTGTCACCCCAAGGGTGCATGCTATCAACATGGCTTTCACTCTTGGTGTTGACCTTGACCACCTGGCTGAGGTGTATTTATGAAGTTACTCTTTTTTTCTGAGCTGTACTTTCTGGGAGGAAGTCACTATGTGCAGCCCATACTTAAAAGTTGGGGAGTTATGCTCTACTTCTAGTTTTTTTTTCCTTTAGGGAGGAGTATTATATAAATTATGTGGAATTCTTCTGCATGGGATATTTGCTCTTTCTCCTTCACTGATTTATTCATTCAAACTTTTTTTTTTAATATCAGAACAGATTAATGGATATTGATTTTATACTCTGGGTTATAATCCAACTCTACTTTGTTCCAGCTTTGTTAGTTTGTTCAGTGTTTCTATTGAGATTGTGCCAGCTTTGGCCACTGGGCACTCTTCTAGTTGGTTCCTGTGTCCCTTTGACATACCTCCATCATAATGGGTTTTTAAATTCCTCCTAAACACTTCCTTACTTTCTGGCACTACAAGATGCTCAAAGGCTCATCTTTCATATATCTTTCCCCAGTCCTAGAATCAGTCTTTTCTCCATAGAGCACATATTTTAGACTTTTTTTTTAAAGTAATTGTTGACTGTTTGGTCTCATATAGGTGATTTTTTAAAGGAGCACAGTGCTTATAGGTGGTAGTCATTATTTTTTGAGCCAATGTGTTATTTAGCTACAAGGTGTATTTCAGTGGTTAGTTTCAGTTCAAAGTCTGATTGAAGAACATCCCAGCGCAACAGTCTCAGGGAGTCTTCCAAGTCTCAGCTGCTTCAGTAGGCCTGTTTTTTTTGAGGAGGATTTGAGGTTCTGTTCTACATCCTATCAGGGTCCATCTATGTGGCCCTGATTAAAACAGTTGGTAGTGGTAGCCAGACACCATCTAGTTCTTCTGGTCTCAGTGTAGACAAGGCCTTGGTTCATGTAGACTATTTGTCCTAGAGACTAGTTTCTTCTTTGAGTCTTTGGTTTCCTTGTTTCTCTTTTGTTCCAGATGAGTAGAGACCAATAGTTGTATCTTAGGTGGCCACTCACAAACTTTTAAGTCTGCAGACACTACTCACCAAACTAAGATGTAGAACATAATTTTATGAACTATATTATGCCAACTGATTGAGATGTCCCACAAGACTATGGTCCTAATTCTTCAAACCCAGAAATCCAATCCCATGAGGTGTTTGGTTATCTCTAAGAAGTTTCTTGTGTAATTGTGCCCCCATATGTTTTATTATATATATATGAATATACGAGCATACAGTCAGATAGATGCATATACTTATGCATATATATATATATATTTTTTGCATACACACACACACACACAAAGAGCCCTGGTTGCACAATGGCTAAGTGCTCAGCTGTTAGTCAAAAGGTTGGAGGCTGGAGCCCATCAGCTGCCCTGTGGGAGAAAGATGTGGCAGTTGGCTTCCATAAAGATTACAGCCTTGGAAACCCTATGGAGCAGTTCTACTTTGTCCTATAGGGTTGCTATGAGTCAGAATCAACTCGACTGTAAAGGACTTGGTTTTTGGTTTTATGAGTGCATATATATAAAACATATACACATACCTATACACGTATCAGATCCTGGTGGTGCAGTGATTAAGAGCTGATAGGAACTTAGGTTGTTTCCATCTTTGTGCTATTGTGAATAGTGCTGCAATGAATATAGGTGTGCTTATGTCTGTGTCACTTCTATTAGATTTTTAGGGTGTATACCTATAAGTGGAATTGCTGGGTCATACGGCAGGTCTACTACTAGTTTTTTGAGGAGCTGCCTGTCTTAGTTATTTTGTAGTGCTCTAACAGAAATGTCACAAGTGGACGGCTTTAACAAACAGAAACTTATTTTGTCACAGTTTAGGAGACTAGAAATCTGGATTCAGGGTGCTGGCTTTAGGGAAAGGTTTTCTCTCTCTGTCGGCTCTGGAGGAAGGTCTTTGTCTCTTCTGAGCTTCTGCTCCTGTGCAATCTTGTGGCTTGGCATCTCTGTTGTTAATTTGCCTTTAATCTCTTTTACATTTCAAAAGAGATTGACTCAAGATACACCCGACACCCAAGAGACAGAAAGGGCCACATAAATCAGAGACTATATCAGTCTGAGACCAGAAGAACTAGATGGTGCCTGGTTACAACCAACGACTGCCCTAACAGAGAACACAACAGAGAATCCCTGATGGAGCAGGACAGCAGTGGAATACAGACCTCAAATTCTCATAAAAAGACCAGGCTTAATGGTCTGACTGAAACTAGAAGGACCCTGGAGGTCATGGTCCCCAGACCTTCTGTTAGCCCAAGACTAGAACCATTCCAAAGCCAACTCTTCAGACAGGGATTGGACTGGACTATAAGATAGAAAATGATACTGGTGAGGAGTGAGCTTCTTGGCTCAAGTTGACACACGAGACTATGTGGGCAGTTCCTGTCTGGAGGGGAAATGAGAAGGCAGAGGGGGACAGAAGCTGGCTGAATGGACTCAGGGAATACAGGCTGGAGAGAAGGAGTGTGCTGTCTCACTAGGGGAAGAGCAACTAGGTATACATAGCAAGATGTATATAAATTTTTGTCTGAGAGGCTGACTTGATTTGTAAACTTTCACTTAAAGCACACACACGCACACAAAAATTTCTGGCACCCCAGTCTTAAAAGGGTCCCACACTCTTACGAGTTTCACTTCCAGGAGTCCCTCCAGCTTATCAGGGTGAAGAGTGGAGAAAAAAATCCCTCCTTGCTTCTGGCAGGGGGAGGGGAAAAGTAATGATTGTGATATACACTCGGGTGTTCTCTTCTCCTTAGCAAAGTCCTGACCTCAAGGGAAACTATTTTACCGGGCCTAAATGACCTGGGGGAATAAAAATACCCAAAACTGCCCCCCTCTAGCCTTCAATGTGGGAAAAAGGAAATAACTCCTCTAAGCATCATCCAAAAAAAAAAAAAAAAACTCCTGAAACTAATAAGCCATTATAAAAAGATTGCAAGATAAAAGATTAGTATACAAAAGGCAATTGCTTTCCTGTATACCAGTAGCGAACAATTGGAATTTGAAATTAAAAACACAAAGTCGTTTACATTAGCACCAAAAGAAAAAAAAAAATTAAAGGCTTAGGTATAAATCTAACAAAATATGTACAAGGTATATGTAAGGAAAACTATAAAACTCTAATGAAAGGAATCAAAGAAGATCGAAATAAATGGAAAGATATTCCATGTTCAAGAATAGGGAGACTCAATATTGTTAAAATGTCAGTTCTTACAGATATGATCTATAGATTTAATATAACCCCAATTACAATCCCAGAAAGTTATTTTGTGAATATCAACAAACTGATTCTAAAGTTTATATGGAAAAGCAAAAGACCCAGAATAGTCAACACAATGCTGAAGAAGGACAAAGTTGGTGGGCGGACACTATCTGATTCCAAAACAGTAACCCAGACAATGTGGTTTGGTGGAAGGATATGCAAATAGAGCAATGGAACAAAGAGCCCAGAAATAGGCCCACACAAACATGATCAACTGATCTTTGACAATGGAGTAAAGGTAATTCATTGGAGAAACGGTAGTCTTTTCAACAAATGGTGCTGGAACAACTGCAAAAAAAAAAAAAAAGAATCTAGACACCAACTTTGTGCCTTTCACAAGAATTAACTCGAAATGGAGTACACAAAACTATACAACATCTAGAAGATAATATAGTAGAAAACCTAAATGACCTTGGGTTTGGTGATGACTTTTTAGATACACCAAAAGCACAATCCATGAAAGAAAAAAAATTGATAAGTTGGACTTCATTAAAAGGAAAAATTTCTGCTTTGTGGAAGACACTGTTAAGAGAAAGAAAAGACAAGTCACAGTGTGGGAGAAAAATATTTGGAAAATGCACATATGATAAAGGACTAGTATTCAAAATATACAAAGAACTCTTAAAACTTAACAATAAACAAAACAAAACAATCCAACTAAAAAGCAGCAAAGTATATGAACAGACACATCACCAAAGAAGATACACAGATGACAAATAAGCACGTGAAAAGATGTTCAACACTATATGTCATTAGGGAATTGCAAGTTAAAACAATAATGAGATACCACTCTACATCTATTGTTGTTAGCTGCCATTGAGTCAGCCCTGACTCCTGGCGACCCCATGTGTGTCAGAGTAGAACTATGCTCCATAGGGTTTTCAGTAGCTGATTGGTTAAGTGATTGCATTCCTCGGTATTTACCCAAGTGAACTGAAAACTTAGTGCACACGAAAATCTTCCCATGAATGTTTACAGCAGCCTTATTCATAACTGCCAAAAATTGGAAGCAGCTAAGATGTTCTTCAATTGGTAAATGGATAAACAAACTGTGGTACATCCATATCAAACCCAAAACACCCAGTGCCCTCGAGTCGATTCTCAAACACTAAAAAAAAAAAGAGCTATCAGGCCATGAAGACACGAAGGAACCTTAAATGCATATTGCTAAGTGAAAGAGGCCAGTTGGAAAAGACTACATACTGTAAGCTTTCAACTATATGACATTCTGTAAAAGGGAAAACTGTAGAGACAGTAAAAAGATCAGTGGTTGTGAAGGGTTGGGGAGAGGAAAGGAAGGAGGAATAGGTGAAGCACAGGGAGGTGAAACTATTCTGTATGATACTGTAATGATAGATACATGACATCATGCATTTGTTGAAACCTATAGAAATATACAACACAAAGAGGAACCTTAAATGTAAACTATGGACTTTAGCTAATAAGAATGTGTCAATATTGGCTATCAGTTGTAACAAATACACCACACAAATGCAAGATATTAATAATAGGGAAAACCGTGTGTAGAGGGGAAAAAGGGGATGTGTGGGAACTCTGTATTTTCTGCTCATTTTTTTCTGTCAAACTAAAACTGCTCTAAAAATTTGAGTCTATTAATTAAAAACAAGACATGGTCATAAAAAAAAAAGATACACGCTACACTAATCCTGTCTTATTAACATAACAAAGACAACACATTCCCAAATGGGATTATAACCACAGGCGTTAGAGGTTGGGATTTACAACATATATTTTGGGAGACACGATTAAATCCATAACACGGCCAGACTGTTTTCCACAATGGCTGTACCATTTTGCATTCCCACTAGCAATGGCTGAGGGTTCCAGTTGCTCCACATACACCCCAATACTTGTTATTTATTTATTTTTATCTTGGCCATCCTAGAGAGAGTGAAACGGTATCTCATTGTGGTTTCGATTTGTAGTAGTCTGACGGCTAATGATGTTGAACATCTTTTAATGTGTCAGTTGGCCATTTGAATATCCTCTTTCCTGAAGTGTCTGTTTATGTCTTTTGCCCGGTTTTTGGTTGGGTTACTTATCTTTTTGTTGTTAAGTTGTAGACGTTTTCTATATCTATATAGATATATCTCTATATATTTCTATGTATTTTAGATATTAAGATGCTTATCGGTTGTGTTATTCCCAAAGATTTTATTCCAGTTTGTAGTTTGTCTCTTTACTTTTAATAAAGTCTTTTGATGAACATAAGTATTTAGCTTATATGAGGCCCCAGTTATCTATTTTGCTTTCTGTTGCTTGTGCCTTCGTCGTTGTGTTTAGTTCCTTGACTTCTTGGCATCTTAGGATTCTCATCTGTAGAATGGGGGTGACCCTGATCTCCCAGGGAGGTAATGAGGATTATATGAGCTGATGATTTGAAACTCAGAGTAGTCGGCCTGGTACTGAGAAGCCCTTGCCCTTGATGATGAGAGCAGCTTCCTTAGGGAGAGATGCTGGGATGTGCTTTAAAAACAAAAGCCCAAATGAAGGAATTTCAAAGAGGACCTTAATTAGGGCTGGAGGAATCTAGATGATTGGGGGAGCGGGAAAGGTGGTCTGAGCAAATAGAAAGAAAGAGGAGACTATTTTGGTGAGTAAATATGTCTCTAACTTCCAAGCAATATAATTCCCCAGGGCCAGCTGTATTTTGGGCAAAGAACTGAGCCCAGACTCTAACCCCACTCCAACCCCTGGTAGAGGGTATCTCCTTGAGTGAACCGCACCCTGGGAGCTGCTATAAAACAAAATTACTGTGTATATGCAGATGACTTTCCATTAGTCTCCGGTCCAGACCACTCCTCGGAGCTTCAAAATAAATACTCAGCTGCTTACATGGCTGCTACCACAGATTTCTCAAAGGTAAGGCCCTAATACGACCCAGAATGTTTTCTCGTTTTCAAAATGGGCTACTGAAAGCTTGACATAACTAACGCCATGATGAACCTATAAGTTTTTGTCCTTCCCCTGCCTGCCTTCTCCTTTACACATAACTTTGTTAATGACTTTGTTTTGATCTGATGCAAATAACTTTGTTCTTTGTTTTGATCTAATGTTAATAACTTTGTTTTGTTCTGTCCTACTACCTGTGACTTATGACCCCCCATAGGGAGATTAGAGCCCAGAGGCCTGACATATATATCTTTAGCCTGGTAAGGAGATGTCCAGCACGTATCTCTTTAGTCTGATAGTCTCTTGTGATTATCTTGTAATGAATAACGTCTCTGACCATGCCATCTGCAGGCTACAAAGACACTTTCCAACCCTTGTAAAACTTGTATATAAGCTCTAATGTAAAATAGCCTTTTGGGATTCCATAGAGACAACCTGCATTGTTGTCAGATCCCCATTGGTGGACACGTCCTAAATAAACTTTCTCACTCTTTCCGACTTGGAGTACGTTTCATTGTCTCGACTGCTCCAGGGCATGGACACTAATCAGGCAACAAAGGCTCCTCAAACCTGTCCTACCCATCCAAAACAAACCTCATGGCTTGAGGCCCCCCAAACCTGTTCCTTCTTCAATGAAAGATGCCATTTTCCACCTAGAAACAGGAGTTATTTTGACCCCCTTCCCCCTCTCCTTTTCACTCCCAGAGCGAATCCTAATGGAGTCTGATCAGTTTCACCTCTATTATCAGTCTTCAAATATTCTTGCCCCATTTCCATCCCCTGCAATCTTCTAAAAACATGAGTTATTTATATTGCCCTTCTATTTACAGTTCTTCAACAGTTTCCCATTTCTCTTGGAATTAAAAACCAAATTTCAAGGCATTATGTAGTCTGACTCTTGCCCACTTCTCCTGCCTTAACTTGCCCTATTCTCTACTCTGACTTCAGTTCAACAGAGGATAGTGGGTTTGGACAGGAAGAGGGTTAATGAGCACTAGCCTGTGGAACACCCAAAACCCATTGCTGTTGAGTTGATTCCAACTCTTAGCGACCCTACAGGACAGAGTAGAACTGCCCCATAGTGTTTCCAAGGAGTGGCTCATGGATTCCAACTGCTGACCTTTTGGTTAGCAGCTGAGCTCTTAACCACTGTGTTACCAGGGCTCCACCAACAGAACTTAGTAAAATAGAGTTTGTCCTGGGTTAATTATCACAAATCTACCACTTGGAAAACAGCAGGGCTGCCATTAATGGACACCTTGGATTTAGAAAAACTAAATTGGCTCAGTTAGGTGCCAGTAGCCTCCTTTCTCTGGTTTGCAAAGCCCAGGGCCACAGATGTCATTGGTGTCTTAGGATAAATTTGTGGATTGTAACTAGCGACAGTACTGACCAGATTTTGAAGTCTACTCACTTTAAATTGTTCCTTGAACCTAGGTAGTAATTGTATGGCATGGTAGAAAATTCATGGGTTTTGGAGTCAGTCTTCAAATTCTGGCTCTTCCACTTAGCAGTTCTATGACCTTGGACAGGGTCATAACCTCGCTGACCCTCAGTTTCTTCATCTGCTAAATAGAGATAACCCTACCTACTCTGCTAGCTCCAAGAATTGCTGTCAGACTCAAAGAACTCATTCAGTAGTCGTGTATGGATAAGGGGACCACATAATTTACTGTCCAAACTGGGCCACTCTTGAGACTGACTGGGTGTGATATTCATAATTACACAGGGACAACAGGTGTAAACTGAAACAGTCCTGAGCAAACAGGGATACCTGGTCACCCTATGTATGGAAGACTATCTTATTCTACATGCTGGCCTTTGGTCTCACAGATCATCACAGAGTGAACAGACTGCCATTCATCTAGGCGGGAGGTGGGAGATTCATTTGTAAATGGATATGAGCCTTAAATCCCCAAGGAGATTATTTCAACTCCTTAGATAATCCAGGACAAGCAGTAGATTTGTTTTTGGAAGCTGCTAAATTACCTACTTTAGGCCTGCTACTGTGTCTGGCAGATTTCAAATATTAGCTCTTTGAAGCTAAAACCTTCAAAACAAGGACACACTGAATCAGCCTGTGGGATGTCATTTGCATAAACTTCCACAGTCACTGACTTGGTCCCAGGTAGTTTCTTGTTCCCATTAATCTTTTTGTCTTCTCTCTGCAGTTCTCTCCCTGCCTTTGTCAGTCTTTGTTTTTCTGCCTCTCTTTTCTCTCTTTTCTTCACCTGAGATTTTCTCAGCTGCTCTTGGTTCAGGTTGATTTGTCATTCCCTCTTAGGCAGGAAGTGGCTTGGGCTGGAGTTATCCTTCACCAGAAGATAAACAGTCAAATACAATTGCGTTGGAAGAGGGCTGGAACAAGGGTGAGGAGATCGAGGCACTTGCCTGAAATGCAAGATTTAAAAGGGCACCAAAACCGTCATAATCAAGATATATAATATTTTAAAATGCAATGTTTAAAAAGTACAAAATTTCCATGAAGAATAAAATGTTAAAATTTTAAGAAGATAGGATACCTTCCAAGTCGTACTGGAACCTGAGGCAAAAGGAAACATTAGTGACATTGACCCTGTTTTTATCTAAAATTTGGATATTATATTTATTATGGATGTGTGTGTGTATTAAATCTGAAAACCCACAGCTCTAGAAACCACTTGGTGTGTTTCTCTGAAAGAGTTGGTCCAAGAATCAACCACCCACTGCAGGTTACAAAGTGCAGAGGGAGAACAAGGGCCTAGATGGGTGGGGTGGGAGGTGAGAGGGGCCTCCCTTAGGGATGGATGGTGAGAAGTGGGGTGGAATACGGGAGACACCCCAGGCAGAGGGTGTGGACTTGCTCAGTGCTGCTTAAGAAGATAGATTGCTGCCCATTTGTGGAGAAGCTTGAACTTCCTTTGTGAAAGAGAAGAGTGAAAGTCTTGTGTTCTGGTTGTGTGGTGTCATACCAGTAGAGGACCAGGAAAGGCTGCAGGCAGGGGAATGATAGAGACTGGTCCAGCCATTCCTGGGCTAAGATGCTCAGACCAGGGGCTAACACATGCCAGGTATGCTCTCCGTTCATGCCCATTTTACTCTGGAGAAGCTGAGGCTTGGAGAAGTGCCAGAGCTCACCCAAGTTTACCCATGGGAGACAAAGGAACCGGGACAGGGGTCAGACTCTGACTGTAGAGCTATGCCTTTGACCATTGCATGAACTGGGTGCAAGAAGATCCCCTGCAGCTCCATGGGGTGGTAGGTGGGAGCCTGGCGGGCAGAGGACACCTAAGAGGGCTCAGCTAGGGCTGGACCTGAGGGAATGCAGAGGCCGAGAGGGAGCATCACAAGGGAAAAGCTGGAGCAATGGTGTTCCTGAAGACCCAAAGCTTCAGGCTGCTTCTGCACGTGGGGCTCCCAGGTGGACAGAAACACTTCTCATGTCTATGGGTCTGTGGCACTGGCGTCCCGGCACATGTGCCCATGCCCATGCCTGTGGGTTCCTGCCTGCAATCTTGCTTATTAGGGGGCTGTTGATACAAGGAAGAGATGGGACTGGATGAATTAAATAAGGGCTACATTTCAAGGCCCTGTGTGCTCTAACGGCTATAATTAAATCTAAACCTAAGTGCAGACCACTATATAACTTACTGCTGGTACCTCAGAACTACTTATAACTAAGAAACTAGGTGCTTAGACAAGATAAGGGGATACATTTCAAAGTCCTGCGTGCTTGACCAGCTATAAATTACTGATAATCCTCCTGAGTTGTTTTTCAAGGCCTCACCAGGTGCAGAGCATGCGCAGTAAAGATCAACGTGGACTACGAATGACCTTCTACATGAAACAAATTTGAGCAGGGGCCCCTCACCAGGGCTTGAACCAAATCCAGAGGCATCATGCATGCACAACATCGCAGAATAAGCCTTGTTTGACATCCCAGCAGCCTTTGTGACAGACTCCGTCTTGGTTCCAGCAATCTCTGCGAGAAAGTCCATCTTGAATTCTAACTGCGCATGCATTTGATTTTCATAATCCCTCCCCTTCTCCTGGAAATCTCCACCCATCTAATGAATAAAGATAATGCCTTTTTCCTGCCTAAAAACTTTTACAAGCTCTGGGGAATCCTTTGTTCAGTGAGAAACTGGAGACTAGCATAAGTGGAAACCCCTCTCCCTTTCTCCCTTGCGAACCTTTTACTCTGTCCCTAATAAACCTTTGTTCATGTGGAATCTCTGAGCCTCTCCTGGTCATTCTTGGTCAGAAGAAGGTACGAAACTAGGCAGGGCTTAGTCCTGAGCTGGGAAGCCCTGTCCTCTGACACGGTGTCTTTCCAGAGGCCCAGGGAGCCCCTCTAATGGCTATGCTTCCTAAGCTCCAACTGTGGTCCACATTCAGCTCCTTGTATTGTTAACTGGGATGAATGCTAATGAGAACCATTGTTCACAAGGAATAATATTAGAATAAATCTTGTGTGGGAGTCTGCAGTGTGACCAGCAGGGAGAGGCAGCAGAAAGAGCCCCCCCCGCCCCTGACCTCACCAGCTGTCAGTCACCACTTAATTCTGAACTACTGAAGAGTGATTTCTTGAACGCTTCCTAAGCAACTGCCTAAACCCAGGTCATGGAAAACATTTTAGCTGTCAATAACAAAAATCTCAACTCTCGCAGGCTGACATGGCACAGGGGAAAAAGAAACTCCTCAAGGTCTTGTCCATTCCTATGGGGTTCTCCCAGCTCTCCTTTCTCCCTTGGGCAGGAGCCAGCCCCAGGCTGGAGGCAGGTATGAGCCTCCACGGCTGCCCAGAGGAAGGAGAACCTGCCCATTGGTTCATTCAACACTGATTTATTGAGTGTCCACCATGTTCCAAATACTGTCCTAGGTGTACAAGACAGATGATATGCCTTCCCCATTGAAAGGCCATTGTAGCAAGTCAATCCATTATGTGGAAAGTGGCAAGTGCTATGGGACAAGAGGGTGGAGGGAGTGGAAATGCCAGGTGGGGAGGTTAGTAATGGCAAGGTGCAGGATTAAATAGGGAGATCAGGGCAGGTCTCATGAGAAGCTTTCTAGGAAGACCTTCCAGGCAGAGGGGGCAGAGTTTGGAAATTGAGTGTGTGCCTGATATGCCCCCAGACAAGCGGGGGCCAGTGGGCTGGAAACAAATGAGCACAGGCCCTGAGCCTCAGGCCTCCACCAGGAAGAGTCAGGTAGAAGAGAAGACTCAGCAGCAAGGATGGAGAAGGAGTGGGTGCCAGCAAGTGAAGGCAGGAAGGAAGCGGATGTACTGTTGTGCCACAGGCTGCTCTGTAGGCAAGGGGAGGTCTGAGGCCTGGATTTGGCCCTACCAGGCGTCCTGAGAGTAACAAAAGCATCGTGACTGGAGTGATGGAGAGAGAAATCCCAACCAGAGAGGTTTACTAGACAATGAGGGGAGAGATATTGGAGAAGTGAGTATGAATAATTCTAAGAGTATTGTGACAAAAGAAGAAGAGAAACAGGTGGGGGGAACACTAACTACAAAAAACTAGCAGGGCAAAAATGTCCAGAGAATTTCTTTAAGATGAGAGAAATAATATTATGTTTATTTACTGATGGAATCAATCTAGGAGAGAAGGAAAATCTTGATGTAGGACAGAGAAAGTAGAATTCCAGTAGCCCTTTCTTTCATTTGCTTTGAACTTTCCATCCTCCTGCCCAAGCCCCGGGTAACCACAATATTATCTGCCCCAGTGAATTTGCCTATACTATTTTTTATATATTTCAAATAAGTAGGAGCATACAATATTTATTCTTTCACGCCTGGCTTATTTCACTTAGCATTTTCTTAGGAAAAGACAACTTTCAGTGCAGTGAGAGAGAGGCATAATATGCTGACCATGCTATCTAATTTTAATCTGGATTCCTAGACTAACAGCTATGTTTTTGAGAAAAACGTGTTTTTCCCCGGTGGTCAAAACCATATGCCTCAAGGGGTCTTAATCAGGTGACTATTACCACTTCTTAAAATACACAGACTCAGGAAGAGTGCTACCTGAGTGTTGTTGCCAACAAGGTATTTTTGTGAGATAGACAAAGAAAACACATGTAAGCATCTTGTGACCACGATCTAGGCATCCTGTGATACTATCTGTAATCACTAACTATACTATTAATAATCAGTAACCAATCAGAGTGTGGTTATTACAATATTCATTGATTTTCCTGTAATTTCCCTCCCTACAGTTTGGTTCGTCTTTTTACCCCATAAGAATACTTGTATCAAGAAACTTCCCCAGGACTACCTGGTTCCATTTTCAAAGGGCTACATAGTTCCCTAATTACAATTGTTTTAAACCCTTAATAAACCTCTCTGTTTTAACTTGAAATAGCGTTCAAGTTTATCTCTATAACAGCGTAAGGTTTTCAAGGTTCATCCATGTCATAGCACTTCATTTCTTCATCACAACTTCATTTCTTTATGGCTGAATAGTGTTCCATTGTATGGCTATATCACTTTTTGTTTATCCATTCATCCATTAATGGATGGATTATGAATAACCAGTGGCTCTTTCTTAAGAGCAAGAAGTCATTTCTCCAGAAGTCTGTAGCTGGCCCTTTCCCGTAGATGAGTTATCTGTCTAGACCCGGTGTGTGGATGCTGAGTGGTCTAGAACCACATTCTTAAGCTCATTACTGAAGAAGGTGGTTGAGTTCCCTTTATACCAGTTGAGCCCTTCCCTTGAAGCCTGGGCAGGAATAAGTATAAAAGGTAAGATGGAAGAAGAGGCAACTGTCAGTGGCCATTCGGGTCTTAGTCACCTAGTGCTGCTATAACAGAAAAACTACGAGTGGGTGGCTTTAACAAAAAGAAATTAATTTTTTCACAGTCTAGTAGGCTAGAAGTCTAAATTCAGGGTGTTGGTTCCAGGAGAAGGCTTTCTCTGTTGGCTCTGGAGGAAGGTTTGTCATCAATCTTCCCCTGGACTAGGAGCTTCTCTGCACAGGAACCCCAGGTCCAAAAGATGTGCTCTGCTCCCAGCCCTGCTGCTTTCTTGATGGTATGAGGTCCCCACTCTCTGCTTGCTTCTCCTTCCTTTTATCTCTTGCAAGATAAAAGGTGATGCAGGCTACACTCCAGAGATGGATCAGGGATGTGACCTTAGTAAGGGTGTTACAATCCCACCCTAATCCTCTTTAACATAAAATTACAATCACAAAATGGAAGACAACCACAAAGTACTTATAATCACGGCCTAATCAAGTTGATGCATATTTTGGGGGGACACAATTCAATCCATGACACTCACATTCACAGGAAATGCAGTTACCTTCTCCCCAAAGGGAGACAATGTTGAGGTGCCACCACCTTCTGCATCTTGCTCCAGGGTCTCATGTCTAGATTGAATGCCATATCGGCTGGCCACCTGTGCCTAAGAGTCTTGGTACTTGCCCCAGGACACAAAAGTGCAATAGGGAGTGGGGAGCAAGAACAGAATGGTTGTAAGAAACAACAAAACACCCTCTGACTGTCTGGAGAGGGCACACAGGCCAGCACCCACCACTGTCACAACCACAGCCCTCACAGTGCCTAGACAAGAATGTTATGGATCCTAATCCAGGGTCAGCAACAGGGCAGCCCCTGCAGTGTCATTTGTGAGTTTCCTCCAGGGCATTGACCTCGGTGGAGCCTGATCCAGCTCCTGGGGACCCCCATCTGTAGGCACATGTGAGCATTGCCTAGGTCCAAGCCTAGAAGTTGTCAGGTGTCAGGATGCCCTTCCCCCTCTCTTTGGTCACAGAACCTACCTCTTGATTCCTCTTCTCTGTTGGCTTCTCTCTGTCTCTCAATTTCTGTCTAGGTTTTTTTCTCTCTATTTTTTTTCTCTGTCTCTCAGCCTTTCTGTCTCATTCTATCAGTCTCTCTGTATCTCTGTCTGTCTGTCTCTATTTGTTTCTCCATCTCTGTTTGGCTTTCTGTCTCTCCATTACCGTCTGTTTCTATTTGTTTCTCCATCTTTGTCTCTCTGTCTCTATTTGTCTCTCCATCTCCGTTTTTCTCTCTGTCTTTATCTCTCTATCTCTGACTCTCTGCCACCTCTCTCTCTCTCTGTTTCTCTCTAGCTATCTCTCCAACTTTCTTTATCTCTCTGTCCCTTTCTTTGCCTCTCTGTCTCTGTTTCTCTATGTCTACCTCTGTTTCTCTCTACCTCTCTGTCTCTGTCACTCTGTTTCTGTTTGCTTCTGTCTCTCTGCCCCTCTCTCTGTCTCCTTCTGTGTCTATCTCTTTCTCTTTTTCCCCTCCTCCCTTCACTTTCTCTGCTCCTCCAGATACAAGGGAAAGTGTGGTTGCCCAGCTTTGCCTCATTTCCTCAATTTATGCCCCTGTAGAAACAGAGTAGATGGGTCAAGCTGGGTAGACGAATGTTTAAGAGTGAGAAAATTCTGGAAACATCTGCCTGAATTTCAACCGTAGTGCAATGTTTACTAGTTGTATTATATTGGGCATGTTACCCAACTTCTCCAACACCTGTAAAGTGATGAGAACTTACCAGGTAGGGTTATTGTGATGACTGAACGAATTACTACATGCAAAGCCCTTAGAACAGAACCTGGCATATTGTAAGCATTAGGCAAAGGTCCACAATTATTTTTATTATTGTCATTGTTGTTACCATCTCATGCAAAGTTAGTGGAGGTCACTGAGCAGATGGACTATTACAGCCTTCAACAATTAAAAAAATTTATTCTAAACTCTGGAAAAGGGGAAGAATCTGAGTCTCAGAAAGAATAGATTTTAATATTCAAATATTCTGGTTTCAACAACAACAAGAACAAAATAAGAAGCCTTGCAAAGAAACAGAAAAGGATGGCACACACAGAAAATCAAAATGAAATGGCAGAAATCATCCCTATGGAAGCCCAGGTAATGGACAAAATAGAAGATTTTAAAACAACAGTATTAAATATGCACAAGAACTAAAGGAAAACATGAGCAAAGAATCAAAAGAAAATCAGGAAAATGATCTGGGAACAAAAAGAGAATATTAACGAAGGGATTAAAAAAACCCATTGCTGTTGAGTCTATTCTGACTCATAGCAACCCCATAGGACAGAGTAGAACTGCCCCCATAGAGTTTCCAAGGATCACCTGGTGGATTCTAACTGCCAACCTTTTGGTTAGCAGCCATAGCACTTAACCACTACACCACCAGTGTTTCCAGTGGAGAGATAGATAGTATAAAAAGGAACCAAACAGAATTATCGTAGCTGAAAAATACAATAACTGAAATGAAAAATGCAACAGAGGGATTCAACAGCAGATAAGAGCTGGCAGAAGATAGAATTAGCAAACTAGAGGATAAGAAATTGAAATTATTGAGTCTGAGGAACAAAAAGAAAAAAGAATTAAGTGAACAGAGCCTGAGGGAATTGTGAGACATCATTGAGCAAACCGATGTACAAATCATGGGTATCTCAGAAGGAGAAGAGAGAGAGAAAGGAACAGAAACAATATGTGAATGTCACAAAATTTTTCAAATTTGATAAAGGACATGAATCTTCACATCCAAGAAGTTCAATGAACTCCAAGAAGGATAAACCCAAAGAGACCCAAACTGAGACATGTTATAGTCAAACTCCTGAAAACCAAAGATAACGAATTTAAAAGCAGCAGTAGAGAAGGGACTCATCGCATAAAGAGATTCTTAATATGATTCTCAGAAACCTTGGAGGCCAGAAGGCACTGGAATGACATATTTAAAGAGCTGAGAGAAAAGAACTGTCAATGAAGAATTATACATCCAATAAAACTGTTTCAAGAATGAGTGCAAAATTAAGACATTCTCAGATAAATAAAAGGTAAGTGAGTTGATATGACTAGATCAACCCTAGAAGAATTGCTAAAGAGGGTCCTTCAAATTGAAAGGACACTAGACAGTAACTTGAAGCTGTATCTAGGAAAAAAAAAAAATCTAATAAAGGTAATTTCATGGACAAATATAAGGGCTAGATTTATTAAATGATTTGCAATGACAAATGCATAAAAATAATTATAAATTGAGGTTATTATGCACATAATGCATAAAGATATAATTTACGACAGCAACAATGAAAGAGGAGGAGAGGAGTGGTATGGGAATAGAGCTTTTGTATATTATTGAAGTTAATGTGGTATGAATATAAACTACAAATCAACTAGACCTAACAGATATGTACAGAATACTCCATCCAACAACAGCACCATTAGTTCCTGATCATACGCCACCTCTTGAAATGGTTGAATATCGGCTAATTCTTTTTTGCTATAATGACTGCGTATTCCTTCCAGCTTCTTTTGATGCTTCCTGCTTCGTTTAATATTTTCCCCATAGAATCCTTCACTATTGCAACTCGAGGTTTGAATTTTTAATTCAGTTCTTTCAGCTTGAGAAATGCCGAGTGTGTTCTTCTCTTTTGGTTTTCTATCTCCACTTATGTTTATCCAAAGACTTCACCAAAAGAGTAAAAGACAACCTACAGACTGGGAAAAAATTTTTGTCTATGACAAATCCGATTAGCATCTAATCTCTAAAATCTACAAGGTACGGCAAAACCTCAACAATAAAAAGACAAACAACCCAATTAAAAAACGGACAAAGGATATGAACAGGCACTTCACCAAAGAAGACATTCAGGTGGCTAACAGACACATGAGGAAATGCTCACGATCATTAGCCATTAGAGAAATGCAAATCAAAACTACAATGAGATGCCATCTCACCAAAACAAGGCTGGCATTAATCCAAAAAACACAAAACAGTAAATGTTGGAGAGGTTGTGGAGAAACTGGAGCACTTATACACTGCTGGTTGGAATGTAAAATGGTACAGCCACGCTGGAAATCAATTTGGCAATTCCTTAAAAAGCTAGAAATAGAACCACCATACGATCCAGCAATCCCACTCCTTGGAATATATCTTAGAGAAATAAGAGCTTTCACAGGAATAGATATCTGCACACCCACGTTCATTGCAGCACTGTTTACAACAGCAAGAAGATGGAAACAACCTAGAAGTCCATCAACAGATGAATGGATAAACAAATTATGGTATATTCACACAATGGAATACTATGCAACTATAAAGAACAATGATGAATCTGTGAAACATCTTATGATATGGAGGAAACTGGAAGGCATTATGCTGAGTGAAATTAGTCACAAAAGGATAAATATTGTATGAGAACACTATTTTAAGAACTCAGGAAAAGGTTTAAACACAGAAGGAAAGATTCTTTGATGGTTATGAGGGAGGGAGGGAGGGAGAGGGGTATTCACTAACTAGATAGTAGGCAAGAATTATTTTAGTTGAAGGCAAGGACAACTCACAATACAGAGGAAGTCAGCACAACTGGACTAAACAAAAATCTAAGGTTTCCTAAATTCAACCAGACACTTCAAGGGACAGAGTAGCAGGGGTAGGGGTTTGGGGACCATGGTTTCATGGGATGCCTAGGTCAACTGGCATAACCAAGTTTATTAAGAAAACGTTCTGCATCCCACTTTGGTGAGTGGCGTCCAGGGTCTTAGAAGCTAGCAAGCGGCCATCTAAGATGCATCAATTGGTCCCAACTCACCTGGAGCAAAGGAGAATGAAGAAAACTAAAGACACAAGGAAAATATGAGCCCAAGAGACAGAAAGGGCCACATAAACCAGAGACTCCATCAGCCTGATACTGGAAGAACTAGATGGTACCCAGCTAGCAGCAATGACTGCTCTGACAGGAAATGCAACAGAATCCTTGATGGAACAGGAGAAAAGTGGGGTGCAGAACTCAAATTCTATTAAAAGACCAGACTTGATGGTCTGACTGAGACTGGAGGGATGCCAGATGGCATGGCCCATGGTCTCTCTGTTAGCCCAAAACTAAAACCATTCCCGAAGCCAACTCTTCAGACAGAGATTAAACTGGACCATAAGACATAAAATGATGCTGGTGAGGAGTGTGTTTCTTAGTTCAAACAGACTCATAATACTAAGTGGGCAGCTCCTGTCCAGAGGTAAGATGAGAAGGCAGAGGGGGCAGGAGCTGGTTGAATGGGCAAAGGAAATACAGAGTGGAGAGAAGGAGTATGCTGTTACATTACAGGGAGAGGAACTAGGGTCACTTAAACTTTGTGTATAAGTTTTGTATAAGAAACTGACGTGAGCTGTAAACTTTCACTTAAAGCACAATAAAAAAATTAAAAACTTTTGTGCATCAAAGTGAAGCGAAAACTTATAGAACCGGAGACATATTTAGATAAGTATTTACTATGTATTAAAAAATAATTTAAAAAAATGTATCGCATAGGGTTTAATATTCAGAATATATGACTCAACAACAAAAAGACAACCCAATTAAAAAAAATGGGCAAAGGACCTGAATAGACATTTCATCAAAGAAGAAACTCAAATGGCCAATAAGCACATGAAAAAATGCTCAATGCCGTTATTCTTTTGGGAAATGCGAATGAAAAGCAGAATGAAATACCACTTCACTCCCATCATTGTTGTTACCGGCAGTGGAGTCAACCCTGACTTATGGTGACACTGCAAACAATGGAATGAAATGCTGTTTAGTCCTGTGCCAATCCAATGATCGGTTGAGCATCGGACTGTTGTGATCTATAGGGTTTTCACTGGTTGATTTTCAAAAGAAGATTGCCAGGTTTTTCTTCCTAGTGCATCTTAGTCTGGAAGCTCCAGTGAAACCTGTTCATGATCCACCATGAATAGCAATACACAAGCCTCCACTGACAGGTGGTGGCTGTGGACGAGAGAGATGCCTTGGTCTGCAATCAAACCAGGTCTCCCTCAGGGAAGGCAAGAATTCTACCCCTGAACTATCACTGCCCACATTAGTGTTCATCCAAAAAAACGCCGCTGCTGTCGAGTCGATTCTGACTCATAGCAACCCTATAGGACAGAGTAGAAACGCCCCGTAGGGTTTCCAGGGCTGTAAATATTTATGGAAGCAGGCTGGCACATCTTTCTCCCATGGTGAGGCCGGTGGGTTCAAACTGCCGATCTTTCAATTAGCAGCTGAGTGCTTTAACCACTGCACCTCACCAGGGCTTGTCTTAGTGTTCGTAAAACAAAAACAAACTTGTTGCTGTTGAGCCGATTCCAACTCATAATGACCCTACAGGACATTGTAGAACTGCCCCATGTGATTTCCAATGAGCGCCTGGTGGATTTGAACTGCTGACCTTTTGGTTAGCAGCCCTAGCTCTTAACCACTAAGCCACTAGGGTGTCCTTAGTGTTCATAAAGAGGATGAAATTATTTTAGATTAATATTGCAGTAATGAATCATCATTTACCAAACACCTGTAACGGACAAGGATTTTATTTTGTCATGTAATCGTCTCCGCACTGGCTCAGCGAGGTCTCTCGGGCTGGTCGCAGCCTCAGACACATAACCTGGTGGTGCAGAATATAATGAACCTGGTACACAGCGGGTACTTCGCTTGTGCTGCTTCTCTTCTGCCTCAGTGCCTCTGCCCCGAACTACTGCAGGCAAATGCGAGCTGCCCAGAGGCTCCTGCTACCGAAGCTCTATCTCTTGGCCACCTGGGCACCAGCCTTCCCCCTCAACCTGGGCCTGCCCGCCACACCCCGCCATTTTCCCTCTGGCCTCCCTCTTGTTCTCTCTGCTTAAAACTTAATTTGCATCTTGATGGAGATGAATAATTAGAACCCTCCAGTGTGAATAATTCTAAGCAAATTAATTTTCATGCCAATCAGGAAAAATTAATCGGCTTCACGATGTCGCATATTTTCCAGGAGAGGCTTCCCAGCTGCTGCCCCCACCCCTGCTGAGCCTCTGGCTCTTTTTCCCCAACACTTTGGAGAAGATTGCTTGTTAGATTTATTGTTTGTTTGTTTGTTTTTTAACAGCTCCTTAGGCCACAATGCAGCCCCTCTTTGTGCTAAATGACCCATTTAACAAGCATGATAAAAATCTCCTTAGGGCCACCACTGACTCAGTAAAATACACCTGGCCATCTACAGCCCAATTTCTTTTTAACCTTTTTACTTGTTGTGGAATACAAAATCATACAGAGACGTACAGAAGAGATATAAATGTACAGCTTAATGAGTTATTATAAAGGAAACGCTCCTGCATATCTTCTTACATTCTGGGGCTGTTCTCTCAATGTCATCTTTTGATGAATAGTTTGTATTTTGAATACAGTCAAATATATCAATGTTTTCCTTTATGCCCTGATTGAAAATTCATTCCCAAATGAAGCACTTTTCCCACATTTTTGGGAGAAAATTGTAGTTTATTCCTACATTTTTCCATAATGGAAATAGTTTTTTTTAAATAAAAATAATGGATGAACTTAGTATTTGCTTTGCACACACATGCACTCACGAGAACCATTTAAAAATAGGTTGCAAATATCATGCATAATCCCTAGGACTGTGAAGATGATGGATTTTACTCCTGTGATTACCAAAACCAGTTGCCAAGTGACTTCAACTCATGGCGACCCCATGTGCGTCAGAGTAGAACTGTGCTCCACAGGGAAAATTTTTAGGAAGTGTATCATCAGATCTTTGTTCCAAGGCACCTCTGGGTGAACTTGAACCTTCAACCTGTTAGTTAGCAGGTGTTCGGTTAGTGTGTTTGTTAAATGTTCGCACCACTTGGGGACTTACCTAGTCATGTGAGCCCTATAAAAACAGTGTTTTCTCTGGCTGGTCACCAAACAGGAAGTTAAAGATTTGAGGCACTAAGGAACTTGGCTGTGGGAACAGTTTCCTGTTGCTGGAGAGGGCCACATGACAAGGAATGTGGATGGCCTGTAGGAGAGGCTGAGAGCGGGCCCTGGCTCACAGCAGCAAGGAAACAGGGACCTCAGCCCTACAACTGAAAGGAACTGAATTCTGGCAACAAGAATGATGTTAGAAGTCCTTGATGTTTGAGATTTTTTGGTAGTATCATGAACGTTGTGTATCTTAAATTTCATTTTCTTTCTTTTTTTAAGGATTTTTTGGGTGTTCTTTGTTTTAATAATTTATTTATTTATTTTTTTGGTTGAGAATATACAAAACAGAACATATACCAGTTCAACAGTTTCTGCGCGTACAATTCAGTGACATTGATTGCATTCTTTGAATTGCATACCGTTCTCGACCTCGTTTTCTAGTTGTTCCTCCTACCATTAACATAAACTCTCTAAGGTTCCTATCTAATCTTTCAAGTTGCTGTTGTCAATTTGATGCCGTATAAGTAGATCTTAAAAGGGCACAATGCCCGGGGCAGACGTTTTTTACTAGTTAAGTTAAACTTACTAGTTAAGTAAAACTATTGTTTGGCTTTGAAAAGACTTCAAGGGATATTTTTGGTTTAAGGTTTAAAGATTATTTCAGGACAGTAGTTTTAGGGGTTTATCTAGCCTCCATGGCTCCAGAAAGTCTGGAGTCCATGACAATTTATAATTCTGTTCTGCATTTCACCCCTTTTGATCAGGATTTTTCTATAGAATCTTAGATCAAAATGTTCAGTAACGGTAGCTGGGCAGCATCCAGTTCTTCTGGCTCCATGGCAAAAGGGGCAGTAGTTCATGGAGGCAATTAGTCACATATTCTATTTCCTCCTTCTTTTTCCAACACTCCTTCTTCGTCTGTTGCTCCAGGTGAATAGAGATCAATTGTACATCAGAAGGGTGCTTGCAAACTTTTAAGACCCCAGGACACTATGAAATGAACTGGGTGGTAGAACAGGTGCACTAAACACAATACCAGGCCTATTAATTGGAATGTCCCATGAAACCATGAACCTGAACTCCAAATTAAGAGAAGAATCCCATGAGGTGTTTGATTTTACATAAGCAGCCTCAGGAGCTACTCTTTTTTTGTTGTTGTACATATATCTATCACACAACTTTTGCCAAAGCAACTTTTTACAGCAGTACAACTTATTGACAGCAATTATATTAATCAGCTGTGCAAGCCTACCCTTAATCAATGTGATTTTTCCATCACCATAAACCAAAACTCAGTGCTCTATAAGAGATAGCCCCTTCTTTCACCCTTCCACTCTCTCTTGGTAATCACTAACAAACTTTGGTCTCTATACTTTTGCCTGTTCTTGTCTTTTTATATAAGTGAGGTCATACAACATTTGTCCTTTTGTGGTTGACTTATTTCACTCAGCATAATGTCTTCAAGCTCCGTCCATATTGTAGCATGTATCAAGATCTCACTTCTCCTACTGGCTGAGTAGTATTCCATTGTATGTATGTACCACATTTTGTTTATCCATTCATCCATTGATAGGCATTTAAGTTGTTTCCACCTTTTGGGTACTGTGAATAGTACTGCAATGAACATTGGTGCACAAGCCTCTGTTTGAGTCTCTGCTTTCAAGTGTTTTGGCCACATACCTAGGAGTAGAATCGCTAAGTCAAGTGGTAGTTCTATTTTTAGTTTCTTGAGGAATCACCACACTGTTTTCCACAAAGACTGTACCATTTTGCATTCCCACCAGCAATGGATAAGGGTTCCAATTTTCCCACATCCTTGCCAACATTTGTTATTTTTTAATTTTTATTTTTATCTTAACCATCCTAATGGAATGTAATGGTATTTCATCGTGGTTTTGAGTTGCATCTCTACGATAGCTAATGTCACTGAGCATCTTTTCATGTATTCGGTGGCCTTGGATTTGTTTTTGTGTATAATGTGAGGCATAGATCCTGTTTCATTTTTCTGCATGTGGAAATTCAATTTTCTCAAAACTGCTTATTGAACAGTGTCATGGATTGAATTGTCTCCCCCCAAAATATCTTCCAACTAGGCTAGGTCATGATCCTCTGTATTGTATGATTGTCTACCATTTTATCATATGATGTGATTTCCCTATGTGTTGTAAATTCTATCGCTATGATGTAATAAAATGGACTATTGGCAGTTATATTGATGAGATCTACAAGATTAGATAATGTCCTAAGCCAATCTCTTTTGAGATACAACAGAGAAGCGAGCAGATAGACAGGGGGACCTCATACCACCAAGAAAGCAGTGCCAGTAGCAGAGTACGTCCTCTGTACCTGGGGTTCCTGCGCGGAGAAGCTCCCAGATCAAGGGAAGATTAAAAAAAAATTTTTTTTTTATTGTACTTTGATAAAGGTTTACAGAACAAACTAGTTTCTCATCAAACAGTTAGTACATACATTGCTCTATGACACTGGGTAACAACCCCACGACATGTCAACACTCTCTCTTCTCATCTCTGGGTTCCCTATTACCAGCTTTCCTGTTTCCTCCTGCCTTCCAGTCCCTGTCCCAGGGGTGGTGTGCCCCTTTAGTCTTGTTTCGATCCATGGGCCTGTTCAATCTTTGTCTGAAGAGTGAACCTCAGGAGTCACCTCAATCCTGAGCCGAAAGGTATCCAGGGGCCATATTCTCAGGGTTTCTCCTGTCTCTGTCAGGCCAGCAAGTCTGTAGACCAAGGGAAGATTGATGATAAGGACCTTCCTCCAGACCCGTCAGAAAGAGAAAGCCTTCCCCTGGAGCAGGAGCCCTGAATTTGGACTTGTAGCCTACTAGACCGTGAGAGAATAAATTTCTCTTTGTTACAGCCATCCACTTGTGGTATTTCTGTTACAGCAGCAATACATGACTAAGGCAAAGAGTCTCTTCTTTCTCCATTGAATGCACTTAACATCCTTGCCAAAAATCAATCGACCATGCCGTTGTTGTTGTTGTTGTTAGGTGCTGTCGAGTTGGTTCTGACTCATAGTGACCCAATGCACAACAGAATGAAACACTGCCCAGTACTGTGCCATCCTTAAAATCATTGTTATGCTTAAGCTCATTGTTGCAGCCACTGTGTCAATCCACCTCAATGAGGTCTTCCTCTTTCCAGTGACACTGTACTTTGCCAAGCATGATGTCCTTCTCCAGGGACTGATCCCTCCTGACAACATGTCCAAAGTATGTAAGACACAGTCTCACCATCCTTGCTTCTAAGGAGCATTCTGGTTGTACTTCTTACAAGACAGATTTGTTCATTCTTTTGGCAGTCCATGGTATATTCAATATTCTTTGCCAACACCACACTTCAAAGGCGTCAATTCTTCTTCTGTCTTCCTTATTCATTGTCCAGCTTTCACATGCATATGATGCGATTGAAAATGCTATGGCTTGGGTCAGGCATACCTTAGTCTTCAGGGTGACATCTTTGCTCTTCAATACTTTAAAAAGTTCCTTGGCAGCAGATTTATCCAATGCAATGTGTCTCTTGATTTCTTGAGTGCTGCTTCCAAGGCTGTTGATTGTGGATCCAAGTAAAATGAAATCCTTAACAACTTCAATCTTTTCTCCTTTTATCATGATGTTGCTCATTGGCCCATTCTGAGGAGTTTTGTTTTCTTTATGTTGAGGTGCAATCCACACTGAAGGCTGTGCCCTTTGATCTTCATTAGTAAGTGCTTCAGCCCTTTTCACTTTCAGCAAGCAAAGTTGTGTCATCTGCATAACACAGGTTACTAATGAGTCTTTCTCCAATCCCGATGCCCCATTCTTCTTCTTATAGTCCAGCTTCTCAGATTATTCGCTCAGCATACAGATTAAATAGGTATGGTGAAAGAATACAACCCTGGCACACACCTTTCTTGACTTTAAACCAATCAGTATCCCCTGTTCTGTCCGAACAACTGCCTCTTGATCTATGTAAAGGTTCCTCATGAGCACAATTAAGTGTTCTGGAATTCCCATTCTTTGCAATGTTATCTGTAATTTGTTATGATCCGCACAGTCGAATGCCTTTGCATAGTCAATAAAACACAGGCAAACATCCTTCTGGTATTCTCTGCTTTCAGCCAGGATCCATCTGACATCAGCAATGATATCCCTGGCTCCAAGTCCTCTTCTGAAACCGGCCTGAATTTCTGGCAGTTCCCTGTCAATATACTGCTGCAGCTGTCTTTTGAGTGATATTCAGCAAAATTTTGCTTGCATGTTATATTAATGATATTGTTCTATAATTCCCACATTCGGTTGAATCACCTTTCTTGGGAATAGGCATAAATATGGATCTCTTCCAGTCAGTTGGCCAGGAAGTTGTCTTCCATATTTCTTGGTATAGACGAGTGAGCACCTTCAGCGCTGCATCTGTTTGTTGAAACATCTCAATTGACATTCCATCAATTCCTGGAGCCTTGTTTTTTGCCAATGCCTTCAGAGCAGCTTGGACTTCTTCCTTCAGTACCATCAGTTCCTGATCATACGCTACCTCTGGAAATGGCTGAACATCGACTAATTCTTTTTGGTATAATGACTCTGTGTATTCCTTCCATCTTCTTTTGATGCTTCCTGCATCGTTTAATATTTTCCCCATAGAATCCTTCACTATTGCAACTTGAGGTCCGAATTTTTTCCTCAGTTCTTTCAGCTTGAGAAATGCCGAGTGTGTTCTCCCCTTTCGGTTTTCCATCTCCAGCTCTTTGCACATGTCATTATAATACTTTACTTTGTCTTCTCGAGACGCCCTTTGAAATCTTCTGTTCAGTTCTTTTACTTCATCAATTCTTCCTTTTGCTTTAGCCGCTCGACATTCAAGAGCAAGTTTCAGGGTCTCCTCTGACATCCATCTTGGTCTCTTCTTTCTTTCCTGTCTTTTCAATGACCTCTTGCTTTCTTCATGTATGATGCCCTTGATGTCATTCCACAACTCGTCAGGTCTTCGGTCACTAGTGTTCAATGTGTCAAATCTATTCTTGAGATGGTCTCTAAATTCAGGTGGGATATACTCAAGGTCATATTTTGGCTCTCGTGGACTTGCTCTGATTTTCTTCAGTTTCAGCTTGAACTTGCATATGAGCAATTGATGGTCTGTTCCAGAGTCGGCCCCTGGCCTTGTTCTGACTGATGATATTGAGCTTTTCCATTGTCTCCTTCCACAGATGTAGTCAATTTGATTTCTGTGTGTTCCATCTGGCGAGGTCATGTGTACAAAAAAAAAAAAAAATTAGTCACCGTTTATGTTGGTGAAAGAAGGTATTTGCAATGAAGAAGTCATTGGTCTTGCAAAATTCTATCATTCGATTTCTGGCATTGTTTCTATCACCAAGGCCATATTTTCCAATTACGGATCCTTCTTCACTTCCAACTCTTGCATTCCAATCGCCAGTAATTATCAATGCATCTTGATTGCATGTTCGATCAATTTCAGACTGCAGCAGCTGATAAAAATCTTCTATTTCTTCATCCTTGGCCCTAGTGGTTGGTGCATCAATTTGAATAATAGTCGTAATAACTGGTCTTCCTTGTAGGAGTATGGATATTATCATATCACTGACAGTGTTGTACTTCAGGATAAATCTTGAAACGTTCTTTTTGACTACGAATACAACACCATTCCTTTCGAAGCTGTCATTCCTGGCACAGTAAACTATATGATTGTCTGATTCAAAATGGTCAATACCAGTCTATTTCAGTTTTTTTTTTAATGCCTAGGATATCGATGTTTATACATTCCATTTCATTTTTGACAATTTCCGATTTTCCTAGATTCATACTTCGTACATTCCGGGTTCCAATTATTAACAGATGTTTGCAGCTGTTTCTTCTCATTTTGATTCGTGCCACATCAGCAAATGAAGGTCCCGAAAGCTTTACTCCATCCACGTCGTTAAGGTCGACTCTATCTTGAGGAGGCAGCTCTTCCCCAGCCATCTTTTGAGTGCCTTCCAACCTGAGAGGCTCATCTTCCAGCACTATATCAGGCAAGGTTCCACTGCTGTTCATGAGGTTTTCACTGGCTAATGCTTTTCAGAAGTTGCCGGGTCCTTCTTCCTAGCCTGTCTTAGTCTGGAAGGTCAGCTGAAACCTGTCCTTCATGGGTGACCCTGCTGGTATCTGAATACTGGTGGCATAGCCTCCAGCATCACTGCAACACACAAGCCCCCACAGGATGATAAACTGACAGACACGTGAGGGCAGTTGACCATAGATGGGTTTATTTCTAGACTCTCAATTGTATTCCATTGGTTTATGTGTTTGTTGTATACCAGGACCAGTCTGTTTTGATTACTGTAGCCATATAGTATGTTTTAAAATCAGGGAGCGTGAGTTCTCCTATTTTGTTCTTCTCTTTCAACATAGCTTTTTTTTTTTTTTTCTTTCAACATTGCTTTAGCTATTCTGGGTCTTTTTATGTGTTTGGTGGCCTTTTCATGTGTTTGGTCACCTTGAATTTGTTTTTCCATTTCTGTGACAAAGGCTGTTGGAATTTTGATCAAGGTTGCTTTGCATCTATCGATCACTTTGGGTAGTATTGACATCTTAACAATGTGAAGTCTTCCAATCCGTGAACACCGAACATGGTTTATTTAAGTCTTCTTTAATCTCTTTCAGCAGTGTTTTACGATTTTCATTTTTATAAGTCTTTCACATCCCTGGTTAAGTTCATCCCTAGGTATTTTATTCTCTTAAATGCTGTTGTAAATGGGATTGTTTCCCTGATTTTCCTTTCTGATTTCTCATTGCTGGTATATAGAAACCCAACTGATTTTTATTTGTTGACCTTGTACCCTACAACTTTGCTAAATTCTTCTATAAGATCTTGAATCTTTCCTGCGGACTCTGGGATTTTCTATCTGTAGTACCATATCATCCATTAATAGAGATAATTTTACTTCTTTTTTTCCCAATCTGGATACATTTTACTTCTTTTTCTTGTCTTATTGTTCTGGCTAGACTTTAAAAAAAATTTTTTAATTTGTACTTTAGATGAAAGTTTACAGAGCAAACAAGTTTCTCATTAAACAATTAATACACATTTTGCTTTGTGACATTGGTTGCCAACCCCATGACAAGTCAACATTCTCCCCTTCTCCACCTTGGGTTCCCCATTACCAGCTTTCCTGTTCCCTCCTGACTTCTGGGCCTTGCTTCTGGGCTAGTGTGTTCATTTAGTCTCATTTTGCTTTATGGACCTGTCTAATCTTTGGCTGAAGGGTGAACCTCAGGAGTGACTTCATTAGTGAGATATAAGGGTGTTTGGGGGCCATACTCTTGGGGTTTCTCCAGACTCTGTCAGAGCAGTAAGTCTGGTCTTTTTTGTGCGTTAGGATTTTGTTCTACATTTTTCTCCAGCTTTGTCAGGGACCCCCTATTGTGGCCCTTGTAAGAGCAATTGATGATGGTAGCCTGGCACCATCTGGCTAAGACTTCTAATACAATATTTAATGGAAGCGTTGAGAGCAAGCACCCTTGTCTTGTTCCTGATTTCAAAGGAAAAGCTCTTAATCTGTCTCCATTAATTGTAATGTTGTTTGTTGGCTATTCATATATGCCCTTAATTATATTGAGAACCTTCCCTTTCATTCCAATTTTCTTTAGGGTTTTCATCAAGAAAGGATGTTGGATTTTATCAAATGCTTTTTCTGCATCCATAGAGATGACCGTGTGGTTCTATATCTTTATTCTATTGATGTGGTTTATTATGTTATCTTCTCATGTTGAATCATCCCTGCATTCCTGGAATAAATCTTACTTGGTTATGGTGTATGGCTCTTTTAACATGCTGCTGGATTCTGTTCTCCAGTATTTAGTTGAGGATTTTCACATCTGTATTTGTAAGAGGTGTTGGCCTATGGTTTTCTTTTCTTGTGGTGACTTTGTCCTGTTGTGGTATCAGGGTTATGTTTCCTTCATAGAGTGAATTAGGGAGTATTCCTTCGTTCTTTATCTCTTAGGAAAGTTTACCATATTTTTACACAAATAATGTGCACCTTCTATGTTTGTTTTCCAACCATGCCCTCCCCCCATGAGGTATTTTCATAAGCACTGCTTTGCCAATTTGTTTTTATAAGTTGCTGTAAAAAAATTAACATGTTGCACTTATGAAAATACCTTGCAGGAGGAGGGCAAGATCGGCAAACAAATGTAGAAGGCATACATTGTTTGCTTAAAAATATGGTAAACATGATTGGTTTCAATTAAATTTTGTTTTATAATTATATGTTGGTAGTGTGTGAAAAAACAATGGATTTTGACTTCCTGTTTTGTGCTCTTGCAAAATCCAATTATTAGTTTTTTTTTTTTTTTTTTAGTTTTTTCCTTTGTACTGTCAATATATAAACTCATGCCATTTGTGAATAGAGTTTTATTTCTCTCTTCCCAGTTTTTATGCCTTTTACTTTTTTTTTTCCTTTGTCTTATTGCACTGGCTAGGTCCTTTAGTACGATGTGGAATGGAAGTGATAACAGTGAATATCTTCTTGTTGTTCCTGACCTAGGGGGTAAACTTCTCATTATGCCACCATTAAGTATGATATTAGCTGTACTCTACCAGATTTGGTGAGTTCTCTTTCATTCTTAGTTTTCTAAGAATGTTGTTATGAATAAATCTTGAATTTATCACTTTTTTTGGTGGGGGTTATCTCTTGAAATAACCAGGAGTTTTTCTCATTTATTCTGTTAATACAGTGAATTATATCAATTGATTTTGAATGTTAAACTAAACTTGCATTCCATTGTATATTACCTTTTTAAAATATCACTGGATTTGTTTTGCTTAGGAATTTTGCCACTCTATTTATGAAATGAGTTTGTCCAGTAATTAATTTTCTCCTCATGTCTTTGTGAGGTGTTGGAACTATGGTTATGCTGGTCTTGTCATATGAGTAGGATAGTGTTTCCTCTTTTTGTATCTACGGAAGACTCTGAACATTGGCTTTATCTCATCTCTAAGTGGTTTTTACAGTTTTCTGGTACAGCTATCTTGGCCTGAGCTTTTTTTATAGGACTTTTTCTTTTTGTTTAATTCACAGCTTTAATTTCTTTAATAGTTATAGCATTATTCTGATTTTCTATTTCTTCTTGTGTCTGCTATGTTTTTCTAGAAATTTACTCATTTACTACAGCCCAATTTTAAAAGAAAATTACCTGCATTTTACCTTCACAGGCTTCCTTCTATCCTGCATTACCTTACTATTTCCTAGGAGTTAGTAGATGTAAAAATACATGGACATACTAGCTTGAAGATGCTGCCTTTCCTGGACATTTTTACTCACAGCACCTGGTCTACGGGTGGGTTTAAAATTTATACTCAATATTTCGCTATTGGTTTTCCTATTGTTCTTTTTGTTCTAAACTCTTGGTGGAATTTCTTTTCTATAAATAAACCTTCATGAGGAACCCCTATACACAGGTATGTTGTTTTCCCATGGACCAGAAAGGGTGCTACTCTCAATGTTAGCCCTTAGCATTCATAAAAAATCTTGATATCAAAGATCTCCAAACATGTTTGGAATTCCTTGACTATTGAACAAGCAATTCTTTGCTCCCTTGCTGGACTACTGCTCAGGGAACTGAGTGCCAGTATGCTTTTCTTCCTAGGTAAAGGACCCAGAGAAGGCAAAAAGCCACTCTTGGCTGCTTCCCAGATATTTACTTGCTAGGCCAGAAATGGCACCCTCTGCAGACTGCTTTGCCAACATTTAATGACTCACAGAGGCACCACACAGGAGTGTGATTGGAAAAGGAGCCCTGCAGGGGTGGAGAAAGAAGGCACATGGAGGGGACCCCACTCAGAGCAGGAGCTTTGGTGGGCTTTAAGGCTAATGAAGAAAGCCCTTCCTCCCTATGGAAGGGCCATCAGAGCTTTAAGGGACCTTAGAGATAACATATTTCACCCTCTTATTCAACAGACGGAGAGACTCCTGTCCAGAGATTGTAAGTACCATGACTTACCTTGTCTGTGCAGTGCGTGAAGGTGGCAAAGACCAGCATCTCAGACTCACCATCAGGGCAGATTGTTCCACTGCTGCAGGCAGTCTCTCTCACTTCCTCACTTTGGGTTTTGCTTTCAGCTAGCCTAATCTACCATTATCACTCATGCTAGGGACTGATGTTCCAGCTCCTCCACTGTAGTCCCCTCTTTTTGCCCCTTATTCTCTTGTATGCTGCTGTCCCAGGGAAGAGCCCGAGGTAGTCACTGGGCTGAGTTTTATGAGGGTGGAGATTTCTAAGCCTAGATGCCAGGGAACCATACACAAGTTCTCTCTTTCACTCCTTATGATGCCTCCATGGGTTCAGTACTAGGGGTAGGCCAGGTATTCTCTCCCAATAACTGGTTGGGTGAGTGGACTCAGGAGTCTTTATGGGGGCAAATTGCCTACTTACCTCTCAGCAGGTGCAGTTGGTCATGTGGACCTGCAAATTTACATGTGGAAGGGAAGGAGGAGGTCTTAGAAGCTAAATATGATTTAGCAAATTTTTATTGTACCTCTACATATACAAAGTATAGGGAATTCTACTGTGAACAAGCCAGACAAGATTTCTGCTCTCATGGAGCTTACGTTGCTGTGGGGAGAAGTGCAATAAATAAGAAAACAAATAAATAAGCAAGATATTACAGATGGTGCTAAGTCCTCTGACATAAATACATAGAGTGACTCCATAAAGAGTAAGTTGTGGGGGGTTGTGGGGGGTGTTTCTAGCTTAGACAGGGTGGTCAGGGAAGGCCTATCTGATGACGTTGCATAAACTGAGCCTGCAGGATGAGGAGGAGCTGGCCATGCAAAGATCTGGGAGGACAGCATTGTTGGCACAGAGAACAGCTAATCCAAAAGGTCAAGCATGGCAAAGAACTTGGATGTTGTAGGAAATCACAGAACCTCTCAATGTGCATCTGCTCTGCTCCCAGCCTGTGCTGGACAAGGCACATGACACAACACCAAGAGACTATGAGGTTTTCGTGATCAAAGGGCCTTTCAGACCAAGCAAATAACAACACAAGGCAACATATACTGGGCTTGATTATTATTTTAATTTATTAGTATTACAGTAGTTCAGAGTAGTATTAGGGTATTTGAGTGGAATGGTGGAGGGTGTATTGGATTTCTTGGGCTGGAAGAAAGTGGGTTTCTTGGTGGCAAGAGTGATGTAGGCAGAGGAATGGCCTGAGCACAGGCCTGAAGGTGGCCTGAGCTTGCACAGGGTGGCAGGAGGAGGCTGGCCTGGCTAGAGCAAATGACCATTGGAGAGTGTGGAAGGGTGAGTTTTGAGCAATTGGATGGAGCTAGAATGCCAAAGGCCTTTGTCCATATACCTTTTTAGACCTCTTTATACGTATGACACAGTGGTTAAGAGCTGCTCACCAAAAAGTCGACAGTTGGAACCCTATTGGGTGGGTCCTATGAGGCTGCTCTGAGTAGAAACTGACTCAACAGTAATGGCTTTTTTAAATATATGTATGTTAATGTTCTTTGGTTGCAAGCAGCAGAAAATTACTCTATCTAACTGAAGAAAGCAAACAAAAACCAAAACCTCAAGATATATTTCAAGGATAGTGGAGTGTTTATAGAAGCAATGGGAGAACTGAAAGGCCAGGTTTCAGGTTTCAGCAGCTGGTGGCAGTGGAGCCCAGGGCACTGCCAGCCACAACTCCAGCTTCTATGTTTGTCCTTTCAAAGCTCCTATTCTGGGCAGAGATCCTTGCTTAGCCCTCTTGGGTCGGGTGTCTCTGGGTTAATCTGCCATGGTTGGGGGAGCTGCCTATTGCCCAAGAAGTATGTCTGCCAGAAGACATGGTGTGGGTGGCATGAGTGCCTAGGAAAGAACACTTGTTTGTAAGGTAGCCATTTTGTGTGTGTTCAAATCCCAGCTCCACCACTGACTGTTGGGCGATCAGAGTAGGCAGTTTGTGTAGCTTCTGAGCCTCAGTTTTTTCACTTTTAAAATGGACATTAAAAGAAAGGAACTATCTCAGAGGATCAGTTGGAAGCTGTGCTCAGAGGGTCTGGAGAGTGTGTAACCTGCAGTGTGCTTTTCACACCTTTGAGTCTCTTGCGGTGGCACCTAATGTGTCTGCGGGGGTGATACCTGACTCCTTCCTGAGTTCCCCTGCAGCACAGGGCAGGGCGCTCATAGGAGAACACTGGAGGGGAAGAGGTCTGCTGGGCGCTACGCTAGGCCATTTTTACAGCATCTGATGGCATGGGGCTGTGAGCTGTGATGGAGCTGGAAATGTGAGCCCTGCTCGCACTTGCTTAAATTACACTCAAGGTTTCTGATGAATGTGACACGTGCTGGCATGGGGAGGGCAGGGCAGGGCCAGTGGCCGCCATCCTCTAGACATGAGGCTTATTCCGTAAGGTGAAGTTGTGGTCTCACAGCACCCGTGAATACGCAGCCTTGGGGTAGGGCAGGCTAAGAGGGGAGCGATCAGGGTTAGCCTTTGCTGGGAGCCCTGCTCTGTGCCTGACTGGCCACGCCCCAGCATCATGTCATCCCATGCAGCCTTGGAGGCATGTGTCTCTTCCCTACTTGGGGCGCAGGCTGAGCTCCTTAGTTGCCTACCATCATATGGTCAGTTAGAGGAGAGTAAGGGCCAGAGGTGGGAGTCTCCCTGCTGTTCCCCACCCTTATTCCTCTTTTGGGACTGCTGGAAACTGTGACCCTGCTCAGAGGCCCAGTGGGTTCCCAAAGCCCATGAGGACGTGTCATTTATCTACCCACTCCCACTGCCGCCGAATGCTGCTATATCAGAAATACCACAAGCGGATGGTTTTAACAAACAGAAATTTATTCTCTCATCGTCTAGTAGGCTAGAAGTCCAAATTTAGGGCACCAGCTTCAGGGGAAGTCTTTCTCTCTCTGTTGGCTCTTGGAGGAAGGTCCTTGTCATCAACCTTTCCCTGGTCTAGGAACTTCTCAGTGCAGGAAACTTGGGTCCAAATGACCTGCTATCTTCCTGGCTCTTGTTTCTTCATGGTATGAGGTCCCCATGTCTCTCTGCTCACTTTCATCTTTTATATCTCAAAAGAAATTGGTGTAAGACACAACTTAATCTTGTAGATGGAGTCTTACCTCATTATCATAACTGCCTCTAATCCTGTGTCGTTAACATCATAGAGGTAGGATTTACAACACATAAGAAAACGACATCAGGTGACAAAATGGTGGACAATCACACAATACTGGGAATCATGGCCTAGACAAGTAGACACATATTTTTGGGAGACGCAATTCAATCCATGACAGGGGGCTACAGAAACACAGGGACCCTGGCTCATAGGGCTATTCAACTGAATGAAATGAAAATAGCCAAAAGATGGAAACAGCCTAAAGGTCCATTGACAGATGAGTGGATAAACAGGATGTGGTACATGTACACAACGGAATATGACTCAGCCACAAAGAGAAACGTGGATGAACCTTGAAAACACCTTGTTGAGTGAATCAGCCAGACACAAAAGGACAAATATGTATGATCTCACTTATACGAAATAACAAGAATAGGCAAATGAATAGAGACAAAAGTTTATTAGTGGTTACCAGCGAGGGGAGGAAGGGGGATAGCGGGACTCACTGCTTAGGGGGCACTGAGCTTCTGTTAAGAGTGATGGAAAAATACGGAAATGGATAAAGGTAATGGTTGAACAACATGATAAATATAACTAATATACTGACTTGTACATGTGAAGAATGTTTAAAAGATAATTTGTTACAAGGTATCTGTGTCAGAATCCTCAACTACCTGGGGGCCACCAGCCATTAAGTGCAAGGAGACATTTGGAGAAAGCAGAAGGAAGCACAGGTGTAAGGAGGGGTGGTTCACTTCTGATGCCAGCGGGGATGCATCGGCTGGGCTGGCAGGGCCAGTTCTCCCTGGAGTTTTAGCGCAAGGCTGGGGGCCCAGGGCTAATAACACAAAAAGTTCCTTTGACCAAAGTCGCATGTGTGGCCAAGGGGCAAGGGCAGGGAAGAGGAAGAAGCACCTTTGAGAGGGATTTGGGGTCAGAGGGCTTCTTGCCCCTAACTATGGGTTGTTGACTCCACCATCAGAGCTGGCTCCTGGAAGGTCAGCCAGAGCTGAAAAAAGCTGGCTACCGAGGCTGGGACGGGACTCTACAACGTACCATCTAAAAATCACACCTTAGGTTTTTTTATTCCCTAGAAGCATGTTGGTAACCAGGCAGGCCCAGGCCACCTCTTGTTCCCAGCAGCAGGAAAAGCCTGCTTTTCCACGCTCACTGGGAACTGTGGAGTATTTGAGCCAGAAGCAGCTGTAAGAATTACCCTGTGTGTCCTCTGGATTTTTAGGTGGAGAAACTGAGGCCCAGAGCAGGGCTGGCTTGTCAGTTCTTACACATCAGGGTACCAGGCCTCTCATCACCTCTCCTCTGGCTGAAACATGACTCCAGTCCCTTCTCTGCTCATGGTGGCTGGGCGGATGTCCCTTTTTTGTTTTTTCTGTTCTACATCTAATGGGGCTCCTTCCAGCAGGCAGATGACTTCTTTCCCTATTGCTGCATTCTCCAGTGGAGGGTCACACTGTTCTGCATCCTATACCCTCCTCTCCACCAGCCTTCACCTCTCCCCTTCAGCTTCCTCTTCCTCTCACCTCTGGGCATAGGAACAGGGCTGTGGAGAGTTCCTAAATCCTCTCCAGAGCCAGATGTGTGGGAGCCAGGCTTGACTCTGTTGTGGCCATTGTTGTGTGACCATTGACAAGTCCTTTTGCTAGGTCTCATGTAGAACGGTGTAGATGGGTGTTGGGTAGACCAGTGGCTCTGGACAGTTCCTGGATCACACATCACTTTGGTGGGTCATGATGGAAGCTACACAAAAACTCTGCCTAGAAAAATACTCATGGTGCCACATTTTGTTGGAAGTTTAAAGGTTCATAGACTCCTTGAAACCATCCAGTTAAAAACCTCTGACTAGTTGATCTTCAAGCTGCTTTATGGCAGAGGTCCTGTGGATGCCAAGGCTGGGGGTTGAGCTGCTCAAGGTGGGAAGCAGAGAACACCCACATCCATTTCCTCAGGACTCTTGAAATTGGTCCCCCATTCCTAGCTAGCCTTCCTTTCCCAGCACTGGGGCAGCGAGAACCTCCTTTGGAAGTTAATGGCTGACCTCATGGTGGCACCAGGGGTCAGTGTCCAGTTGTCAGGGTATCGTCTCCTGGAGTACGAGTCCCAGCCATCTTCCCAGCTGAGCCTTCTCCTCACTGGTGGAGGGGCAGAGAGGCTGTGATGCCTGAGTGCTCCACCCCACCTTTCGCTCTCTCCCCTCTGGGGTTCTGGCCAAGGAAGGCTAAACTCCAAGACCCATGCCAAGTGGGGCAAAACACCTATATCACTGGGACTTTCTGGTCACAGCTGGTCTGGGAGAGTGATGTTATGGATTGAATTGTGTCCCCCAAAAGATACGTTAACGTCCTAACCCCTGTACCTGTAAATGTGACCTTATTTGAAAACAGTGCTTTTCTTCTTTTATCGTTTAAGTCAGACGAGTGTGGATCCTAGTTCTAATCCTGTATGACTAGTGTCTTATGAAAGAGGAAACAGACATGGAAAGAAAGTCACACACAGAGGAAAGACACCATGAGAAGATCCCTCCTCAAACCAAGGAATGCCAAGAAAGCCTTGGGGCTGCCGGAACTGAAGGGGGCAGGGAGGCATCTTCCCCTGGAGTCTACAGAGAGAGGGCACAGCCCTGCTGATGCTGAATTCAGACTTGCAGCCTCCAGGAGAATAGACAATGCATTCCTGTCCTTCACACTCCCACTTTGTGGTGATTTGTTATGGCAGCCCTAGGAAACTGAAGCAGACTGACATGGCTGTTCCTCCCCCTCTCCCTGGAGTGGCCTTGGAATCCCCTGACCATCCTGATGTCCTGGGGAGCTAGGGCAGACCTGGGGCCTGGCTGCCTGCAAGTCACTGCAGTGGCTCTGCCTCTTGTCAGAGGTGACCCAGGGGATGCCAACTTCTCTCATGGGTGGAGCAAAGATTCATATAAACATGGGGTCTGGAAAATAAAGGCTTCTCCCACTCTCTTACAATTGCCGTTGCTTAATGATTAATATTTATTCTTCTCTCCATTTTGGGAGAATATATCTTACAAGATCTAGGGGCTAAAGGAGGTTGGGGAGCCTGTGGGAGAAAGCTGGCTTTACAGGAGAAAGCTGCTTGGGAGTGAGCACTGCACCTTCATGTGAGCAGCTAGTTCCACCAAGGAAATGCCCAGACAGCTCGTCACCCTCTGGGGCACCCACATGGTATCCCCTATGGCAAACTGACCTGTTATAGCCTCTTGTTAAGATTAAGCTCTCAGCCTCAGACAGCTGACCCACCAGAAGATACCTGATGGAGAGGTGAGAACAGAAGAAACTCGTAGGAGAGGCCTGCTTTCCCTTTCTCCACAGTGTCATCTGCCAGCTGCCACCGGGGCATTATCCCCATTGACACTATGAGCGTAGCCCAGGAGGATGTGTAGGGCTTGGGTCTTGGGTCTTGGATATGAGGGCAACTTGGGCTGGGTCACTACTGGCAGGGACAGTCATACACCACACCATCCCTCTTGCGGGGGAACAGCTTGGTTGAGGAGGGAAGGAAAAGGATGAGACGTGGAGAAACCATTAAGATGCAGGCTTAGGAGATCAGAGCAAGCCCCAGAGTATGGCTTCCTTGTGTTTGAGGCTGGGATGGCATTCATAGAATGGTCGTTGTTGTTGTTGTTAGGTGCCATCAAGTCAGCTCTGACTCATAACGACCCTATGCACAACAGAACAAAACACTGCCCGGTCCTGAGCCATCCTCACAGTCATTGTTATGCTTGAGCCCACTGTTGTAGCCACTGTGCCAATCCTCCTCATTGAGGGTCTTCCTCTTTTCTGCTGACTCTGTACTTTACCAAGCATGATGTCCTTCTCCAGGGACTCATCCCTCCTGAAAACATGTCCAAAGTATGTAAGATGCAGTCTCACCATCCATGCTTCTGAGGAGCATTCTGGTTGTACTTCTTCCAAGATAGATTTGTTCGTTCTTTTGGCAGTCCATGTTATATTCAATATTCTTCCCCAACACCACAATTCAAAGATGTCATTTCTTCTTCTGTCTTCCTTATTCATTGTTCAGCTTTCTCATGCAGATGATGTGATTGAAAATACCATGGCTTGGGTAAGGAGCACCTTAGTCTCCAAGGTGACATCTTTGCTTCTCAACACTTTAAAGAGGTCTTTTGCAGCAGATTTGCCCAATGCAATGCATCTTTTGATTTCTTGACCGCTGCTTCCATGGGTGTTGATTGTGGATCACAATCATTGACAACTTCAATCTTTTCCCACTTTATCATGATGTAGCTTATTGGTCCAGTTGTGAGGATTTTTGTTTTCTTTAGTAGTAAGGGTGTGGATTTTGGACTCATACAGCCCTGAATTCAAGTCCCAGCTACTTGCTGACTGGGTGATGTCAGCAAGGCTTTTCTGAGCCACAGCTTATTTATGAAATGGGAATACAGTAATATCTACCTCATAGGGCTGTTGTAAGAGTCAAATACGTTATTTGTAAGGTAGTGACCTATAAAACTGCTCCATAAAAATGTTTATTATTATTAATACAATGAGCCAAGGCAAAAAGTTTAGGAGTGAGGCTGTAGGGGGCCAATGGCCATGGTTTTCTCCATTTCTTTCCCTGCTGACCTCTTTAGGTACCCCCCCCCACACCCCCCAGGGTTGATATTTGTTAGCAGGGTTAAAAAGATATAATTCTGAGCTAACCACCCCCTTCCTCAGGAAGTCAGGAGAGCATGGTGCAGTAGGATGCTTGTTATATATATATATACACCGAACCCATTGCCATCGAGTTGATTCTGACTCATAGCGTCCCCGGAACTGTCCCGATAGGGTTTCCAAGGAGCAGCTGGTAGATTCGAACTGCCGACCTTTTTGTTAGCAGCCGAATGCTTAACCATTGCACCATGAGGGCATCCGCCAGGATGCTTGTTAGCAGGGTTAAAATGATACAGTTAGTCATTTAGGCTGAGGGTATGAAATAGCTAGGAGAGGAAGTTTTCCAGGTCTCTGCAGTTGTGGTGCAGGTGGAACACACATAGCATAACTTTCAGTCCACATAGGTGGACCTACCTGGCCAGGGGGAGACCGGCAGTAGGTATGGTTCCATTTAAGTCCCTCACCCATCGCACAAAGTGGGGTGTGTAAGGTAGAGCCATCATCTCTGCCCAGACAGCTTTTGAGGGAGGACTGCACGTGATGGAACTTCTCCTGCTGTGTGCTGATTCTTGTAAGTAATAAAGCTACTTTCCATGAGCTAACGTGTGTTTAGCGCTGATGGGAGGGGACGTGATGCTTATGGAGCAATCTGTAATAGTTATTGGTGCCTTTTTTCTAATGGCCTCCTGGCTATCTAGAAATTGGGTACAATTTGTTATTCGCCACGCAGATTTGGAGTGTCATCCTATAGGAATGGGTAGTCACGCAGACTTGGTCCATTTGAATTGCAAATCAGCCTTTGGGGTAGGGTGGGCTTGACTGCTTAATGGAGCTGGGTGTGCAGGTAGGAATAACGATGACACCTCTTAGTCTTCTGGTCAGTTAAGGAAGAAGAGTACTACTTTCACAAACATCCAGCATTTACACTCAGGGTGGCGGGACCTGCTAGAGGGGGTTAGAGGCTGGCTGTCCCTCTTCCAGCTCCCCTGAGCCCCACTCCTGTCCCTCAAGGCCCCCCTGAGCACTTAGATGCCCCCTGCCAGCCCTGCTTTCATCTTGTCTCTAGAGCCCTGGTTTATTAGGAAAGTGGCTCCAGCTCTTGATCCTGTTAGATCCTGTTGGCAGCCTCCATGAGCACCAGCGGCTGGCTGCAATTCGAACAGTCCTGGCAGCCAGGCTGGGACTGCTGCAGACAACCGGCTCAAAACCAAGCACTCCTGTCTGTGGGAGGCCCCTGGGGCAGGCCTGGTCCAGGAATGGGGAGGGTGGAGGGTGTGGAGACGCAGGCCTGGCTGGGAGCTCTCTGCAGTGCCAGCTCTCGTCAGCAAGAGGGCAATAGAACCCCACGTTTGGCTCAGTGGCCCAAAGAGGGTATACTTTAGAGCTGCTTCTGGAGTGGTGTGAGGGAAGGGGCCTCGTTGGCCAGACAGAGCCCCACCACTGTCCAGGGGGCCCTGGAATCCAGACTTTAACTGTGTGGGACCCTAGCCAAGACAAAGACACTTGTTCTAGGTACCTATTTGGTATGTGAACCACCCATCTATGAATTTGACTTGTGTGTTGCTGTGATACTAGAAGCTATACCACTTGTACTTCAAATACCAGCAGGGTCGCCCATGATGGACAGGTTTCAGGGGAGCTCTCAGACTAAGGCAGGCTAGGAAGAAAGGCCTGGTGACCTACTTCTGAAAAGAAGCCAATGCAAACCCGGTGGATTACAACAGAATATTTTCTGGTATAGTGCTGGGAGATGAGCCCCTAGGCTGGAGGGCACGTAAAGTGCACAGCGGCTACAACAGTAGATTTGGCATGAGCACAGCAGCAACCTCTGTGTGAGCATGCTAACGGTCGTGACGATAAGCCAGGACTGGGCAACGTTTCGTTCTTTGTTCATGGGGTCACACGAGTCAGAGCTGACTCGACGGTAACTAACAACAACTATGTTTGCTATGTAACAAGCGACTCCAAAACTCAGTGGCTTAAAGCAGCCATTTACTGGCTCCACAGCTCTGTGGGTTCTTCTGAACCACGTAGTGTCGCATCGGCTACAGTTACCTGGGGCTCGACTGGCTGGCACCCAAGATGGGACACCTCCTGGCTGTGCTTACTTGGGGTGCCCCCGGTGGCTGTATCTTTGAAGGAGTGTCCTGAGAGGAATGTCCCAAGAGGGAGGAAGCACAAGTTTCTGGTTCTCATAAACGCAAGACCCAGAATGGGCACAGCATCACTGCTGCTGATTTCCACTGACTGAGCAGTCACAGGGCCACCCCAGACCCAAGAGGAGGGAGAATGAACTTCACCTTTTGGAGAGAGTGACAAAGAGTTGATTGCCACTGTTAATCCACTGCAGCCCTTGGTGTCTCTGGCCCTCAGCTCCCCCAGTGTCAGATGGAGCCATACGCTGTAGTCATAGCTACCACGTGCCTCCTGAGACTTTACAATGGCCTTTAAAGACCCCACTGAGAGGCTCAGGAAGCAGACAGGCTGATTTGTAACTAAAGTGAGAAGACAGAGGAAGCTGGGGAGGCGCTTGTTCAGCTGGGCTCCTGGCTGGTTTGAGTAATTTTCATCAGGGAAGGAAATTCACTGCTATCTAGAGCCTGCTCTGTACCAGTCAGTGAATTCTACTTTCGTTTCTTCCAGTCCTCAAATAACCACATGAGATGGGTAAAATTGCCCCCATTTTATGGATGAGGAAACGAAGTCCTGTTAGGCGACTTGTAGGACTCACAAAGCTTGACAGGCGAGAAACCAGGCTCTGAGCCCAGGTGTCTCTGTCTGGAAAGCATGCGCTTCTGACATGGCGTGGTGCTTTGTTTGTAGCTTGGGAATCTTCAGAGCAGGTGTTCAAGGATCCCTTCCGAAGCCCTTTATGCTCCAGCTGGAAGGAAAGGAGTAGCAGGTGAGCTGGTAGCTGGCTGGATGAGGGGCTTCAGGAGGGCAGGGGGCCAAGCTGACAGTGTGTTCCAGCTGGGGGCAGCACCAGCTGGGAAGAAGCTCCTGAAAGTCAGCAGGGAGAGACTGACTGAAGCCAGGAGTAACTCTGAGTCAGAACCAGGTAATAGAGGAAGAGGGACATCACACCAGGAGCTAGGAAGCAGAGAGAACAGGGGGAACAAGTGGAAGGAGCTTCTGGGCAGTGGGGATCTGATCTGGGAACAAGGAGATAAAAGCTATCCATACTTTCATCTTTTTATCTACCTATCCACCTTTCTATGAATCCAGGGGAGGGGATCTGTCCCTCTGTCCACTCACCCATCCATCCATCCACTCATACACTCATTGCTGTTTTCAGCACTGAATTTGTATTCTGCATCTGGCCCTGTATTGCATTTGTGATTAAGACACAACCCCTGCCTTTGAGGAGCTCAAATACCCTGGGCGAGGCAGCCCTTGACCAGAAGATAACATTACTGCTTGAAGCTAGGACAGGGGTGAAAAGCAGGAGCTGCAATGGGACCCCCAAGAAAGGATGGAGGCTCTGTAAACCAGGGACCCAGAGCAGAAATCAGGGGAGTCTTGAAGCTGGTCCTAATTCAGGAGAGGAGGCATCCAGGGCCCAGGTGCTTGGAAACAGCCTGAGAATGGCGGGTCAAAAAGGGTGTTTTCCCAAGTGGCAGGGGCTGAAAATACAGTGATACCTTCCTCACATCTTGTCCTCCCTAGAGGGATGGCAGCCAGATGCTCTTCCCTGAGCAAGGCCTCAGCTACATCCCCCAACTGCACACGGTCAGAATTTGAGAATTGTCGGAGCACTCACAACTTTGAGGAAAGGCTAGCAGGAGTTTAAGTTAATGAATTTTTAATAAGCTTTATTACTTCATTTTAAGAGCAGTTTTAGATTTACAGAAAAATTGTGCAGAAAGTACAGAGAGTTCCCATATATTCTTTTCCCCCGGCACGTTATTTCTCTTGCTAACATCTGGCATTCCTGTGGAACATTTGTTGAAACTGATGATTCAATATTGATATACTAGGCGCTCCTTGGAAACTCTATAGGGCAGTTCTACTCCGTCCTACAGGGTCGATATGAGTCAGAATCGACTTGAGGGCACTGGGTTGGGTATTGTTAACCAAAGTCCAGAGCCACGTTCTTCCAGCCCTGTGACAGGCTTTCTACCATCAACAGAAGTCCTGGGAAGTGACTCTAGTTGGTCAGGAAGACCAAATTAGAACAACTCAGAAAGACCAGGGAAGTTGAGGCACTCTTGTTGGCTGGGCACATGTCACATACCAACCTCTGTGATGCGGAGGAGACCTGAGGGTGTTAACCAAAGGAGGAGAAAAGGGGAGAGCCTTGTTGGGAGGCCAATATACTGGCTACCACATTCTAAACCAAACTGGAACCAAAAGAGCAGGCACCCCATATTCCACACAAAACGCCCCAAGATACATGGGGAATCATTCAACAAAACTGTCTAGCCACATTTCTACCCATTCTTGTTATCTTATCCCTGGGAATTTGAATTTTGGTTCCTCCAATCCTGTGAGAAATTTAATCCATTTAATTCAGCTGCTCAAACAACAGAGAATTTCAGTATAAAAGGGCCTTAAAATGGATTAAAAAAAAAATTAAAAAATTTTTTTTCTTTTTTATTCAATATCAGAATATTTTACTATTGCTCGGGAGTAATACTTTGGTCTTCCTGTCCAACCAGAGTCGCTTCTCAGGACTTTTCTCCTGTTGATGGTGGAAAGCCTGTCACAGTGCTGGAAGAACGTGGCTCTGGACTGCCAGCAGCATCTCCCCCACCTCATGGAGGAAGCCTGTTGGCAGGAGGAGAGGAGGCTTGCAGGGTGGCGGGCTAAGAGATAGCAAGAGAGCTCAGTGAAGGTATGATTGGCACCTGCGTTCAGTGGGGTGGATACCAGCGACCCTCAGCCCCACTCCATCCTCACAGTTATATGAATGAGCACAATAAGCATATTCCTTTTATAATAACTGAGTCAGTTAGTACTGGGCTTCTGTCACAACCAGCAGAACTGACTAGGACGGGGATCATTTGTTGTAACGAACAGAAACTCAGCCAAACTAACTCATGTATGTTGTTGTTGTTGGATGCTGTCCAGCTGATTCTGACACAGAGTGACCCTATATGACAGAATAGAACTTCCCCATAGGGTTTCCTAGGTTGTAATCTTTACGGGAACAGATTGCCAGGTCCTTTCTTCCATGGAGATGCTGGGTGGGTTCGAACTGCAGACCTTTTAGTTAGCAACCAAGCACTTAACTATATGGAGGTGGTCCATCGTCAGGATTTGGGTAATATTGGGATTGGAGAGCAAGGTATACAACCAGACCTTGTGAGAAACGGGGGCTCATGAGGCAGCTCCTCCAGCCATCTTCCCTTCCTTTTCCCTCTGGGGTCTCATGGCCTTACCTCTGCTTCCCTCTGGGCTTTGGCTCCATTTTTCTCTTCCCCTCTATGGTCTAGTTTCCTCTGTAACTTGCAGCCTTATCCCATCCCATGGCCTAGCTAGTCTGTGGTTTTGGCCAGCTCTGGGCCCTACTGTGATCCTGATGTTCGTGGCTTTGCACCTCAGCTTTCAGATCATTCTGCTGCTGCTCCCTTTCGCCATGAAGGGAGCCCTCTCATTGCTCAACTCCCATCCCAGCACTTTCGTCTCAGCAAAGGAGACCTGCTTCTCACCTGCCGTCTCCCCCACAACTGAGTGGATCCAGGCCCATCACCATGCCTCGCCACATGGCTTTGTTCTCCTGCTGCCTGCTCTGCTCCTGGAATGAATCTTTATTCCTCTCTCCTTGCTCACCAGGAAGACCCAGCTCAATTGTCCTCTCCTCATTAAAGCCCTTTTTGAGTCTAAAACTTCCTTCTCTGTGCTCCCCAGTCCCTCTGTGCTTCCACCAGTATTTATTACATTGAGTTACAATTAGGTTTTTTATTTGCTTGTCTTCCACACTAGGCAGTAATTTAGCATGATAGGGTGGAAACATTTTGGAATAGAAAATCCTGGGTTCGAACTCTGACTTCACCACTCATTAACTGTATGTCTACAGGTGAATGACTCAACCCTTCATAGCCCTAACTCCTAATCTTTAAAATGCAATGATGATGGCATTCAGTTCATAGGGTTGTGGTAAATATCAAATGAGATAATATGTAAAGTGAACAGCATTGTGCCTCTGTTGAAGCCAGGAACAGTGTTCTACTCATCTTTGTTCCTCAGTGCCAAGATAGGGGCTGCCACATAGGAGACTTTGCTGAACTTTGTTGAATGAATGAGTGCTTCAGGGTGGACTTCCAGGCACTGTGATAGGAGGGGATACTTTGAGGCAGGAAAGCCTAGATATATATATTTTTTGTTCAGATTTTCACTAATTGCTTTTAATTTTATTCATTCACTCATCTTTTTTTTGGACAGTAGCTGCAACAAAGTGATTTGGTTTTTACTTTTCACTCAGCAGCACTTTATTATTATTATTTATTGTACTGTGGATGAAGGTTTACAGAACAAACTAGCTTCTCATTAAACAATTCATACACATATTGTTTTGTGACATTGGTTGCCAATCCCACAACATGTCAACACTTTCCCTTCTCAACCTTGGGTTCCCTATTACCAGCTTTCCTGTCCCCTCCTGCATTCTCAGCCTTGCCCCTGGGCTGGTGCGTGCCCATTTAGTCTTGTTTTGTTTTACAGCCTGTCTAATCTTTGGCTGAAGGGTGAACCTCAGGAGTGGCTTCATTACTAAACTAAAAGGGCATCGGGGGCCATACTCTTGGGGTTTCTCTGGTCTCTGTCAGACTAGTAAGTCTGGTCTTTTTGTGTATGTGTGAGTTAGAATTTTTTTTTTAAATTTTTCTCCAGCTCTGTCTGGGACCCTCTATTGTGATCGCTGTCGGAGCAGTCGGTGGTGGTAGCTGGGTGCCATCTAATTGTGCTGGACTCACTCTGGTGGAGGCTGTAGTACTTGTGGTCCATTAGTCCCTTGGACTGATCTTTCCCTTGAGTCTTTGGTTTTCTTCAATCTCCCTTGCTTCAGATGGGATGAGACCAGTGGAGTATCTTAGATGGCCGTTCACAAGCTTTTAAGATCCCAGATGCTACTCACCAAAGTAGAATGTAGAACACTTTCTTTATAAACTATTTTATGTCATTTGAGCTAGATGTTCCCTGAGTCCATGGTCCCCAGAGCCCTCAACCCAGTAATTGGATCCCTCAGGGAGTTTGGATGTGTCTATGGAGTTTCCATGATGGGGAAGCCTATTTTATCTAAGAATTAATGATGTATATGGCATCTCTTCTGCCTTTTCCAGGTCCCGTATCATGAGTCATCTTTCTCAATGATTCACAACAAGGAATTACTTTTAGTTCGGGTCATGATGGAGTAAGTGACATCAGAATTACCATTTGTACTACTTATCTATTGCTGCATAACAATGTTGGCAGCAACTCTGTATCTAGAAACAACATACATTCATTATCCCACAGTTTCTGAGGATCAGGATTCTGGGACCTCAGCAAGGCTTTAATCTAGGTATTGGCCTTGGCTGAGGTCTTATCTGAGGCTCAGGGTCTTCTTCCAAGCTCATGTGGTTGTTGGCAGCATTCAGTCCTGGCAGGCTGTTGGACCAAGGCCCTTAGTTTCCCTGGCTATTGACCAGAGATTGCACCAAGTTCTCTTTCCACAGGCAGCTTAAAACATGGCAGCGTGTTTCTTCAAAGCCAGCAAGGGAGAGTGATATCCCAGCAAGACTGGTGCTACAACCTATGTAACATAAACACATACTGGTAATCACATATACATATTCATGTATATCCCATCATCCCTGTTGTATTTGCAAAGCAGAAGCAAGTCACAGGTCCTACCCACATGCAAGGAGAGAGGAACACACAAGCGCATGAACAGCAAGAGGCAGGGATAATTGGTGACCATCTTAGAATCTGTCAGCAATACTGCCTTATCCCCCCAAAATTATAAAATGGAACAAAATATTTGCAGTAACTCAACACTATTTAAAGGTAGATAATATAACCCAGAATCTCTACAAAGTATTATTTAAATACCCAGTATACAATAAAAATTAGCAAGGTATGCAAAGAAACAGGAAAGTGTGACCCATAATAATGAGAATAAAAGTAATAGAAGTAGACCCACAATAAATAATAAGGTAACCACAAAGGAGACAAACTATCCTATTCATCAAAATAAAATACAAAGGAAAAATACAGACTCAGAAGAAAGAAAAACAACAACAAATATGGGCAAAGGACAATATATAAAGAAAATCTACTCAGCACATAAAATCAAGCGGGGGAAAAAGAAACTGTCAACAACACACAAAAAAAGACATCAAAATGATAGCATTAAATTCAAACCTATCCATAATTACCCTAAATGTAAATGACTAAATGCACCAATAAAGAGACAGAGAGTGGCAGAATGGATTAAAAAATAAGATCCATCTATATGCTGACTACAAGAGACACACCTTAGACTTAGAGACACAAACAAACTAAAACTCAAAGGATGGAAAAAAATACATCAAGCAAACAACAATCAAAAAAGAGTAGGAGTGGCAATATTAGTTTCTGACAAAATAGACTTTAAAGTTGAATCCATCAGAAAGGGTAAGGAGGGACACTATATAACAATTAAAGGGACAATACAGCAAGAAGGTATAACCATATTAAATATTTATGCACCCAATGACAGGGCTGCAAGATACGTAAAACAAACTCTATCAGCATTGAAAAATGAGATAGACAGCTCCACAATAATAGTAGGAGACTTCAACACACCACTTTCAGTGAAGGACGGGACATGCAGAAAGCAGCTCAATAAAGACACAGAAGATCTAAATGCCACAATAAACCAACTTAACTTCATAGACATATACAGAACCCCCCACCCAACAGCAACCAAGTATACTTTCTTTCCAGTGCACATGGAACATTCTCTAGAAGAGACCACATATTAGGTCATAAAGTAAGCCTTAGCAGAATCCAAAACATTGAAATATTACAAAGCATCTTCTCTGACCATAAGGCAATAAAAGTGGAAATCAATCACAGGAAAAGCAGGGAAAAGAAATCAAACACTTGGAAACTGAACAATACCCTGCTCAAAGAAGACTGGATTATAGAAGACATCAAGGATGGAATAAAGAAATTCAGAGAATCCAATGAGAATGAAAACACTTCCTATCAGAACGTTTGGGACACAGCAAAAGCGGTGCTCAGAGGTCAATTTATATCAATAAATGCACACATCCAAAAAGAAGGGCCCAAATCAAAGAATTATCCCTACAACTTGAACAAATAGAAAGAGAGCAACAAAAGAAACCCACAGGCACCAGAAGAAAACAAATAATAAAAACTAGAGCTGAACTAAATGAAATAGAAAACAGGAAAACAATTGAAAGAATTAACAAGACCAAAAGCTGGTTTTTTGAAAAAAATCAACAAAATTGATAAACCACTGGCCAAACTGACAAAAGAAAAACAGGAGAGGAAGCAACTAACCTGAATAAGAAATGAGATGGGTGATATTACAACAGACCCAACTGAAACTAAAAGAATCATATCAGGTTACTATGAAAAATGGTACTCAAACAAATTTGAAAACCTAGAAGAAATGGATGAATTCCTAGAAACACACTACCTACCTCAACTAACACAAACAGAGGTAGAACAACTAAATAGACCCATAACAAAAGAAGAGATTGAAAAGGTAATCAAAAAACTCCCAACAACAACAACAACAAAAGCCCTGGTCCAGACAGCTTCACTGCAGAGTTCTACTAAACTTTCAGAGAAGAGTTAACACCACTACTACTAATGGTATTTCAGAGAATAGAAAAGGACGGAATACCACCAAACTCATTCAATGAAGTCACCATATCCCTGATACCAAAACCAGGTAAAGACACCATAAGAAAATTATAGACCTATATCCCTCACGAATGTAGATGCAAAAATCCTCAACAAAATTCTAGCCAATAGAATTCAACAACATATCAAAAAAATAATTCACCATGACCAACTGGGATTCATACCAGGTATGCATGGATGGTTCAACATTAGAAAAACAGCAAGGAAACAAGTGATTGAAAACTGGCCGCACACCAGCAAAGCCTCCTTTTTAATTTAGTGTATTGCGATACTTTTCATACAAAAGCCAGTAAAGCTAGCTAAGATCATTTTGTTTGAATTACTTATATTGCTGAGGAGTGACATGAATTTCATATGAGACATAATTAGCAGATTAAAAGTCACCCAGTTTGATGTTTTTCCAGGAAAGGGAGATTAAAGAGACTTCGCTGTTTTTTCATTAACTTGGCACAGCCATTTCACTGAGGAGTACGCTATTCTGAACTTCACATAAAAGTTGCAGATTCCACCCCACCCCCCAACAGGGATAAGTTTTGAACTGCAAAAGATAATCAGTATTAGAACTTAAAAATAAACTTGTATTCACACCTACAGTTTCTTATTTCATGGTATTTATGTGACATAAAATAATCACAGTCGAGGTTTTGGATAAGTTAGAGCACTGCTGTAGAGATTTAGTGATGTGTAGGTTACAATGCTATCGGTATTTATTATTATTTTTATTAACTTTTATTGAGCTTCAAGTGAACGTTTACAAATCAAATCAGACTGTCACATATAAGTTTACATACACCTTGCTCCGTTCTCCCACTTGCTCTCCCCATAATGAGTCAGCCCTTCCAGTCTCTCCTTTCGTGACAATTTTGCCAGCTTCCAACTCTCTCTATCAGTATTTATTTTTGATTGAGACTTAGATATTGAACACTAAGAATGAATTTCTTAACCACTGAAGAATCTCTCATTATGGAGTTACCACAAATTGCTTTTAATAAGCCTATTTAGTATGTAGATCATGAGAAAGGAACAGAATGTATTAACTCCTTTAGGTATAGATCTCCTTATTTGTTACCCTTTCTCTTGATAGCAAGCAGTTTTATAACTGCATCGTGGTAATGTGGTTGTTTGGATCATGGTCAGCTACTTTGTGCAGTATTGAACATCAGCCTTTTTCAAAGTGTCTAATATGGAACATTTTGCCACATAAATAAAACAAAAGACAAGAATCACATGATTTTATCAATTGATGCAGAAAAGGCATTTGACAAAGTTCAACACTCATTCATGATAAAAACTCTCAGCAAAATAGCAATAGAAGGAAAATTCCTCAACATAATAAAGGGCATTTGTACAAAGCCAAGAGCCAACATCACCCTAAATGGAGAGAGCCTGAAAACATTCACACTGAGATCCGGAACCAGACAAGGATGCCCTTTATCACTGCCCTTATTCAACACTGTTTTGGAAGTCCTAGACAGAGCAATTAGGCTAGATAAAGAAATAATGGGCATCCAGATTGGCAAGGAAGAAGTCAAAGTATCTCTATTTACAGATGACATGATCTTACACACAGAAAACCCTAAGGAATCCTCAAGAAAACTACTGAAACTAATAGAAGAGTTCAGCAGAGTATCGGGATACAAGATAAACATACAAAAATCAGTTGGATACCTCTACACCAACAAAAAGGACATAGAAGAGGAAATCACCAAATCGACGCCATTTACGGTAGCCACCAAGAAGATAAAGTACTTAGGAATAAATCTTACCAGAGATGTAAAAGACTTACACAAAGAAAACTACAGTACACTTCTGCAAGAAACCAAAAGAGACTTACATAAGTGGAAGAACATACCTTGCTCGTCTATAGGAAGACTTAACAGTATAAAAATGTCTGCTCTACCAAAAGCGATCTATACATTTAATGCAATTCTGATCCAAATCCCAATGTCATTCTTTAATGAGATGAAGAAACAAATCACCAACTTCATATGGAAGGGAAAGAGGCCTAGGATAAATAAGGCATTACTGAAAAAGAAGAACAAAGTGGGAGGCCTTACTTTACCTGAATTTAGAACCTATTATACCGCCACAGTAGTCAAAACAGCCGGGTACTGGTAAAACAACAGATACATGGACCAATGGAACAGAATTGAGAATCTAGACACAAATCCATCCACATATGAGCAGTTGATATTTGACAAAGGCCCCAAAACAGTTAAATGGGGGAAAAGACAGTCTTTTTAAAAAATGGTGCTGGCATAACTGGATGTCCATCTGCAAAAAAATGAAACAAGACCCATACCTCAGTCCATGTACAAAAACTAACTCAAAATGGATCAAAGACCTAAATATAAAATCTAAAACGACAAAGATCATGGAAGAAAAAATAGGGACAACGTTAGGAGCCCTAATACATGTCATAAACAGTATACAAAACATTGTAAAGAATGTAGAAGAAAAACTAGATAACTGGGAGCTCCTAAAAATAAAACACCTATGCTCATCCAAATACTTTACCAAAAGAGTAAAAAGACTACCTACAGACTGGGAAAAAGTTTTTAGCTATGACATTTCCAATCAGTGCCTGATCTCTAAAATCTACATGACACTGCAAAAACTCAACTGCAAAAAGACAAATAACCCAATTAAAAAGTGGGAAAAAGATATGAATAGACACTTCACTAAAGAAGACATTCAGGTAGCTAACAGATATATGAGGAAATGTTCACGATCATTAGCCGTTAGAGAAATGCAGATCAAAACAACAATGAGATTTCATCTCACTCCAACAAGGCTGGTGTTAATCCAAAAAACACAAAACAATAAATGTTGGAGAGGCTGTGGAGAGATTGGAACACTTATACACTCCTGGTGGGAATGTCAAATGGTTCAACCACTTTGGAATTTGATTTGGCACTTTCTTAAAAAGCTAGAAATAGAACTACCATACGATTCAGTAATCCCACTCCTTGGAATATATCCTAGAGAAATAAGAGCCTTTACACGAACAGATATATGCACACCCATGTTTATTGCAGCTCTGTTTACAATAGCGAAAACATGGAAGCAACCAAGGTGCCCACCAACAGATGAATGCATAAATAAATTATGGTAATTCACACAATGGATTACTACACATCAATAAAGAACGGTGAGGAATCTGTGAAATATTTCATAACATGGAGGAACCTGGAAGGCATTATGCTGAGTGAAATTAGTTGCAAAAGGACAAATATTGTATAAGATCACTATTATAAGAACTTGAGAAATAGTTTAAACTGAGAAGAAAACATTCTTTTGTGGTTACGAGATGGGGGAGAGAGGGAGGGTGGGAGAGAGTAATTCACTAATTAGATAGTAGGTAAGAACTACTTTAGGTGAAGGGAAAGACAGCACAAAATACAGGAGAGGTCAGCACAATTGGACTAAACCAAAAGCAAAGAAGTTTTCTGAATAAAGTGAATGCTTCGAAGGCCAGCATAGCAGGGGTAGGGGTCTGGGGACCATGGTTGCAGGGACATCTAAGTCTATTGGCATAATAAATTCCATTAAGAAAAGATTCTGCATCCCACTTTGAAGAGTGGCATCTGGGGTCTTAAACGCTAGCAAGCAGCCATCTAAGATGCATCAATTGGTCTCAACCCACCTGGATCAAAGGAGAATGAAGAACACCAAGGACACAAGGTAATTATGAGCCCAAGAGACAGAAAGGGCCACATGAACCAGAGACTACATCATCCTGAGACCAGAAGAACTAGATGGTGCCCCTCTACAACCAATGACTGCCCTGACAGGGAACACAACAGAGAACCCCGAGGGAGCAGGAGAGCAGTGGGATGCAGACCCCAAATTCTCATAAGACCAGACTTAATGGTGTGACTGAGACTAGAAGGACCCCAGTGGTCATGGCCCCAGACCTTCTGTTGGCCCAGGACAGAAACCATTCCCGAAGCCAACTCTTTAGACACGGATTGGACTGGACAACGGGTTGGAGAGGGATGCTGGTGAGGAGTGAGCTTCTGGGATCAGGTGGACACTTGAGACTATGTTGGCAACTCCTGCCTGGAGGGGAGCTGAGAGGGTGGAGGGGATTAGAAGCTGACAAAATGGACACGAAAAGAGAGAGTGGAGGGAGGGAGCGGGCTGTCTCATTAGGGAGAGAGTAATTGGGAGTGTGTAGCAAGGTGTACATGGGTTTTTGTGTGAGAGACTGACTTGATTTGTAAACTTTCACTTAAAGCACAATAAAAATTATTAAAAAAAAAAGGAGACCTACAGATAACACAGAGTTGGAATTACCAGACAAGGTTATAGAATAACTATTATAAATATATTAAGGAATTTATGGACAAGGTGAACGAAATGGGTGAGCAGATGGAAAATTTCATCAAAGAAATGGGAACATTAAAAACATAAACTTTAAAAATGCAAATTCTAAATAAGTCAATCACAAAAGGACAAATATAGTATGAGACCCATATTATAAAAACTGCTTAAAAGGTTTACACACAGAAAGAAACAATCTTTGATGGTTACCAGGGAGGGGAGGGCTGGGGTGGAAAAATACTAACTAGAGAATAGGTAAGTGGTAACTTTTGTGAAGGGTAAGACAGTACACAATACTGGGAAAATCAGCACAACTTGACCAAGGCAAAGTAAAGAAGTTCCATAGACACATTTAAACTCCCTGAGGGACCAAATTACTGGGCTGGGGGCTGTGGAGACTGGAGAAACCCCAAGAGTATGGCCCCTGCACACCCTTTTAGCTCAGTAATGAAGTCACTACTGAGGTTCACCCTTCAGCCAAAGATTAGACAGGCCTATAAAACAAACAATAACACAGGTAATTCGACCATGTATTTAAGACTAAATGGGCACACTAGCCCACAGGCAAGAACAAGAAGGCAGGAGGGGAGAGGAAAGGTAGACAAATGGAAATGAGTAACTCAAAGTTGAGAAGGGGAGACATGTCACCGAGTTTGCAACCAATGTCAAAAACAATATGTGTATTAATTGTTTAATAAAAAGAAAAAAAAAGTGCAAATTCTAGAACTGAAAAATATCCTTGAAATGAAGAATTCATTGGGTTGACTTAAAAGCAGACTGGACATTATTGAAGAAAGGATCAATGAATTCAATTAGCTTAATTATTAAAAAAAAGCCTGCTTTGAGTATTTTTATGGATTGAATTGTGTCCCCCCAAAATATGTGTTGTAAATCCCAATTTCTATGTCTGAGGTTATAATCTCATTTGGGAATTGTTGTCTTTGCTATGTTAATAAAACAGGGTTAGTGTAGGGTTTGTCTCAAATTCAGATTTAGAAGAGATTAAACAAGAGACTCAGAAATAAGGCAAGAGAGACACAAAGCCACATGAAGATCACCCAGGAGCAGAAGCTCAGAAGAGACAAGGACCTTCCTCCAGAACTGACAGGCAAAGAAAGCCTTCCACTAGAACCGGCATACTGCATTTGGACTTCTAGGCTTCTGAATTGTGAGAAAATAAATTTCTGTTTGTTAAAGCCATCCACTTGTGGTATTTCTGTTATAGCAGCACTAGATGACTAAGACAAGCATTGTGTTCTTTTAAGAACTACCTGTACGTGATCAAATTGACAATAGCGACTCAAAAGATTAAATAAGAACCTTCGGGGGCAGTAAGTTTATGTTAATGAGGGAGTTACAACTCAGAAAAGGAGGGTGAGAATGGTTTCACACCTCGAAGAATGTAATCAATTGTATATTTAGAAACTGTTGAATTGGTATATGTTTTGCTGTGTATACTCTTAACAATACCAACAAAATAAATAAGATTTAGAAAAAAAAAGAAAACAACTTAAAAAAAAGGTGAACATCTATTTATCCTCTTAGCAAACCCTGACTATAAAGGAACTTTTAAATTTGATAAAAGGTAATCTATGACATACCTAAAGGAGCCCTTGTGGTGCAATGATTAAGTACTTGGCTGCTAACTGAAAGGTCGGCGGTTTGAACCTACCAGCAGCCCTGAGGAGAGAACACCTGGTGATCTACTCCTGTAAAAATTTATAGCCTAGGAAACCCTACGGGGCAGTTCTGCTCTGTCCTATAGGGTCGCAATGAGTCAGAATCGACTCAACAGCACATAACAACATGACATACCTATAACTAACATCTTTCTTAATAGTGAAACACTGAATTTTTTTCTCCCTAAGATCAAAGGCAAGATGTGGATGCTTGCTCTCGTCACTTTTATTTAACATTATACTGGAAGTACTAGTCAGTGTAATAAGAAAAGAAAAAGACAAAATGCATACAAATTGTAAAACCACTTTTTTTCTTTTTTTCAGAAGACATGATTATTTACATGGAAAAATCAAAGGGAACTACAAAGAAACTACTAGAACTAATAAGTGAAGTTATCAAGGTCACATATGCAAAAAATCCATCTTATTTCTGTATATTAGCAACAAGTAATTGGAAAATGAAATAAAAAATACCATTTAGAATAACACACACACAAAATCAAATACCTAGGAATAAATTTAGAAAGAGATGTGCATAATCTCTTCACTGAAAACTATAAAATATTAGTAAAAAAGTGACCTACAGTGTTATAATATGTCTAATCAGAAGACTCAGTAGCGTTAAGTTGTAGTCATCTGCAAATAGATTTGTAGATTTAATGCAATCCTCAATCAAAATTTCAGCAAGATTTTAAAATCAAAATTGACAAGCTGATTCTATATTTATGTAAAGGACCAAAAAGAGCCAAGGCAATTTTGAAGAGGTAGAAAGCTGGACTACTTGGACTACCTGATTTTTAGATTTACTGTAAAGCTACAGAAATTAAGGCTATGTGGTCCTAAGACCTAAGATTAATACAACAGATTGTGCATTGTGGTCCAGAAATAGACCAGCACATATACAGTATAGTAATTTTCAACAAAGTCACTAAGGAACTCAATGGGGGAAAGGGCTTTTAAAACATAAATAGTTATGAAACAACTGAATATCCATGAGGAAAAACCAAAATTAACTTTAATCCCTTCTGCACACCACACACAAAGATTAATTTGAAATAAATCGAAACCTAAATGTTAAAGATAAAGCTATAAAATTTCTAGAAGAAAACATAGGAGTACATACTAAAAAAAACTTGGAGAAATCAAAAGAGTCCTTAAACAGGACACAAAAGGCACTAATTCTAACAGAAAAATTGATAAACTTTATAAAAATGAATAATGTCTGTTTATCAAAAGACATCATTAAGGAACTGAAAAGCAAGTCATAGACTTAGAGATAATGTTTGCAATCCATATATCTGACAAAGGACTCATATACAAACTATTTAACAAACTTCCATAAATCAATAATAAAAAAGATGCAAAGCCCAATTTATAAAACGGTGAAAAGTTTTCCCAGGTACTTCACAAAAGAAAATATTACAATGGGCAATAAGCATATGGAAAGGTGCTCAATCTCATTTGTTGTAGGACATACAAAAACAAACACACAAACAGCTTTCCCCTTTCCTCCACATAAAAAACAAAATAAAAAAACAACAACAAGAAAAAACCACAATGAGATACCATTACACATCCACCTTTCTGGCTAAAATAAAAATGTCTGACAATGCCAAGTGTTGGTAAGGATGTGGAGCAGCTGAAATTCTCACACATTGATGGTAAGGATGTAAATGGTATAATCACTTTGGAAAATTATTTGGCTGTTTTTGATACTGTTAAACAAACCAATGACCCAATAATTTCACTACTAGATATGAGGCTAGAAGAAATGAGTGTCCATGTCCACAAAAAGACATGTATAAGAATGTTCACAGTAGCTTTTCATAATAACTCAGAACTGGAAACCACCCAAATTTCTCACAACAGGTGAATGGATATACCAACTGTGGTGTATTCCTACAATGGAGCACTCCCTATCAATAAAAAGGAACACTGATACACGTAACAATGGATGACTCTGAAAAACATTTTGTTGAGTGAAAGAAGTCAGACACAGAAAACAGCCTGTGATTGCACTAGAGTTCAAAACCATAAAACATGTCTAACAAAAACCAAACCTGTTTCCATTGATTCGATTCCTATTTATAGTGATGCTTTAGGACAGAGCAGAACTGCTCCATAGTGTTTCCAAGGAGCGGCTGGTGGATTCAAACTGCTGACCTTTTGATTAGCAGCCAAACTCTTAACCACTGTGCCTCCAAAACCTATCTAGGGTGATAAAAATCAGAACAGTGGTTGCTTGAGACGGGATTCGGGTAAGAGTGACTGGGAAAGGGCCCGAGGAGACTTTCTGGTGATGACAATGGCAGCACTAGGAATCTGAGACCTGACTCATGTGGATGGTGATACCCCTTGCTGAGGAGGGATGTCCCACAAAGGAGAGGTGGTGACTGAGGCTTGGTAGTGTGGAATTGGAGGTGCCTGTGGGAAATGCGGAAACCCTGGTGGCTTAGTGGTTAAGTGCTACGGCTGCTAACCAAGAGGTCGGCAGTTCGAATCTGCCAGGCGCTCCTCGGAAACTCTATGGGGCAGTTCTACTCTGTCCTATAGGGTCGCTATGAGTCGGAATCGACTCGACGGCACTGGGTTTGGTTTGGTTTTTTGGTGGGAAATGCAGCAGAGATGTCCCAGAGTACGCTGGATATACAGGTGTGGAACAAAGGAGCGAGCCTGGACTCCAGGCACAGTCTGGGGGTTGTTAGCAACAGAGGAAGATGTTTGGTGAAGCAGATATTTGCTCAGGAGCAGAACACTCACGGCTAGAGTGGTCCAGCAGGCAGCTGCTCCTGAAGGAGCACATTCCCCATCGGTCCCACGTAGCAGAGGCTGCGAGACCACCTCTCCAGCAGGTGGCAGCCTGTCAAGACTGAAGCTAGGAGGGATTAAGAGCGCTTGGCTGGAGTGGCTCCTGACAGGGGCCCAAGGGAGGGGAGCTGTGAGACTCTGTGTTTCAGGATCCTGGCCCTCAGGATGGTATAATCCTGGGAACCAAGCATGCTCTTGCCTTGGGCAGGGGTGAGGTGAAGATCGCCTTACTTGTCTGTATTTAGCTGACAGGAGAAAGAAAGAGTGAAGAAAGAAGAACCCTTTTAACCAGCTCGTCTCGGATGTGATCCACATCACTTTCTCTCTCATTGCGTTGGTGGGAATGTAACCGGACTGTTCCAGGTCGGCTCGATGCAGCCATGGGGACACGAAACAGGTGAAAGCGAAAGAAGGAGCTTTGTTTGGTTGGCCAAGCAAAGCAGCACACCGAACTTGCCTCCTCAAGATGGCTCCCAGAACAATAGCCTGAGGGGTTTACGTGGCTGAAGTAAATCGGGTCCAGGGTCTTCAGGAAGGGCTCCAGGTGGGGCCAGCCTGCTGATCTGTCTGCCCGAAAAGGCGTTTCCCGGGGCAGCTCGGCCACGCTGTGCTTGCTCAGTCTAAAAACCGGGGGTCTCTCAAACCGGATCTTAGGCTTGGACACCTCACTTCTAAAAGTCTTCCCCCAATCTTGAGCAGCTGAACCTTGGTTCCATCTGGCGGGAGAAAAGTTCCAGAAGATGGGAAGATGGTTCTGCACATGTCAGGTGGGCCAGATTTTGTTTTAACTGGTTCCGTGGTCGCAGACCCCAGCCTCTTGTTTTTCTTATCTTGGCCAGAAACAGGAAGCGTACCTAAATAAGGAGATAGCTTAAACACAGGGAATTAATTCCTATATCACAGAAGATGGCAGGCACAGTCCTTTGCCTATTCAAGAGGGCGGGCAGGCTGCGGGTCTCTGGAAGAAGTGCCACGCCCTGCCTAGAAGCCCCAGAGCCTGGGTAATGTAGTCCCTGGCGGGGCCATTGCTCCCCAGCCATACCTGAGTTTTTGCAGCATGAAAGGGAGAACATGAATCTTTGGTGGGCAGCTGGCCTTCGTTGCCTCAGACACCCAAGCCTCCTTGTGGTATTAGAGCATTTGCACAATAGCACATCACTGAAAGATGTGAACGCTCTGCCTTTCTCCTCCACACCTACCCCTGGAACCCCCTCCCTTTGCTTCTCAGATCTGATGTTCAGGGAGGGGAAAGTCTAATGCCTTGCTTGCTGTGAATATATTCTGTCAATTAATTATTTTCTAGGTGCCCACTGTCTGGCAGGTCCCCTGTTTATTGGGTCTGTAGTACAACTTAGGCACTTTGCATTCCTTTTTTGCTTTGGTTTTTCACTTAATTCTCCCATTGGTATCATGAGATGGGCACTATTGTCCCCAATCTACTGCTGAATACTGGTTCCCCAAAATGTCACCAAAATATTCTGCTTGTAAGACGAATGTATTCCCTTACTGTAGTAAAGGAAAGCACAGACTCAGCAGTCAAGTCTCAGAGTGCTACCACTGAGGGCACGGAGGCCCTCAGGACTCAATGGCTCTTTGTCGTTCTCTTATAAGAACACATGGAGGAGACAATTTCGGATTCAACTCTAACAGGTTTATTTTACTTGTGACAAGTAAAAGGAGTTAGAGAGGGCTCATGCGGCACTAAAAGTCTGACTTGGAAAGAGTAGTCAAGGCTAGGGCTTATATGGGTTTGGTGGGGATGATAGAGTAATGAATATTTAGTTGGTTTCTTTCAAGGGGTGGGTACTTCTCAGAATGGTGGTGCATACTAAATTAGGTTGCCCGTGCACCTGGAATCCAAGATGGAACCCGCAGATATTCAAGATCAGCAGCCCTTGGCCTCACTTATTATGGGATGTAATGCAGGCACACTGATCTTTGGCACTATATCACCATCTTCAGTGGGCTAAGGAAGGTTAAACAGCGGTCACACTTTGTTCTTCTGTGCATGCAGAGCCTGTAAAGGGGGAAAGCCCACTTCTGGCCAGTCGATTCCTACTCATAGTGACCCTATAAGGGGGACGGGACTAGAAAAACCCTAAGAAGGTAATTGCTGGGTTGTTTCAACCTTATCCCGTTTTGACAGGATGTGATTCCTATTTTCCCAACTTCTAGATGGTAATCTTTTAACAGCTCTTTTTGTGCCGACAGCACGTTTAACCCTATGCCTCAAAGTGGGTAAGGGCTAAGTTGGGATATATACTCAGACTTTGAAGTCTGGTTTAAGGCAGGTCTTTCAATCAGGGGCTTAGGTTAGGTTTGGGATATAGTAGCTGAGAATTGTTGGGTAATGCAAGGAGGTGATTTTGGGACAAAGGGTTCAAAGATTCTTGGGATGTAAATTACCATTTGATGCTTTCTATTGAAGAGTTAATGGGTCTTTCAGGAAATTCCTGGAATGAACAGTAAAATTATTTGTGATTTTATCTTTCAAGGCAAGAGAATAGTAAAGTTATGGTGAGGGAGACAGTGGAATGTAAGGGCAAGTTAATGTGGGCTGTAAGCTCTATAAAATGTTTCCGGCCTCACCCACAAGGCATGTTGATCCCATGCTGAGATGACCCAAATCTAGGTCTGGTAGTTAGTACGAGAGGTGATAGAACAAGATTCCAAGTGATCTGGAATGAGGACCTTAAATAAAAATAAAATACAATAACAATGAGTGAAAGGTCTCTACCATTTGGGTTCTAGAAACCAGAGGTACAACTGCAAGGTTGAGAGAAGATGATGGAGCTCAAGTGAATAGCTTTAGTAGCCAGATCCTTGGAGGAGGTGGGATCTGCATTGTGCAGTCTTTTACAGCTGCCTGCTGATGGGAGGAGCTGCAACATACAAAATCCATTAATGGAGGGCAGCCAGGATATCTGGGAGAGACCCCAAATCAAGTCATGCGAGGGGAAGAAGAAAGAAGTAGGGATGTTGGGTAGGGAATCTGTGACAGCTGCCCCTATTAGCTGAAGGGTTGTCCCATAGAGGGAGTCCCCCTCATTCTGTTTTACTGTAAAGGATATAACCAGGACACATGGGCAGCTGTTTGGGGAAGAAGATGTCTGCTCAGGAGAAGAAGAATGCTCACAGCCACAGTGGTCTAGCAGTGAGGCAACTGCTCCTGAAGGAATGCATTCCCCATCATTCAGGAGAAGTAGCAGAGGCTGAGAGACCACCTCTCCAGCAGGTGGCAGGAGGGACCCCTGCTGAACCCTGAGGCCTTTCCAACTGTGAAACTGGTTTCCCAATACTTCTTAGTTCTGTTCTTTTGGACTTTAATAATAATTTACTTCCTAGAAGTTGAAAACACTCAGGTATAACTTTGAGAAAAATGAAAGTGCTTTCTAAAGGCGTCTTTAATTTCTCTTTGAAATGCTAAAATATGATGTAAGCCTCTTGGCTCTGAAACTCACAGCTATTCAAGTCCTTCTACAGGTGATAAAAAGCATTCAGCCAGGAGCATAGATGTGTGAAAGATTAGGCAGTGTGTGAAAACACTTCCCATCAGCCATTTGACGACTTTTTTGAAATGCTAATGTCAGTCCTACAGAACCCTTATCTCGGAATTCACACCTATTCAGTTCTACATCCAGGTAAATAAAGCATCCCCTCGTGAACACAGAAGTGTGAAGCCAAACTGAAAATTCTGAACTCAGTCTATTCAAAGGGAACAAGGAAAATACAACTATCTTCCTCTCAATCCATTATCATTTGTTTTTGTGAAACTTTTGATCTCCGGCCTGCAGGGGAGCTAACTGACTGCCATTAATTGAGCACCTCCTACAAGCTAGGGGCAGTGTTGGGGTCATTTTACATTTAAATCTCCTCACACCCCTGTATTTGAAGTATTACTAGCCTTATTTTGCAAACAGGTAAGTCACAGTTGAGACAGCTTAAATAATTTGTTTAAAGACACAGAGCTTTTAAGTACAGGTAGTCCCCAACTTAACATGGGTTTCCATTCCTATGACTCTAAGTTGAATACCTTCTTTTTTTTTAGTTTTCTTTATTGCCTCCTGTACAGCAGTGTTTTGAACAGTAAATCGTAAGACTGGACATCTGTGAGTGAACATTTGAGATAACATTAGCAAATTAGACACTGCAACATTGTGTGTAGAATATATTACTAACAAAAGATGTACCAAAAAAAAAAAGCCCACAAAAAGAAAGAGACTGTCGTAGTGTGGCTTCTTGTAACTCTAATAAGCCATAAGTCGGAGTCTACCTATGGTAATAGAGTAGGGATAAAAAAAAAAACTGACATAAAAAACTGAACATTGGCTGACCAAAACCTCAGAGATGTATCGAGACAGGGACAGAAGACTGGACAGCCTCAAGACTGGAATAACAGGTCCGTTGATCTGGGACTGTGTCCCATGGGTGATATTATAGGACAACCCACACATGCAGCCCGTGATGCACAAAGTCTTATATATCTCTCATAAGTTGTTTTTTAGGACTCTACCATAAAAAACCATCCTGTATATCTTTCTTGTAAGTTGTTTTTCAGGACTCTACCATAGGGGGTGGTGCTACAAGATAACCCACATCCTAGACTCTGATGCATGAAGTTCTACATATCTTCCCTACAAGCTGTTTTCCAAAGATGAACAGAACCAGTCGATCCCCGGGGCATGCGCAGTGAGGATGGGGGTGACCTTACAGTCTTGTCAAGTGGTCACCGAGACTGCGAGACTGACTCCACCTTGGATTCCAGGTCCGCATGCACCTAATTTCTTAACCTCTCTGTTTCTCAGAAAACCCCACTTTTTCCCTCAAAAGCAATGAATAAAACATGAGATGCTTCCTGTCTAAAACCCTTTATAAACTCCAGGAAAACTTCCATTCAGGGAGAGACTGGAGGCTAGCGTAGGTAGAAGCCCCTCTCCGTCCCTCCCTCATGAGCCTCTGCTTTCTTTCTGTCACTAATAAACCTTTGTTCATCTGGAACCTCTGAGCCTCTCCTGTTCATTCTTGGTCAGCAGAGGCAAGAACCTAAAAAAGGACCTGGCCCCAAGCTGGGAAGCCTTGCCCTGCAACAGTATCATATTGTTTAGGGAAGTAGTAGTAGCTGCTATAACAAATAATCCCTAAATCTCAATGGCCTAACACAGAAAACAGTATAATTGCCCTAGTCTAAAGAGTTTGAGGAGCCCTGGTGGCACAGAGGTTAAGAGCTCAGCTGCTATCCAAAAGGTCAGCAGTTTAAATCCACGAGTTGTTTCTTGGAACCCCTATGGGGCAGTTCTCTTCTGTCCTCAAGTGTCACTGTGAGCTGGAATCAACTTGATGGCAATGGGTTTGGTTTGGTTTTGGTTCATGTGCTTGAAGGAGCCCTGGTTGTGTAGTGGTAAAAGCACTGGGCCAATAAGTGAAAGGTCAGTGGTTTGAACCCACCAGGTGCTCCGTGGGAGAAAGATGCGGCAGTCTGCTTCCATGAAGATTTAGAGCATTGGAAACCCTGTGGGGCAGTTCTCCTCTCTCCTACAGGGTTGCTGTGGTGGTTCACATTTTGTGTCATCTTGGCTGGTCCATGATTCTCAGTGTTTTGGCAGTCCTGTTATGTTGTGGTCACTTTTTGGAAGTTGATGTGTGATCGCCCCCATGATGGAATCTGCTATGAGTAGCCAGTCGGTTGAGGGGGAGTTTACTTGGGTGTGTGGCCTGCACCAAGTGTGGGCTGGTGCTCTGGCAGGGCTCGGGGGCTTTTGCTTATTCTCGATCCTGCAGCTGGCTCCTGTTTGTCTGACCTCCAGTTCTTAGGACTTCAGCTAGCAGCTTACCTGTGGTCTTGCCTGTCAATCTTGGGGCTCATCATTCTTCACAGCCTGTGAGCAACAGCCCTGCTCTCTGGTCTGCTGATCTTGGGTTTGCCAGCCCCTGCGGCTACGTGAATCAGGAGAAACCTCTGTTCTGGTCCACGGATTTAGGACATTCCAACCTTTACAATAGTGTGAGCCGTTTCCTTGATATTAATCTCTCTCTCTGTATATATATTTGGAAACCCTGGTGGTGTAGTGGTTAAGAGCTATGGCTGCTAACCAAAAGGTATGCAGTTCAAATCCACCAGGTGCTCCTTGGAAACTGTATGGGGAAATTCTACTCTGCCCTTTAGGGTCACTATGAGTCGGAATCGACTGGACGGCAACTGGTTTGGTTTATATATATATATATATATAAATATATATATTTATATATATATATATTTATATATATATATATTTATATATTTATATGCTTTGCTGGTTTTTCTTCTCTAGAGAACCCAGCCCAAGACAGTTGCTAAGGGTTGGAATTGACTCAATGACAACAGGTTAGTGTGCTTGAAGGAGCCCTCGTGGTGCAGTGGTTAAGCACTTGGCTGCCGATGGAAAGGTTTGTGGTTTGAACCCACCAGCTGTTCCGTGGACGAAAGATGTGGCAGTATGCTTCCATAAAGAAACAGCCTTGGGAACCCTATGGGGCAATTCTTTTCTGACCTATGGGGCTGCTATAGGGCCGCTATGAGTTGGAATCAACTCAAGGGCATTTTTTTTTTTTTAATGTGCTTAATGTGTTCCTTGGTAGATAATTTGCTACATGCAGTCATTCAAAGACCAAGCCCCTTTCTGTATTGTGGTACTATCATCTTAAAATGTTGCCACCAATGTTACCACAGAAGGGGAGAGAAAGAAGCAGAGATTTTATGGGCCAGGCCTGGAGGCAGTATATACCAATTCTACCCACATTCTCTTGGTCGTAATTTAGTCACATGGACTTAGCCTAACTCCCAGGGGTCTCGGAAATATAGGTGAGCTGTGTGCCCAGAAGGAAAATAAAAGGGTTTTTGGGCACACGTATGTTGTGAATTTTTTCATCAAAGGCACTTAATATATACTTACATGTATTAAGACTCAATATGTCTTGAAGCATTCTGTAAATTAGTTTTTTATATTCTGTATCTGATAATTCCAGGATTGTATCTTCATTTGGGAAAGATTTTGATTCTTTTGTTCGGGGGGTTGTAGAAGCTGTCATGGTCTGCTTCTTTATGTGGTTTGATATGGACTGCTGTCTCTGAGCCATCACTGGGAAACTAGTTTTTCCAGAAAATCCGCTGACTGGGACGCTGGCTCCAGGCTCCGAAAACAGTCGCTGTCTCCCCATATTTGTTCGTTTTCCATCTCTAAATCTGTGTTTGTTGTTCAGGGTTTGTAGATTGTTACGTATGTGATAGATTCACTTGTTTTTCCGAGTCTTTGTTGCAAGAGGGATCCGGGGTAGCGTCTACCTAGTCCGCCATCTTGGCCCCCAAGACTCAATATATGGATGAATTAATGAATAAAAAAATGAATGATGGCTCAACAGCATGGTTACAATATAGTTGTGAACAAAACAGAAAATCAAAACTGGGTTCATTGGAGCCCAATTAAGCTATTAAAGTTGTCAAAAACAAGTGCCCAGAGAAGCAGAGAAATTAGTATAACAATATATTTACTGTGAGTAGATATGATTTGTATCTGGCAGCGTCAAGCCAAAGGTATCAGGAAAGAGCTCTGAAGAGGAGACAGTGAAAACAGGTTATATAGGCAGGTCCGGGAAAAGTAGTCTCCTGAAGGTCATTGTAATTCTCCAAAAGAGCCTCATGCCTAAGGCGAAACAATCTCCACTGAGCTGTTTACTAGGGCATTGTTTGGCTTGAAGATGACTTTAGGGAAACAGCTTCTTAAAGGCTGAAGGTTCAAAAGGACATCTAAGGGCAAGTGGCCTGGGTAGGTCACCCCACTTCTATGGACCCAGAAATCTGGATTCCAGGACAATTAAAACAGTTTCTCAAAATCACTGTCAGTTTATTTAAATCAGAGTAAAAGTGATTAATAACACATCATTAAGTACAAAGACTACCACCCACCTGTCAGTTTATCATATTGTGGTGGCTTGTGTGTTGCTGTGATGCTGGAAGCTATGCCTTTGATATGTCAAACACCATCAAGGTCACCCATGGTGGGGACGTTTCAGCAGAGCTTCCAGACTAAGAAGAAAGGCCTTGTGATTTGCTTTGGAAAATTTGCCAATAATCCTATGGATCACAAAAGAACATTGTCCAATATAGTGCTAGAAGATGAGCCCCCTAGGTTGGAAGGCACTCAAAATACACAGTGGCTGCAACAATGGACTTTAGGATACCTGTCATGCCAGGGTTTGAAGTCACAAACAAAAGATTGCACACACACTCTATCATCAGTTCGTGGGTAAATGCTTCACTCACACAGAGAAGAAACAGAGTGAGATCAGCTTCACCAGTGGGCACCAGGTCTCCCATGGCCAGCAGGGTCATTCCACAGTACAGGACAGATGCCTAGGTCTGTGTTGTGCGTTCACCCTTCCAGTGCTGTAGTCAAGAGACCTGTTCCCCTCTCTGCTGGGAGCAAATATAGAAGTGGGGTTGGCCAGGGGATAAATGTAGGAGGCATACTGCCTTTTGGGCAGACAGATCATCTGATAGCCTTGTCACAGGGTTTGCACTTGGCTCTGTGGACAGTGGGAGCTACTGAATGTGTCTGAGCTGTCGAGTGAATGATCACAGTTATGAACTAAGAAGAGTAATCCAGCAGTTGGACCCAGATTTTTTTTTTTTTTGTAGTCCTTTAGGTGAAACTTTACAGAGCAAATTAGCTTCTCATTCAATGATTTATACACAGATAGTTTTGTGACACTGGTTGCAATCCCCATGATGTGTAAACACTGTCCCCTTCCACACCCCAATTCCCCATTTCCATCTGTCCATTTTGCCTGCTCCTTCCTGCCTTCTCGTCTTCGCTTTTGGGCAGGTGTTGCCCTTTTGACCTTGTATACATGATTGAACTAAGAAGCACATTCCTCACGTGTGTTGTTTGTTTTATAGACCTTTCTGATCTTTTGCTGAATGGTGAACTTTGGGAGTGACTTCAGTTCTGAATTAAAAGAGTGTCTGGGGCCATAGTCTCAGGGGTTTCTCCAGTCTCTATCAGACCAGTAAGTCTGGTCTTTTTTTTGTGAATTTGAATTTTGTTCTACATATTTTTCCTGCTCTGTCTGGGACCCTCTATTGTGATCCCTGTCAGAGCAGTGGGTGGTGGTAGCTGGGTACCATCTAGTTCTTCTGGGCTCCGGCTGGTGAGGCTGTGGTGCTCGTGGTTCATCTGTCCTTTGGACTAATATTTCCCTTGTGTCTTTGGTTTTCTTTATTCTCTTTTGCTTTGGACAGGGTGGGACCAGTAGATGTGTCTTAGATGGCTGCTCACAAGCTTTTAAGATCCCAGATGCTACTCACAAAAGTTGGATGTAGAACATTGCCTTAGGCTGGGTTCTCTAGAGACGCAAAACCAGTAAATCATATATATATATATATATATCCAGGAAATAGCTCATGTGATTGTAGAGGCTGGATTGTCCCAAGCCCGTGGATCAGGACAGAGACCTTCCCAATTCATGGAGCCGCAGAAGCTGGTGAACTCAAGATCCTCAGGTCAGAGAGCAGGGCTCCCATTCCTCGACCTGTGAAGGTCGAGGAACCCCTAAGTCGGCAGGCAAGACCACAGGGTTTCTCCTGATTCGTGTAGCTGCAGGAGCTGCCAAACTCAAGATCGGCAGGTTGGGGAGCAGGAGTCTTGCTCACAGGCTGTGAAGATCCACAGATCCCAAGATGGACAGGTAAGCAGCTAGGTAAAGTCCCAAGAACTGGAGGTCAGACAAGAGGCAGCTGCTGGATCCAGAACAAGGCAAAAAAACCTTGGCAAGGTGAGCAGGAAGGAAATAGGTGGCGGAAGGCTGAGAGATGAAGGCTGAGGGGGCAGTGAGCCACCACAGGCCCGACCCCCACTGGTACCATTCAGCAGATTCCATCATGGGGGTGATCACATATCAAATTTCAACAGGGAAGTGATCACAATGTTATGCAACTGCCAAAACACTGAGAATCATGGCCCAGCCAAGTTGACACACAATCTTAACCATCACGAACATTTTCTTTATGAACTGTGTTATTCCAGTTAACCTAGATGACCCTCACTACCATGGCCCCCAGCCCTCAGCCTCAGTCCCTTAGGGTGTTTGGATGTGTCTATGAAGCTTCGATGACTTTGCTTTGGTCAGGTTGTGGTGACTTCCCCTATATTGTGAATTGTCTTTCCCGTCACTGAAATAGCACTTATCTACTATCTAGTTAATGACTTCCCCTCCTCAACCCTCCCTTCCCTCATAACCATCAAAGATCATTCCTTTCTGTGTGTAAATTTTTCTTGAGTTTTTATAACAGTGGTCCCATACACTATTTGTCCTTTTGTGATTGACTTATTTCACTCAATATAATGCTCTCCACATTCATCCATGTTGTGAGATACTTGGTGGAAAGAATCCAGATTTGAGGAGAGACTAATTAAAGGTGAGAAAACCCAGACTGAAAGTGTGGCAGTGGTCCAGGTGAGAGACAATGGGAGGTTATACTCGTTGGTGCAGTGGGTGGAATGAGGTTAAGAAGCTGCATGCCAGACCAGGACCACTTGGCGTTAGAGGCCATGCTTTTTCTCTACAGCCCATCACACAGCCTCTCCACAAAGATTTTTAGTGTTGGGAATTTATTCTCAAATTTGAGTTTACGTATGAATCACCCAGGGGGCTTGTTAGACATAGATTTCTAGGTCCCAACCCCAAGAATTTCTGATTCAGCAGGTCTGGAATGGGGCCCAAGAATTTGCATTTTAGAACAAGTTCCTAGGTGATGGGGATTTTACTGGCCTGGGACACATTTTGAGAACTACTGGAGTTAAGGAAACGGGTCAACTTTGGTGAAAACCTGAAGACCCTTTGCAAACCTCTCTCAGTCTCACAGAGGATCTGGCCGCAAGCCTGGTTATTTGTATACCTGCGCATTTTTGCACACACATCTACACTCAGATGGGTTACATGGCAGATGGGCTTGAATAGAAAAGTTCTCATGCTGAGGTATCTCAAGAGAGGTACTCCATTTCTCTGGGTATTGCAGGATTTAGATTTCAGAACCCCTACGGAAATGTAGAAGGCATTGGTGGTTCAGTGGTAGAATTCTAGCCTTCCATGTGGGAGACCTGGGTTCAATTACTGGAAAATGCACCTTACACGCAGCTACCACTCGTCTTTCGGTGAAGGCTTATGTGCTGCTATGATGCTGAGCAGGTTTCAGTGGAGCTTCCAGACTAAGAGTCTAGGAGGAAAGATCTGGCGAATCTACTTCCAAAAATCAGCTGGTGTAAACCCTAGGGATCACAACGGTCCAGTCCTGTAGCATGTGGGGTTGCCATGAGTTGGGGGTCGACTTTACAACAGCTAACAACAACAACAACAGCAGCAACAGAAATGTAACCAGTCCATCTTTGGATTCCCAAGATCCAGTAGATATCACAACCTTTTGGGAAAGAGTTGTGGCCAGGTGTTGGGGAAATAGTGAAAGCATGTGGACAGAAGGCCTTGAAGAGCAGGAAAGACAGTGCCAAGGAGTGCTTGTATGGACTTGTTAATATTTTCCTAAGATCCAGACCCTGTGGGGTAATGGGTGGGGTAAGGAGGAGAGGGGATGAGAGGAACAGAGAGAAAGAAGGAAAAGGAAGGCATAGGTTCAGCAAGGAGAGGAGATGTAGGAGAAGGAGAGGAAGAGAAAAGTGGGAAGGGAAAGGAGTTAAGCAGAGAGAGGAGAAAAGGAAAGGGGTCTTGACTGGCTCCAGCCCTGTCTGCAGGAAGGTTGACTTTTCAGATTCTAGAGTCATCTCTGGACCACGACAACACTCAGAACAGCGGTGGCTACTATTTTCTGCTGTATGTCAGGGACTTTATATCTTTTCTTCATCAAAATCTCTCATGACCCTGCAAGGTAGATTTTATTTCCCGCACCTTGAAGTCAAGGGCACTGAAGCTCATAGGGTAGGCATGAGATCCACTGCACTTCCCCTCAGCCTTGTGCACATTTCCACCTGCCTCTCCCCTACACTTGCAGGACTCCAGCTAACACACGCCAGAGGAAGGGCAAGGATGCCTGGGAAGCACCACAGACAGCAGCCCTCAGACCTGCAGTGGAGTAAGAGGTGGTGCAGTGGTGGGCAAAAGGAATTAGTGGTTTTTGTCAGAGTGGCTAAGTTACTCGTCCATGTCATCCACTGTTCAGAGTCTGGAGTGCTACCCTTTATCAGTCCACCAGGCCTTTTGTGCCACTGGACAGTCTTCCTATGTGTAAGCGCTTCTTCCACTTTAGCACCTCCTCAGTCTCTGCAGAGGACTGCTGTTCCAGTTTCACCAGCCGTGGGCTCCCTCCATGCCCTGCATCTCTACTTACAAAAGAATGTTTCTTGGTCTCTTTCTAATCTACTGTTCTCTGAGCTGTAGATATTTCCCTCTGCTGAGATGGAAATGGATATGCACCACCCAGATCCTCCTTTAAGGAAGGGCTTGCTGGCCAAGCTGCTGTTAGTGCTGCTGGGATAAAGCCTGCAGTGTCTTCCGGGATTTCCTCAGGGCAGCGTCACAATGCCTAGAGCAGCACCTAGCCAGTGACTGATGGAGGCGATGGTGCAGAGGCCTGGCCATTTCAGCCGTTACTTCAGCCCCCGAGTTCTTCACAGTGTTTGATGAAGATGTTTCGGGCCTGCATGGCTGCCCATCTTTTCCCTTGCCCACTCCTGCTTCTGACCCTTTTCTTCCACAGGTGTTGATTCCAAGGGCAATAACCTAATGAACATCTTCCACTCTAAACTCTGTATCAGAGTCCACTTCTCAGGGAACCCAAGGTACAAAACCCACCCACTGCTTGGACTTTCCCACACCTCTAATTCTTTCTTCCTTTTAATCTGAACACAATGCCATCTTGACCCCTGCCATTTGTCTTCCCTTCTCTGACAGCTCTTATATTTTATTTTCTCTGGGATTAGCAAGAGAAGTGCTGGCAAGTTTCTTGAGTGGTTTTTGGAAGCTATAACACTTATATGATGTTACCCTAAAGACCTTTTCACATATGTCTGAGAACATTGTTGGTAATAACAAAAGAAGTGATAAAAACCAAAGGTTTAACAACAGAGTAGTGGCTATGTTAATTATGATACTAATACATACCAACGAAGGAACCCTGGTGGCATAACAGTTAAGTGCTCAGCTCCTAATCAAAGATTGGCAGTTCGAATCTACCCAGTGGCTCTGCAGGAGACAGACCCAGTGATCTGCTTCTGTAAAGATTGTGTTGTTGTTGTGGTTAGGTGCCATCATATGTCTGTTCCAACTCATAGGGACCTTACATACAACAAAATTAAACACTGCCCGGTCTTGCACCACCTGTAAAGATTACAGCCTAGAAAACCCAATAGGGCAATTCTACTCTGTCACACGGGGTTGCTATGTGTTGAAACTGACTCAATGGCACCTAACAACAGCAACTTACCAATAATGCATCTCTAAAAAGAATAAGAATGGCCTCTAAGTAATTATTTGAAACAATCTGAAAGATTTATTGTTAAATGGAAAAATCAAGATGCAGACCAGTGTGTATCATCTCCTTTCATTTTTTGTGAAAAGAGGGAGTGAGGTAAGTAGGTGTAAGCATGTGTTTGTAGGGCCAGAAAATGCATCTGGAGCTGTCTTAGTCATCTCGTGCCGCCATAACAGAAATACCACAAGTGGATGGCTTTAACAAAGAGAAATTTATTTGCTCACAGTCTAGTAGGTTACAAGTCTGAATTCAGTGTGTCCTTGCCTCTCGGCTCTGGAAAAAGGTCCTTGCCCTCAATCGTTCCCTGGTCAAGGACCTTCTCAGGCATAGGGACCCCAGGTCCAAAGGATGTGCTCTGCTTCTGGTGCTGCTTTCTTGGTGGTATGAGTTCCCCAACTCTCTGCTTGCTTCCCTTTCCTTTTATTTCTTGAGAGATAAAGGTGTAGGCCACACCCAGGGAAACTCCCTTTACATTGGTTCAGGGATGTGACCTGGTAAGGGTGTTACAATTCCACCCTAATCCTCTTTAACATAAAATTACAATCACAAGTATTCCACAGAATACTGGGAATCATGGCCTAACCAAGTTGATACACACATTTTTGGGGGGACATAATTCAATCCATGACAGGAGCTATGCACAAGAACTTGACTAGTGGCTGCTGGTAGGGTAGGTATCTGGTGCCTGAAGGACAATATTGGGAAGGGGCTTCCTTATGTATTTCCTTTTATATTTTTTGAATTTTGAGTTATGTGGAATTTGTACTATGTGATTGATTAGCTTATTCAAGAATCAAACCTAAAATATCCATAATAAGCCATAGAAGCAATCAAACTTTTTTGAGAAAGGTGGGGAATGAATGCTTTCAGTTATGTCAGGCTGTTGGAGGGGATGCTGGTGTTATATTGCATGGATGGCAGATGCCTGAGCCAGTTCTGACATAGTGGAGCTTTGGGGTTGGGGGGTGGCTGGAAGGGAGGTGAGGGGCCTAGACCAGGAGCCATTGGGGAACTCACAAATTTGTAGTCAGCAGGTCAGAAATGAAGGTGTTGTCAGGATTCCAAGCTTGCAGGTGGCCCCTGAGCTCTTGGGGCAGACTTGGCAGTCTGGAGGACCATGCCCTTTAACTTGAGATCTGACCATAGCTCCAGGTGGCTAAGGCCAGAGGAAGACATGTTGATTTACTCAGGTGGTATCAGCGCTGAGTGGAATAGGTTTATATAATAGGCTGATTTGATTAGATTGAAATCAATCTTTATAGGAAGTACCTCTCAGATTACACAGGTACCTGGCCAGGAGCCAAAGCTAGCTCCAGCCTCATGGGCTTAAGCCCAGGGCTCTTTGCACTGTAGGACGGGTCTTTGATCTGTTGCCTTTATAGCATAAAAGGGAGCGGAAACACCTAATAAAAGTATTTTATCAGGTATTTTATGGTCTACAGGTTTCTTTCCCATCCCTTTCAAGTAGCTCTCCCTGAGTTTGCCAAGCCTCTACTTGCTATTAAAGTGAGGAGGAAGGAAAGTGAGCTTGGATTTACTGTGGTACTTACCTAGAGAGTTTCTTTCTTAACTTCCTGTTAAAAATAATAAACCTTAGTGTGTAAACCTAGAATCCTGTTTCCTGGCTGAATAAATCCTGCCATATTTCTGGGACTGATTTAACAACTAGTTAAGGAGTTGTTAGAGCTGCCCTCCTCCCACACACCCTTCTAGCACTGACAGGGCTGGCCACAGGAGAAAGAAAGTGAGAAACCAGCTCAAAATAAAGAAAATCTGCAGGACCAGCCTTAAGAAATCTGTAGGCTTCCCTTTGGGCTTCTGTTGGAACAGATGGAATGCGGAGGCAGAAGCTTCGGTGGCGATGAGGAGAGAGTGTGCTCCCTCAGCAGTCCTTTTCCAAAGCCATCAGGCTTCTCCACTGGGACCCAAGCCTGTATTTCCAAGGATGACAGCCACCAGCCCAACAGGGAAGAGGCAAAGAGATGCCTCTGATGAGATATGACTGCTGGCATCTCCTCCTCCTCATCTAGAGTTGGGTTACCACAGGGGTGGTCCTAAGGGTCCCTATGGTAATAGGTATCAGGGCAGTGCTTCCTCCTGGGGACTGGTGGGTATAGGGACTGGGAAGGGCACGAAGCAGCTCTCTGGTGCTGGAATCACTCTATATCTTGCTGTAGGTGGTGGTCACATGGAAAATTCTCAAGATTTGTGCTCTGTATGGAATGTACGGTATACCTTGATTAAAACAACAGGATGCCAGAAAAAAATCGAGTTTCTTTCCAAATACAACCAATAGGCCATCAGCATACACTGTAGACTTTTGAAGATCTCTGAGCATCAATAAAAGGGTCACATATCTTAGGTTTTGCTGGCATGGAGGGGGCCTCATTACTGACAGAAAACAGTTTTTTCCTGAAAAACCATATTTATTGTTTATTTTGTATCCTAACTCATTATCTTGGAGCCCTGGTGGTACAGTGGTTAAGAGCTTGGCTGCTAACCAAAAGGTGGGCAGTTCGAATTCACCAGCAGCTCCTTGGAAACCCTATGGGGCAGTTCTACTTTGTCCTATAGGGTTGTTATGAGTTGGAATCAACTCAATGGCAACAGGTTTTTGTTATCTTAGTTGTATTAATGTTTTAGATACATTTGACGAAACTAGGCTTGGTGTAGATATCTAACATAATTTTTCAGGTTTAAATGCCTTATTTACATCATATGGCTGTTGTAAGAACTAACCAAAAAAAAAAAAAACCAAACCTACTGCCTTATGTAAAACAGAATGAAACGTTGCCTGGTCCTGCACCATCTTCATAATCAATGGTATGTTTGAGTCCATTGCTGGGGATATTCTACGTGTATGTGTATGTATGTGTGTGTGTATGTGTATGTGTATGTGTGTATGTGTATATATATATTAACCCACTGCCGTCGAGTCGATTCCAGTCAGGAACAGATGAATGCAACAGCTACAGAAGCTGAGACAAGGATCTTCCCCCCAGAACCAACAGAGAGAGAGTCTTTCCCCAGAGCCAGTGACCTGAATTTGGACCTCTAGCTTCCTGAACTGTGAGAAAACAAAATTTTGTTTTTTAAAGCCACTCACTTGTGGTATTTGTTATAGCAGCACTAGAAAACTGTGTATCTCTATAAGATATATATAGATATCTTTTAGACATAGAGATAAATATATCTTAGTTATATATGTGTATACATATGTATGTATGTATGTGTGTGTGTATATATATATATATATATGCATAGTGATTAAGTGCTACGACTGCTAACCAAGAGGTCAGCAGTTTGAATCCACCAGGCACTCCTTGGAAACTCTATCGGGGAGTTCTACTCTGTCCTATAGGGTCTCTGTGAGTTGGAATCGAGTCAACGGCAGTGGGTTTATATATATATACATAAATATACACATACACATACATGTAGAATATCCCCAGCAATGGACTCAAACATACCAACGATTATGAAAATGGTGCAGAACCGGGCAACGTTTCATCCTGTTTTACATAAGGCTGCCATAAGTCAGAGTAGACTTGATGGCAACTAACACCAACAGAACATATATCTGCTTATCTACCTGTCTGTCTATCTGTTTGTGTGCCTATCTATCTAAAGAGATTTATTTTAAGGAATTTGTTTGTACAATTGTACAATTGTTTGGGCTGACAAGTCTGAAATCCATAGAGCGGGCTAGCAGGCTGGAAGTTCGGCAAGAGTTGACGCTGCAGTCTTGAGGCAGAATTTATTCTTTTCTATGATACCTCAGTTTTTGCTCTGAAGGCCACTCAGGGAGAAGTAGCCTTAGAAGTAGGGCAGGTTCCAGGGCTAAGTGAGCCTCCAGGTCATTCGGGACTTGGGTTTTGATCTTTCCACTACTGGTTCTTGTGGTCTTGACTTCATGGTAGCAAAATGGCTGCCTCTGCTTCAGGTGTCACATACTATACCACATGCTCTGGGGAGGGAGAATACTGCTGTCCCAGAATTCTAAGCTAGAGTCCTGAGATTCACCTGAGTCGAACCCGATTAGGCCATATGCCCACCTCTGACCTAATACGGAGGCCTAGCTGGGCACAATGCAGGAGATGTAGAAGGGAGGGGTGGATGCCCAGTGAAACAGGAAGTACAAAGGGGGAACAGAATCTGGTACAGTTACCAACATCTCCCAGTCTGCCTGGAACTTTCCCAGTTTTAGTACTGCAAGTTCCATTTCCAGGAACCCCTCAGTCCCAGGAAAACTGGAATGGCTGGTCACCCTGGATGCTGGGTAGCCAAGCAACAATGACCACCATCACAGATACATGGCCAGACCTATGTATCCAAATCTCTGTGAAAAGCTGCATTTTAGCAGCTCTCGGGGGGCACCTGAGGAATTGAGAATGGTACCCTTCCTTTTTCTGCTTGAGCAAATCCACTTCTTCCCTTCTTGACATTTATATACAAGGCTCAATGCTACTTGCCAAATGCCAGCCCTGGCAGTGTCCAAGCCCATCTGCAGCTTGGCCCATGAGTCCTTCTTCATGAAAGTGGCCATTTAAAGTCTCCCTTGGATCAGAGCCTAAATGGGCTCTTCAACAGCCATCTGTGCTTATTTACAATGTGGTGACATGGGTGGGTTGACATGGAGCAGAAAGAAGAGTAGGGGGTGTGGAAACCAGACTTGCATTGGAATTCCAATTGTAATACTTTGGGTAATTTCTTAACCTCTGTGAGCTTAATAACTAACTCATCTAATAATATGATCAATAGAATTATTCATATTATATTATATATGTTATTATATATATTATAAGACATAATATGATAATCATCAAAAAGCGATAATCCTCACCAGTGCTACTGTGGGATTCAAGGCCCAAAGTACAGAGTTGTAGGCACTCAGTAACTCCCTACCACACTCAGTGGCCTTGGTCCTGCTCTAGTTTCCTTAACCAGAGGGCTCAAACCTGTACCAAACCAAACCCATTGCCATAGAGTCAATTCTGACCCATAGCGACCCTATAGACAGAGCAGAACTGCCCCATAGGGTTTCCAAGGCTGAAAATCTTTGAGGAATCAGACTGTCACATCTTTATCCCATGGAACAGCTGGTGGATTTGAACCACTGACCTTTTGGTTAACAGTGGAGCTTTTAACTACTGCACCACCATGGCTCTTCCAGAGGGCCCCGGGTTCTCTACGTATAGGTCCCTCAGCACTAGTGAAATGCATTCAAGACGATGCAGGAAAGAGAGTATTTACTTGTATAAATATTAATCAGTTGTATTAGTGAGGGTGACTGGGAATGGATATAAACTGTATGTTCTACTTCATTAAAATTTTTTTACATTAATGATTTTCTTTCTTCCTCAAAAGAAAATGAAAAATTAAGTCTGTTCCAGTTGTCAGGGGGCTCCTCACTATAATGGGTGCTAATGATGCCCACTGTGAGTAGTGCTCCAGAGGAGAAAAATGAGAATGAAGAGGTGGAATGGTGGCTGGAAGCAGGGATGGCCCTATCAGGAGATAGCTGCACCTGTAGTCAGATGTGAGGGCCTCTGTAAGTATTTGCAACTCTGAAAAACTTGCTTTCCTCCTGGATTGATGAGACCTGGGACTCAATGGACTCCATTGGGCCCTTTCTGGTTGTTGGGCCACCTGGGCAAAATCTTGACTCCTATGGTGAGTGGCTAGGTCTTCCAGGGCTGGCCTACCGCAGCGTAGGGCCGCAGACTGTCCCATACATTTAGGATACACAGCTGTCAACCACACTCTTATGTTCCCATTATGCCATTCTGTCTAAATTCAAACTGTTTTATTATAATTTGAGTTGTGCTGGCAGCTGCAGGTTTCAGGGACAATCCAGGAACAAAAGGAACCCAGGCTTGATGTAAAATGCGATTTGTTTGGGAAATCCTAAATGGAAATTGCCCCAGGGTCCCTGACTAAGGCACACCATTTGAGTTTCATCTCTCTGGCAGGAGATTTGTGTTCTGTTCAAATGAGGATGAGAGGTGTGTAGACAGAGTTCTAAGATGATCGCCAGTGGATCATTCTCTTGTGCAATCCCTTTCTGTTGAGTGTGGGTGGGACCTGTGAATATAAGCTCCCTCTAGTCCTATAATTACGTTATACTCCAAGGATTTTTTATATGTATTTTACAGATGTAATCAAAAGGATGATTATGCTGGGTGGGACAGCCTGACTTAATCAGGTGAGTCCTTTAAAAGAGGTCTGATTTCTAGCTTTTTAAGGAGGCACCATATTGCTTTCCATAGTGGTTGTACCATTTTACATTCCCACCAACGGTGCATAAGAGTTCCAGTCTCCTGGCAACCTCTCCAATGTTTGTTGTGTCAGTAATGTTGGGATGAGATGGTATCTCATTGTAGGTTGATTTGCATTTCTGTAAAGGCTAATGATCATGAGCATTTCCTCAAGTGTCTGTTTGTTGCCTGAATGTCTTCTTTGATGAAGTGTTTGTTCATATCCTTTGCCCATTTTTTAATTGGATTATTTGTCTTTTTGTTATTTAAGTGTTAAAGTATTCTATAGATTTTAGAGATTAGGCCCTTGTTGGATATGTCATAGCCAAATTTTTCTTTTCCAACTGTAGGTTCTCTTTTTACTCTTTTGGTAAAGTCTTTTGATGAGCATAAGTGTTTAATTTTTAGTAGCTCCCAGTTAATATAGTTTATCTTCTGGTGTTTGTGTTAGAAATAGAAATATCGTATGATCCAGCAATCCCACTTCTAGAAATATATCATAGAGAAATAAGAGCCATCACATGAATTGAAACATACACACCCACGTTCACTGACGTACTATTCGCAATAGCAAAAAGACGGAAACAACCTAAGTGCCCATCAACAAATGAATGGATAAAAAAATTATGGTACGTATACACAATGGAATACTATGCAATGATAAAGAACAATGATGAATTTGTGAAACATCTTACAACATGGATGAATCTGGAGGGCAGCATGCTGAGTGAATTAAGACAGTCACAAAAGGACAAATATTGTACGAGACCACTATTATAAAAACCCAAGAGAAGGCTTACACACAGAAGAAAACAATCTTCGATGGTTATGAGGGAAGGGAAACATGGGGAGGGGAAATCACTAACTAGATAGTACACAAGTGTTAACTTCGGTGGAGGGAAAGTCAACACACAATATAGGAGAAGTCAGCATAACTTGACCAAGGCATAGCCATAGAAGCTTCCTAGACACATCCAAACACCTTGAGGGATCGAGTTACTGGGGCTGAGAACTGAGGACCATGGTCTCAGGGGACATCTAGATCAACTGGCATAACATAGTTCATAAAGAAAATGTTCTACATCCTACTTTGGTGAGTAGCATCCGGAGTCTTAAAAGCTTGTAAGTGGCCACCTGAAATACATCTTTTGGTCCCATCACGAAAATATTAGTCCAAAGGACTAATGGACCACATTCACCACAGCCTCCACCAGCCTGAGCCAAGAAGAACTAGATTGTGTCTGGCTACCACCAACCGACTGGTCCGAAAGGGAGTATAATAGAGGGTTCTGGACGGAGCAAAAGAAAAATGTAAAATAAAATTCAAATTCACAAAAAAAGACCAGACTTACTGGTCTGAGAGAGACTGGAGGAACTCTCAAGATTTTGGCCCCCAGACAACTTTTTAACTCAGAACTGAAGCCACTCCCGAAGTCTACCGTTCAGCCAAAGATTAGACAGGCCTACAAAATAAGCAATAACGTGAGGAGCGTGCTTCTTAGCTTAAGTAAGTATATGATATACAGTGGGCAACACCTGCCTAAAAGCAAAGACGAGAAGCCAGGAAGGGACAGGAAACCTGGACGAATGGACGTGGGGAGCCTGGGATGTAAATGGAAAGAGGGAGAGTGATGACACATCATGGGAACTGCAACCAATGTCACAAAACAATTTGTGTATAAATTTTTGAATGAGAAATGAATTTGTGCTGTAAACTTTCACTTAAAGCACGCGCACACACACACACACACACAGGATGTTTGAGATGGAAGCAGCAGCAGCAGCAGAAACTCTCTAGTTGACCTGGAAGAAGCAAACTTCTCTGTTGTGGAGAAGCCACATGGCAAGGAATGGTGAATGGTCTCTGGAACCCAAAGGCCTCAGTACTCTTGTACTAAGGAACTGAATGCTGCCAACAATCTCGTGAGCTTGAAAGAGAAGACTGAGCCTCAGATGAGACCACAGCTCCAGCCGCCACCTTGACTGCAGCCTTTGTGAGATGCCGAGTACAGGACCCAGCTTCCCTGTGACTGAACTCCTGACCCGTGGACACTGTGAGGTAATATATTTGTGTTGTTTCAGGTTGCTAAGTGTGTGATAATTTGTTATGAAAAATAGAAAACTAATACAGGAGAAGAGAGGCAACCTTAGTCATCATAAGCATAATAATAGCTGCCATTTATTGACCTACTATGTGCCGGGTGTTATTTTATACATTATCTCATTTAATCTTAGTAACGATCCATGGGGTTAGGGTGGCCCCTTGGGAAAATTCTCTACATAGAGCATAGCCTCTCTGACACCACCATATAGTGATTTTTCTTTCTCATGGAAAAGAGATGGAAACAATAGTTGGCACCTCTTGCCTATAGTTCTTAAGCCTCTTTTCAGAGATGGGAAAGAAGGTGGGCTTTGGTGAAAGATGTACGTACCTTCAAATCCCATTTTTCCCATTTATTAGCTGAGTAATTGGGAGGATCACATGACCTTCTAGAAATTATTTCTTGATCTGACTGTGAATTGAGTTGGTACAAGAGATGCTACCTATTTATCAGCCAGGACCCACAATGTATCAATTGCTCTATTAGAAACATTCATAGACTATCTTATTTACTCCTGAAGGCAGTCCTGGGAGCTAGGTGACATTACCATGACTTTTCAGATGAGAAGACAGGTTTCAGAGGTTGAATGACTTCCCCAACGTGACCGTTTGGTAAGTGGTGGAGCTCAGATGGGGACTCAGGTCTGTGGGATTTTTCAAGAATGTTTCCTGAGGCCCTTTAAGTCATCCCACTGCATGTAAGGACTTCCTCAGTGCACCAGCCTCCCCATCTTCAGGCGTTCTCCTAAGTACACCCAGCAGAGCTTCCCTCTTTAGCCTTGCTCTGAAATGTGGATAACAAACACTTCATGACTGGTTTCATATATCCTTTCCCCCTCTTCTCCTTCATTACCACCTCTCTCAGGAGTGAAACCTAGTGATGATAGAGCAATGGGGTAGTCTTCTTCTTTGTAGTCTTCATCTTGAATCTATGATTTCAGGGAGGAGACATGGCCAGGGTCTAGGAAGTCCTGTCCACTCTTGGGGGCAAAGTCATCCCTTAGGTTGCAGGGGTGGGATTGGTGTGGGACTGAAGTTGTGCCAGCTGGGAGTCCCTTATCATCACCAGAATCCCAGGCTTGTGCTTGTGAGTTGGGTTGTTTCTGTGCATTTTGTCGTCTGCTTATTTCTCCGTTGACTTCCCTCAGGATTTAACAAAGTCTTCTCACACATCCAGCCTCTTGTAGCTGTGCTCTGGGAAGCCAAGTGCTGACATCTTGGCTGAGCCAGAGAAGTTAAAGGAGGTGGAGTCTCCTGTGGCTGGATGGGACAAGTAACAGTAGAAACTGGACAGAGGAGATCCCTGGACAAGGGAGGCTAGGCAGAGGCTCCAGGTTTGGTTCAGCTGTTGCTCACCTCTGGGATTTTTTCTTCCAGAGCAAACTGGAGTTTTTTGTTTTTCTTTTAACAGATGGATTTGAGTCTGTCTATGCAGTATGATAAGTGAGGTTGTTATTTTCCTTTAGACCCAAGAGCTCTAAGGCCCAATGGGAAAATAAACTCCAGCTGCTTTGCTTTTATTGCTGAAGCCTCAGACCATGGCTGGTAATATGTCCCAGGAAAAGAGTAGTTTTTGTTCATTAAGCGCATGACATTAGGAAACTTACCACAACCAGCCCCTGAGCATTCTGGAGGCTGTTACCTAATTACACCAAATAGAATAGTTCTGTTATTCCCTGCTCTTTTCCTTTCCTCTTGCAGGCTATGAGTACTAGGGGACAACACTCTTCATTAACAAAATTTTCAATGAATCCCATTTGCTGGTAGACAGAGTACAGTCTCCAGAGTGCAGGATTCCTTGTTGGACCTTGCCCCTGCCCACTGCTCCAGGCTCATTTGCTATTGGTAACCACCCCCCCACATATACTCACACACACACAGAGCACAGTCATACATGCTCACACGCAGACACATGTGCACTCACACATACTTAGACACACGTGCTCACACACATTCACACACAGATACATGTGCACACACAGACACACGTGCACTTACGCTCACAGACACGTGTGCTCACACACACAGACACGTGCACACACAGACACATGCACACACAGGCACACTCACACACACAGGGACACACGTGCTCACACACACTCACATAGGCACATGTGCACAGACACAGGCACACGTGTGGCCAGACATAGACATGTGCACTCACACACAGTTACACACAGACACGTGTACACACACAGACACACGTGCAGTCACACACTCAGACATGTGCACACACATGTGCACTCACATACATTCAGACACAGGTGCACACACGGACACGTGCTCACACAGACACGTGCACACAGACGTGCTCACAGAGACACGTGCTCACACACAGACACGTGCACACACACGTGCTCACACACAGCACGTGCACACACACGTGCACACAGAGACACGTGCTCACACACAGATGTGCACACACAGACACGTGCACTCACAGACACACGTGCTCACATGCACTCACGCACAGACACATGTGCACTCACACACAGTGTAACCAACTACTATGCTCCCCGAAGACACCTGCAGTGCCATACCTCCTTGCATTTGCTCATGTGGTTCCTGCTGCCTTGAACCCCACTTCTGCCCTCATTTTGCTTGGCTCTCTTCTGGTTTTCCTTCCAGATTCACTAAAGTTTGACCTCCTGCGAGAAACATACACTTGAGCTTGGACCAACATCCTCAGACTCTACTAGCCAACACTTTTTCTGGGCTCCCGCTTCCCTCCGTGTCCTGATTCACCCCATGAGAAGTGTTTCTTGTTTGTTACTCTCCTCAGTTGTCTGGTGAGTGAGCTTCCTGAGGCAAGGAATGACTTTTCATGCTTGTCTAGCACAGGGCCTGGCCTGGCACTCAGTGTTTGCTGAATTAAACTTACCAACTGCTTCTCTGAATATATACCTGCATTTCCTGGCTGCCCTGCCTTTTCATGTACCTTACCTTCTTCTGGCTGACTCTTTCCTTCCCTAACCCCTTTAGCAGAAGAATCCTCACTCGCCTCTTAAGATTTGGCTTTGGCATCACCTCTTCTGAGCAGCCTTCACTGACTACCACCCCAGCCCTCTCTGGGTCAGTGCACCGTATACTCTGGGCTGCCACACAGTCCTGTGCGCACCTCTCTTTGTCTGGATCAGTGCCCTCTGCCGGATGTGAACTCATCTTCGTATACTCAGCTGTCATTGGCTGTATTTGAGAGATTGCTATAACGAAGAGATTCACTCAGAAAAGAATTGGTCAATTTGCAGATAGAATTGAAAGGGGGATATCTGGGTTATTTTGCGGGGGGGGATTTATATAGAAATTATTGGACTTTCTGGGTTGGAAGAAAAACTAATCATTTTTAGCCTTTCTAGTCAGTAAGAGGGAACCCTGGTAATGTAGTGGTTAAGCGCTACAGCAGCTAACCAAAATGTTGGCAGTTTGAATCCACCGGGCTCTCCTTGGAAACTCTATGGGGCAGTTCTACTCTGTCCTATAGGGCTGCTATGAGTTGGAATCAACTCGATGGCAATGGGTTTGGGTTTGGGCTACAGTCAGTAAAATGTTCTCAAATTAAGATACAGCTGGGGTTAAAGATCAAATCCATTCCCTTTGCATTTTTCTACGTTTTGACAATTTTGAATAATGCTGCAGTGAACATTGGTGTACATTTTCTGTCTGAGTCCCTGCTGTCAAGTCTCTTGGGTATATACTTAGGAGTGAAATTTTTGGGTCATAAGGTAATTCTATGTTTAACTTTTTGAGGAATCATAAAACTTTTTTCCATGGTGTGCAGTGCCATAGATCACTTTTGTGTGACCTTTCTAGCCATGGTCTTGTAACTCCCACCCAAGGGATTGAGCAGAACTGTGTGATAGGGTAATTGTGGCCCACCAAAGGGATTGGTCAGTTTTGCCATCCTGCTGGGCTTGAGATGAGCCATCCCAGAGGCAGGAAAAAAGGAGAGCCCATCACCGCCAAGGAAGAAGAGACTCGCAGGAGATAGCGCAGTAGGCTTCCTGGCACACAGAGTGAGGCAGTTGAGTGTTTTGGGCAGAAACTTAGGGTCAGGGAGAGGTGTGTCTGCAAGGAGAGCTGGGAATAGGCTGTCCTGATGGAAGAACTGTATTCTTGACTGTTCCTGGGACTGAATAGTAACCTGTTGCTTTCCTAAGAAACCCCATAATCATGAATACCGTCTGTGAGCTCTGTGTGGCCATTGCAATGAATTACTGAACCCAGCAGAGAAGTAGAGAGTTCCGTGGGAGGGACGGTTGGTGTTAGAATTGGTAAATGGCAGAGAAAGAAGGCATGTCTGACCCTTGCCTCCTAAGAATCAGCCTCTGGCCTGTTGATCTTGCTTCTCCTCCCCCCTTGTAAAGTTAGAGGAGGTCAGACACTGCCCCCACACAGTTTTTACATAGTGGCTGCACTGTTTGACATTCCCACCAGTAATACAGAAGGGCTCCAGTTTCTCCACATCTTGGTAGCACTTACCAATATCCATTTTTCTGATAATAATCATCCTAGTGGTGGCATCTCACTGTGGTTCAGGAGGGATCAATCACTAGAGGAGGACATCATGTTTGGTGAAGTAGAGGGCCAACGAGGGAGTGGAGGGAGATTCTTGGTGAGATGGGTTTGCACAATAGCCACAACAATGTACTTGAATATGTTGGTGATTGCAAGGATGATGTAGGACGGGGGAATATTTTGCTCTGTTGTACATAGGTTGCCATGAGTCGGAGTCAATTCTACGGTAGCTAACATCAATGACTAATGACTTTGTTGAGTATCTTTTCATGTGATTATTGACCATTTGAATATTTTCTTTGGAGAAATGTCTATTCAAGTTCTTTGCCCATTTTTAAATTGGTTTGTTTGCCTTTTTTTTTCCTGAGTTGTAGAAATTCTTTATATACTCTGAATATTAAACCCTTATCAGATATATGGTTCCCAAATATTTTCTCCCATTCGGTGGGTGGTATAAAATCATTTGATACATTACATTTTTTCATTTTGATGAAGTTCAGTTTATTTTGTCTTTTGTTGCTTGTGCTTTTGGTGTCATATCTAACAATCCATTGTTGAAAACAAGGTCTTGAAATTTTATCCTTTTTTTTTCTAAGAAATTTATGGTTTTAGTTCTTGTATTTAGGTCATTGGTCTATTTTGAATTAATTTTTATATATGGTGTGAGGTACTGGTCTAACTTCATTCTTTTGCCTCTGAAAATCCAGCTGTCCCAGCACCATTTGTTAGAAAGACTGCCCTTTCCCCATTGAATACTCTTGGCACCCTTGTCAAAAATCAGTTGAGCATAAATGTGTGGATTTATTTCTGCATCCCCGAATCTGTTTCATTGGACTATATGTCTATCCTTATATCAGTGCTTCACAGTTTTGATTAGCTTTATAGTATATTTTGAAATAAGAATTGTGTGTCCTTTTTTGAGAATGTTTTGCATTTCCATATGTGTTTGAGAGCTGGCTTTTCCATTTCTGCAAAAAAAAAAAAAAAAAGGCTGCTAAAATTTTGATAAAGTTTGCATTGAATCTGTAGATTGCTTTGGGTAGTAATGATATCTTAACAATATTAAGTCTTCTAATCCATGAACATGGGATGTGTTTTCATTTATTAGGTCTTAAATTTCTTTCAATGTTTTATAGTTCCAGTGTAAAAGTCTCTCACTTCTCTTGTTAAATTTATTCCTAGGTATTTTATTCTTTTTAAGAAGCCCTGGAGGCGCAGTGGTTAAGAGCTTGACTGCTAACCAAAAGGTTGGTGGTTCAAATCCACCATCTTCATGGGAGAAAGATGTGGCAGTCTGTTTCCATAAAGTTTACAGTCTTGGAAACCCTATAAGCCAATTCTGCTCTGTCCTATAGGGTCGCTATGAGTCAGAATTGACTTGACAGCACACAACAACCACACAATAAACTGTTGAAGTTTGTGAATGATTTACTTTTTAAAAATAGTTTAAGGTACATTCATGGTCATCCCAATAATATCCCTAGAATACCACTCCCACTTGCTTACAATCTTGGAAACTCTGTGGGGCAGTTCTACTCTGTCCTATAGTGTTAGTCTTGAGTCGCACAGAATCTACTCAACAGGAACGGGCTATTTTATTCTTTTAGATGCTATTGTAAATGGGATTATTTCTTAATCTCTTTTTCAGATTGTTTATTTCTTGTGTATAGAAACACAACGGATTTTTCTGTATTGACTTGTACCTACCACTTTGCTGAATTAATTTATTTTCTCTAGTAGCTTTCTTGTAGATTCTTTCACATTGCCCATAAATAGGATCATGTCATCTTCCTTTACAAGTAGGATACATTTTATTTCTTTTCTTTGCCTCATTTCTCTGGCTAAAACTTCCAGTATGGTGTTGAATAACAGTGGTGAAAGCAGCCATCCTTGTTTTGTCCCAGATCTTAGAGGGGAAACTTTCAGTCTTTCTCCATTGAGTATGATGTTGAGTGTGGGTTTTCATAAATGCCCTTTATTATGTTGAAGAATTTCTCTTTTACTCCTAGTTTGTTGAGTGTTTTATTCAGAAAACTTGTTGTATGCTGTCAAATGTCTTTCTGCACCAATTGAGATGATCATGTGGTTCTTTTCCTTTATTCTATTAATGTAAGGTATTATGTGGATTGATTTTTCTTATGTTGAACCATCGTTGCATTCATGGAATAAATCCACGTGGTGTTGGATTCTGTTTGTTAGTATTGTGTTGAGGCTTTTTCACATCTTTATTCATAAGGGATGTGAATCCATAGTTTTCTTTCCTTGTGGTGTCTTTATCTAGGTTTGGTATCAGGGTAACATGAACTCATAGAATAATTTCTGAAATGCTCCCTCTTCTATTTTTTTGGAAGAGTTATAGCAGTATTGGTGTTAATTCTTCTTTAAATGTTTGGTAGATTTTCCAGGAGAGCTATTTTTTCATGGGATTTTATTTGTAGGGATGTTTTTGATTACTGATTCTATATATTCTCTTGTTATAGGTCTGTTGAGATTTTCTATGTATCTTTAGTCAATATAGGTTTTTGTGTGTTTCTAGGAATTTGTCCATTTTTATCTAGGCTATCTAATTTGTTCATTTATAGTTGCTCATAGTAGTCTCTCATAATCCTTCTTATTGCCGTAGGGAGAGTACTAATGTTCCCTATTTCATTTCTGATATTAGTTACTTGTGAACTTTCTCTTTTTTTCTTAGGCAGTCTGGTTAAAGATTTGTCAATTTTATTGATCTTTTCAAAGAAACAGCTTCTGCTTTTGTTGATTCTGTTGTTTTTCTAATTGCTATTTTGATTATCTCTGTTCTAATCTTAATTTTTTCCTTTCTTGTAGTTTTGGGGTTAATCTTCTCTTTTTTTTTTTTTTCTAGTTCCTCAAATTGTGAAGCTAGGTTATTCTTTTTTAGTGTAGACATTTACTGCTGTAAATTTCTCTCTGAGCACTGCTTTCACTGCATCCCATGGGTTTTGGTATGTTATGCTTTCATTTACATTTTTCTGTAAGTATTTTCTAATTTCCCTTTTGATTTCTTTTTGACTCATTGGTTAATTAGTAGTGTGTTATTTAATTTCCAAATTTTTGTGAAATCCCCATTTTTTCTATGATTTCTAGTTTTATTCCATTGTGGTTGGAAAAGATACTTTATATCATTTTAATTTTAATAAATTGTGGAGACTTGCTTTGTTGCCTAAAACATGGTTTATCATGGAGAATGATCCATGTGTACAGGAGAAGAATTTGCATTCAGCTGTTGTTGGGTGGAGTGCTCTACGTATGTCCATTAGGTATATATGGTTTATTATATTTTTCAAGTTCTTTATTTCCTTATTGATCTTCTGTCTAAATGTACTATCTGTTATTTAAAGTGGTGTAC